>NW_027528006.1:3170982-3179027 GCF_008692635.1 Crocuta crocuta
AAAACCTCTCCCTACATAGAAGGGCCATGAGCAAAACTGAAGTAGACTTGCCCTCACAAAGCTCAACATACCTTGGTAAGATGAAGGTGATCCACAAGGAATTTTACTCCCTACTGGTACAAAATTCAGCACAGTTCAGAACAGAATTCAGAGTATATACAACATGTAAACAATGTTAGTTATACAATCAAAAATTACTAAACATGTTAAAAATCAGTTTTTAAAAAGTCCAATAATTGAAATAAAATAATACAATGAGAAACAAATGATTCAAGTAATAAAGTTAACAGTGGAAGTATCCAAGGTAACTATGGTGAATATACTTAAGAGGGGAAAATGAGCAGAATGGATGAAAAATATAAAAAGACTAAAATGGACATCCTAGAAATACAAAATACATTATCTGAATTTAAGAATATATAGGCTTAGAATAGAAACAACAAAAAACTGGATTAGTGATTTGAACACAATAGAAAAATATCAATGGAAGTACAAAAAGAAAGAAATCACAAAAAGAAATACAGTACTAGATTCAGATAGGATCAAATTATACTTTAAAGGCGGTTCTAGATAAATATGCTTTGACAAATATTAAAAACAAGCCTTGAAATATCAAAATTATTCCAAGTAACTCAATAACCCACAATAAAACTTAAAAACAGAAAAATACAAAATCTAGCCCCAAACATAAAAACAATTCTTGTTCTATGAATTTTAGGCTCTCATGCTCTATATAAAGTATTATATTTTTTAAAAGGTAGGCTGTGATAAGCTAAAGATGCATACCACAAATCCCCAAGCAAGCACTAAATATGAACCCTAACACAAGGGTGAACCCTAACATAAACTATGAAACCTGGGTGATAATGACGTGTCAATGTACTTTCATGATTTGTAACAAATTATTTGTAACAAATCTGATGAGGAGCTATGCATTTGTAGGGGCAGAAGATATAGGGGAAATCTCTGTATATTCAACACAATTTTGCTCTGAACCTAAAACTACTATAAAAAAATAAAGTCTTTTCAACATGCCCAAGTGTGTATACACATGCATGCTCACACACAAAGATATAACAAATAGAAAGCAAATAACAAGACGGTAGATTCAAACACAGCCATATCTGTGGTAGCCAGAATTCTAAAAGTGGGTCCCCAAGAATCCATACCCCAATCCCTAGAATCCCAATGAATGTGCCCAGATAGTAAACACAGCTTTGTAGGCCATAGGTTTCTGTTGTGACTATTCAACACCATTACTATATCCAGAACTCCAACACTCTAGACACTTACATAAATAAATGGTTATGGCTGTGTTCCAATAAAACTTTGCTTTCTGACAAAAGTAGATGTTAGCTGGATTTGGCCCATAGGCTATGGTTTGCCAAACACCTAACAGAAACACCTAGGAATCTACAAAAAATATATTAAAATGAATTAATATAGCAAGGCCATAGGGTAAAAGGTCAATCTACCAAAAGACAATTATATTTCTATGTATTAGCAATGAGCAAGTGAAATGTTTAGAATATTGCCAAAAGCATTGAAAATATGATCTATTTAGAGATATATTTAACACAGAGATATATTTAACAGTCTATTTAGAGTACACCTTTTGTACTTAAGGTGTGTAAGTACAAAAGGTGTACACTAAAAACCAAAAAACATTACTGAGATAAATTAAAGATGGCCCAAATAAACATATCATGCTCATGATTGCTAATTTTTCAGGTCTCCCCTATTTGAGCTACAATTTAATGGCAATTGCAAACAAAATCTCAATAGGTCTTTATGGAGAAAATGTCATGGTAAATCTTTGAGGAATCTTTGTTTCCTCAAAGATTATAAGGAAACACATATACACACACATGAAAAACACAAAAGCCAAAACAATGTGGACAAAGTATATGTCTAGAAGACTTACCTACACTGCTTATAAAGCTACAGTTATCAGGGCGCCTGGGTGGCTTAGTCGATTAAGCATCCAACTTTCGCTTAGGTCATGATCTCGCAGTTCGTGGATTCAAGCCCCGCGTCAGGCTCTGTGCTGACTGCCAGCTCAGAGCCTGGAGCCTGTTTGAGATTCTGCGTCTCCTTCTCTCTCTGACCCTCCCCTGCTCATGCTGTCTCTCTCTCTCTCCTAGAAATAAATAAAACATTAAAAAAATTTTTTTTAAAAAATAAAGCTACCGTTATCAATGAAAGTATGATATTTACATAAAAACTGATATAAATTAATAAAATACACAGTTGAAAAATAGATTCATACAAACATGGTCAATTGATTTTGACAAAGTTGCCAAGGCAATCCAACTAAGAAAAGATAATTTTTTCAAAGAATGGTGCTGGCAGAATTTAGTATCTTGAAAAAAGGAAGAGAGGGAAGGTGGAGAGAAGAGAAAATAACTTTACCTTACAACATACTAAAAAAAAAAAACAAAATATTTATACATCTGAAAGTTAAAAATATGAAACATCCAAAATGAAAATAAAGACAAAATCTTAATGACCTTATGGTTAAACTAAATTTTCTTATGTAGGACAAAATAACACAAATTTTAAATAAAACTTGATAAATTGAATTTCAAAATTAACTTATTCTTCAAAAAATATATATCTGACAATAGACTTTTATCCAGAATACTAAAGAACTCTTTCAACTGAAAAAGACATACCAACTAAAAAAAATATGGGCAAAAATATTTTCAAATTAGAATTTACCAAGAAGATATATTGATGACAAACAAGCACTGGGAAAGATCCTTAACAAAGTTAGTCATTGTTAGGAAAATGAAAAATCAAAATTACAAAGAGATACTATACACCCACTGGAATGGCTAAAATTAACAAGGCTGGGGGCGCCTGGGTGGTTCAGTCGGTTAAGCGCTGGACTTCGGCTTAGGTCATGATCTCACAGTTCATGGGTTTGAGCTCCATGTAGGGCTCTGTGCTGACAGCTAGCTCAGAACCTGGAGGCTGTTTCAGATTCTGTGTCTCCCTCTGTCTCTCTGACCCTCCCCTGTTCACACAGTCTCTCCCTCTCGCTCTCTCAAAAATAAATAAAAACATTAAAAAATTTTTAAAAATAAAATTAAATTAACAAGACTGATAATGTGCCTAATGCTGTCAAGGATAGGGAAAGTCACTGAAACACTGATACGTTGTTGGTGATAATGCAAAATAGTACAACCACTATGGAAAACAGTTTGGTAGTTCCTTAAGTTAAACATATTCCTGCCACATGACTGAACAATTTCACTGTTAGGTATTTACCCAAGAGAAATATAAATGTATGTTTGCACAATGTCCACAATGTCCACACAATTTCCATGGGAATGTTCACAGCAGCTTTATACATAGTAACCAAATACTGGAAAGACTCAACCCAAGTGTCCCTGAACTGGTGAAGAATTGTGGTAGATCCACTGCTGATACAATGCAACAAAATGTATGAATCTCAAAAGCATTATGCTAAAGGAAGCTAAGCACGAAAGTCTGCATAATCATATAGTAATTATATATGAAGTTCTAGAAAAGGCGAAAATATAGACCAGTAGCTTTGGGGTCTATGGGGACTGACTGACACTGACTGCAAATGGGGCATGAGGGAACTTTCAGGCACGATGGAAATATTCTGTATTGTGATTGTGGTGGTGGCTAGATGACTGTATACATTTGTAAAAATTCATTAAACTGGATACTTAAAATTGATTAATTTTATTGTATATAAATTATATACAACAAAGCAGACCACAAAAAAAGTGATTATGGTTTGATCTGAGTGGTTGTTAAATAAACTCAGTTTGCGAAAATTCATCAAGCTGTATACTTATGACATGTTTGCTTTTCTGTATGTATATCATGCTCACTCAGAGCCTCCTGAAAGAAATGCAATTGTGGGGACACTGATCTTACCCCAGTGAGACCAGAGACCCATGCTGGACGTCTGAGATATTAAGTTTGTGTTATTTAAACCAGTAACTTTGGGGCCATTTCCTACAGCAGCAGTAGAGAATATGCATTGTCTTAGTCTACTGTCATGGAGAAAAGTTTAAAACATCACAAAACTATAAGAAAGAAAAAGTTACTTTACCAGGAAAGAGCTTAACTTTCTGAAATCAGAAATGATTTGATTTTTGACAATCCCATTTAGTAGCTCAGGCAACTTATTGAGGTTTCAGGTTTTTTTATTTCTTTCAAATGAGATGTTTATAGTAACTACTTCATAGATGTTTATAGTAACCACTTCATAGATGTTTATAGTAACTACTTCATAGGAATATTATAAGAATTGAATTAGATAATTATTTAAAAGACAATTAGCTTATTTTATTTTTCCTAGAGAAGATTCCAGAAAGCCTTTCAGGCCCAGGAAGATTTTGTCTGTAAGACTGCTTTGATTTTAATGTTGGAATTGATGTTATAGAGTTTCAGTCAAAAATATCTAGTATATTGATCTAATGGAAACTTAAGTAGTTTTAAATAAATGGAATGGATAAACAATTCCTTAGTGTTTTACCTGGAATTAATTCCCCAACAGTTCCAACAACAGAAATAAAGTGGTCCAAGATGAAGTGCTGCATCTAACCAAGAACATGTTTTGATTTCCTCACAGATCCCATAGGAAAAATATTTTCCCCCAAATGAAATTAGGCAGGTTGTAAAAAAAGACATTCATATTGGCTGACTGACTACTGGTAAATGTAAGGATCTCAAAATTAATAACCAAGCCATAGAATCTATGGCTTGCGTTTTTCAAGTTCCAGGAAACACCCTTTTAACTCTAATCTCATAGTTAAGAGTAATAACAATGACACTGAAGAATTTGCTTGCCCACATTCTGCAGGCTATTTTACAACTTTACTCCACAAGCAAAGTTCAATATTGAAGTGTTTTCTAATAAACAAGTTGAGTAAATTTTTTGGAACAGATGAAACAGACTTGAAGAGAAATTTTAAATAAAAAATCCAAAATAGAGAAAAGACGCCTTTTGTATCTAAAATCTACAGTTTGACCTTTCTAAAGAACAACAACAGGGGCGCCTGGGTGGCTTAGTCGGTTAAGCGTCCGACTTTCGCTTAGGTCATGATCTCACGGTTCGTGGGTTCGAGCCCCGCATCGGGCTCTGTGCTGACTGCCAGCTCGGAGCCTGGAGCCTGTTTCAGTCTGTGACACCCTCTCTCTCTGGCCCTCCCCTGCTCACGCTCTCTCTCTCCTAGAAATAAATAAAACATTAAAAAAAAATTTAAAATAAATAAATAAAGAACAACAACAAATAATAATCACATGCATAATACTGAAAACTATAAAAGTCAAAAAGCTCTAGATGTACCAAAGGATTATGTAGTTTGAAAGAATAAAATTCCTTCCTTAAAAGAACATTTATTCACCTGAGTTCAAGCCACCCTCTTATAGGAGATTGTGCATCAAGGAAAGCAAGGAAATGTTATGTTAAAGAATCTACTTTGTCTTCAGTTTAGTAACAAAAAAATATAGGAGAGAATTCCAAAATAAGAAGTTCTTAGTCATTTTTATTTATTGATATAACTAATATTTTACTGATTGTTTTTGTGGCACATGGAGAAAAAATGATGGAATTCCTGCTCACAAGAAATTAGCAATTCAAAAGGATACACTGACATTTGTGATGAACTGTAATACAAGATGAAATGAAATGTCATATGAGTAATATAAAGCCCTGTGTATGTTCACAAAAGAGCAAATTAGAAGAACCAGGAAGGAAACATCCATGACACACCAGTGACTGGGGGCAAGGGGGGACATTTACTACCTTTATTGATCGATAATGCTGGAATTGGAGCTTGATCTATCGATAGGCTATTGGTCAGTACTAATGACTTAAATGGCATCCCAAGGAGAGGAAAACATTTCTACAAACATAGGGCAGTGTAATGTTCAGGATTCATTAACAAAATCAGTTAATAGTTTAGGTTGATGGAGATGTATAACTGATGAGAAAACCTTTGGAAAGAAGACTGTAAAATCAGGTCAAATCACACATTGTCCTGAAATAAAGATACGAAGTTCATATTTTTATTACATAGAGGAAACATTAAAATTTTATTTTAAATGTTATATTTATTTTATAATAATTGCAATTTATATGTATTATAGTATACCTATAATACATATAAATTACATTTATTATATTTATATATTTATTATATGTGATCTAGGAGTGTGGGGACCACTAAAGACTGGAGCATGAAGCTCTGAAATAGTCCAAACAAAATGTAGTGCGTACTCAAGCTCAGGTGGCACTCACAAGGTAATCAAGAAGATGATAAACGTTTTTTTTCTGATATGATTGAACTCATTATTCTTTTCTATGGTTTATGGCTTTTTTATATATTAATTTTGACCCAATTAGAATATACTCCTAGCAGAAGGTATTACATACAGATCCAATATTATTTTTTCATCCAGCTACCCAGTACCCAGTTTTCTCAACACCATTTACTGAAAAATCTATCATTTCCTCAATGATTTGAGACACAATCTCAAATAGTTACTCTTATATGGTCTGGATGGGAATATAAATTTGTACATCAACAGGCAATATGCATCTGAATTACAGCACACATACCCTTTAAACCAGGAATTGCTCTTTTAAGAATTTATCTCACAGATATACACACATAGGTATAATAAATGATTGCACAAAATTATTTGTTTCTATGTGTTTTGTAATAGCAAAAGTTTGTAAATAATCTAAATGTACACATATAAGAAACTGGCCAAATATGGTATGTTTATAAAATGGAATAAAATACAGCCATAGAATTAATAAAGGTGCTCTTATATTGGAAGATTTCCAAGATCTTTTAAGGTTAAAAATACTATAGAATCCTGCCAATTTTTTTAAATGAGGAAAAAATGAGTATATGGGTGTTTATTACACACAAAATATTTCTGAATGGAAATACACTAGATGTCTGTGGGAAGAGGAGTGACAGAGATTCAGGAGTAATAGGCAAGTGTTTCTCTCAACTCCCCTTATACTCCCTGAATTGTGAATCATGTGAAAATATTACCTATTGGAAAAATTAAATAATTGGTTTAGGGAGAGAGAAAACAAGCAAAACAAATAAACAGTAAGAGGCCATTTGAAATTCTACACCCTAATTTAATCAACATAATCTAGAAGAATTTGGCAGAAGACTCTAAAGAGTAACCACAATTTGAATATTTTTTTTAAATTCCTCAATTTTCAACTGACCCAACATGTATTGAGCACTTGAGTTAATAAAAACATCCAGAGACAAAAAGGCTTTCTAGTAAATTAAGCTGAATCTTAGATTAAAATTCTACTATAGTCCCCTCTACAGCAATTTATTTTTAAAGTGCAATGCCAATTTTTCTAGTTTTCCAAAAACTAACTTTGAATTTTACTTTTATCTAGTACTGAATTAACTGAATAAAAAAAAAATCAGCCAATATAGTTTTTAACACTATTTTTCCACCCAGTTAGAGAGACTTCTCTTCTATCACCCCAACCATTATTCAGCACTACTTTAAAATAAGTAAATAAGTAAATAAAGTGTTTTTTTTTAATTTTATTTATTTTGAGACATAGACAGCGTGATCAGGGGAGGGGCACAGAGAGGGAAACAGAATTCCAGCCTCAAACTCATGAACCGTGAGATCATGACCTGAGCTGAAACCAAGAGTCAGATGCTTAAACAACTGAGCCACCCAGGTGTCCCACACTACTTTATACCAGCTTCTCTGGATCCTCATTCCTTATTCTTCCACAATAACTGAGCTGGTATAAAATTAATTATTCTTTAAATTTAGAAGATGATTATTTGTTAGGAAATAGTTTA
The DNA here is from genome assembly GCF_008692635.1 of Crocuta crocuta. Classification (NCBI taxonomy): domain Eukaryota; kingdom Metazoa; phylum Chordata; class Mammalia; order Carnivora; family Hyaenidae; genus Crocuta; species Crocuta crocuta. The sequence continues at coordinate 3,178,830 of NW_027528006.1, forward strand.
AAGCTAGTCTGCCCTTTTTAATTATCCTCATAGCCAATATATATTTATTTTCCATTTCTCTTTAAAATTTTTCACAGAATTCTAAAATTTCAAAGACTCTCTCATCACAACTAACGAATTTCCTAATGATAATTTAGGGGCATAAAAACAATCAAATGAATCTGTAGATTTTAAGCAGTTTTCCCAGCAGCCCGGTGA
>NW_027528006.1:3180058-3184877 GCF_008692635.1 Crocuta crocuta
GTAGCTGTTGCAAACCTCCACAAGTAATTAAAAAACTTTATATCTCCCTCTCTCTCTGATCCTCCCCTGCTCATGGTCTCTCTCTCTCTCTCTCTCTCTCTCTCTCAGAAATAGATAAAAAACATTTGAAAATGTTTAAGTTTACATCGTTTGTTTTTAAAGAAAAAAAATCCATCTTCTTTGAATAAAACTAATACCGGAACAACACTCTAGATGGATTTTATCTAGCTACTTAACAAAACAGGAGACAGTAAGTTTTAATGTGCCCATGATCCTCCCAGTATAGATGAACACAGATACTGCTGTACTATGGGGAAATTTTTCTAACACATAAATGTATAGCCAAAAATTAACCAAGATGAAATGAAAGTAAGCTAAAATACTAACATACCCATAAATAAATGATGTGTCATTTTTTTCAACTATATTTCTATGCCAGGACCTTCTACCAGATTAATTGCTTTAAATTATTGACCTTCCACTGTCCTCTAACACTTTTCTGAAAATTATCCAGGAGTGTCTACCTGAATTTTGAATTTTGTTTTCTCCTGAGGAAATAATGTTTAAGCTTATACTGTATAGCCAGTTAGACTTTCACTGCATTCGTCAATTTCAGATGTTTACGAAATTATCCTAAAAATTTTATCCTGAAGGTATATTCCCTGAAACTCAAACTAAGAGAATCTCATCTTTGTAATGCAACCCTTGTTTTCCCACTTTTGCCTTCCCTAGTAACCCTTATTCAGATTTCTCCATGAGCCTAATCTAGCTTTAGGGCCATTTCTGAGAAGCACAGGAATAATATTACCACTCGGAGTCCAAGATATCAGTCAGGATGGGAATTAGGCCCCCTTTCACAGACTGCTAGGCCAATCTAAGCTCTCTCTACCTATCCACCAGACCCAGGAAACATCATGACTAAGGCTCACCTTGGCATATGTTTAAGCCCAGGACCAGTACTCCTCACTCACTCATTGGTCTACTGGAAATTTGGCTTTGATGTCCCTTTCATGGTGACTCCAACTAGCATACCTGTTACCCAGGTGACTTCAAAAAACTGAATCTTGTGTGCTGTTTAAAAGTTCTCTAGAGGGGCGCCTGGGTGGCTTAGTCGGTTAAGCGTCCGACTTTCGCTTAGGTCATGATCTCACGGTTCGTGGGTTCGAGCCCCGCGTCGGGCTCTGTGCTGACTGCCAGCTCAGAGCCTGGAGCCTGTTTCAGTCTGTGACTCCCTCTCTCTCTGACCCTCCCCTGCTCACGCTGTCTCTCTCTCTCTCTCCTAGAAATAAATAAAAATATTTATAAAAAAAAAAAAGTTCTCTAGAGCTAGACCACCCTACCAGATTTCCTACCACACAATGACATCTCAAAGTGGCCATCTTCCCATCCTACTTCTAGATGAAGAACCCACGTTTTGTTTTGTTTTGTTTTGTTGTTTGTTTGCTTTGCTCAGCCTCCTAGTCCTAGACTTCCACAGACTTGCTCAGTGAACCCCTTTGCTATACCTTTGGCTACCTAATTCCTCTAGATAAAACCTGGCTCTAGAACTGGGTTTCTGAATTCTAGTCTTAAGGGGTGCTTGGGTGGCTCAGTCAGTTGAGCTTCTGACTTGGACTTAAGTCATGATCTCGTGGTTTGTGGGTTCAAGTCCCCAATCGGGCTCTGTGCTGACAGCTCAGAGCCTGAAGCCTGTTTTGGATTCTGTGTCTCCTTCTCTCTCTGCCCCTCCTTTGCTCACACTCTGTCTCTCGCGCACGCGCTCTCACTCTCCCTCTCTCTCTCAAAAATAAGCATTAAAAAATTTTTTTTAATGAATTCTAGCCGCAAGTCATCCAGCTTTCTTGCCACAGGTAACAATAAAAAAAGTGGGGGGGGATGCATTCTCCACACAGAAAACCCAGTGTATTTTGAGCTGTCAATACAACTTGTCTCTAGTGAGAGAAGATTCATGTACATGTGAATACTCCTCCAATCAGTCATCTCAAGTATTTACTCAGGGGAAGAAAAGGCATTAAAATGAATAAAGGTGGGGCGCCTGGGTGGCTTAGTCGGTTGAGCGTCCGACTTTCACTTAGGTCATGATCTCGCGGTTCGTGGGTTCGAGCCCCGCGTCGGGCTCTGTGCTGACAGCCAGCTCAGAGCCTGGAGCCTGTTTCAGATTCTGTATCTCCCTCTCTCTCTGACCCTCCCCTGCTCTCACTGTCTCTCTCTCTCTCTCTCTCTCTCTCCTAGAAATAAAAAAAATATATAAAAAAATAAAATGAACAAAGGTATCTTCATCCTTCATAAGTCATACATTATCTGCAATACCTGACACATACAGTTACTAATATTTCCCAGTTTTTAATAAGTCTTTGCAAATCTAAGTTTGGGCAGCTATAAATAGACTAATTTGGCTTAGAAGAGATAATTTAAAAATCTGCAACTGTTTCTATAGAGCCTACTTACAAACTGATCTTGTGTATCTTGTATAGACTGGCAAAAGCAGGATTCAACAGAGCACAAGACAAAAACTAAGTAAGATCTGTGAAGCAGTACTCAACTGGAAATTGAAGGAATCACTTCAGAGAAAAGGCTGGAAGAAGGGAGTAAGGGAGCATATTGGAATGAATTATTTAACTGTCTTTCCTATACTTTTCTAAAAGTGATTAATTTCTCATATAAAGTCACTTTCTCTTCTCCAGTGCCTACCTAATCTTAGAGTATAAAAGGGGCGAAGTGATGATTGATATCTTTTCCAAGTCAAATAGTGCATACATTATAGCATATGTATCACACAGTTAAGAAAAAAGTTACTACTACTCTCTAATGCTGAAGACCACAGAAAGCTGGCATGTGTCTATATCCCAGCCAGTGGGGCTCTAGAGGGTACATCATATTGTGAAGTTTTGAAGCTCAATGGGCTAATTTGAAAGTGGAGAAAGAGGTACCCAAATCAGGACCACTGGCTGGAGCAGAGTGGGAGGAGAAGGAAGCTTTGAAGAACAGGAAATAATTATAAGAGTCTGTAATGTTTTAGAAATTGAAACTTTATGGAATCTAACTGGGATATCATTCCTTAGAGGAGACTACCACATAACAGAATNCATGTTTATAGCCCTTTGAGTTGAGACTGCACAAAATGGTTACAGTAATACTCATTTTCTATAGATTATTATCAGTAGGTAAAGATATGGCAAATGTCTAAAAAGAATTTTCTGGCCCATGCCTTTCTTTGCATGTGCTCAGGGAGCTCCAGAAAGGTGAAAATCCTATGTATTCTACAATCCCACTTACAGGGAACTCTTCTTCCTAAAGCTACTCTAATGCTTCATGACTCCACTAGCAGGGAAATTTCTTCATAAAGTTGAAAATCTTTTATAAATGGTAAATGTCTATATATAGTCCTAAACATCATAACAATTTTAGGTTCCCCATCCTAAATGACTAGGTCTTATTTTAGTCAACAACCTGACTAATGTTTCTGGTCTTTCATGCTACCCTACAGAAGCACAATGTAAAAATCAAAAATGTTTCATTAGGTCTTTCCTTCTTAGTAAATCTCTTCCTCCCTGAGCATTCGCTCTGTACCTATACCTTCAAAAGGTCAACATGACTAAACAAGTCAATAAAACTCCAGATAATTTCTAGACTTGATGCAATGCAAAGCTAACACATCAATCAGTTCAGCACAGATATTGATTACATTGGTGTTTCCAAAGGGGATAGCATGTCACAGTGCCATGTATAAAAAAACATGGGGACTATCCAGTAATGTGAGAATTAGGATCTTGGGGGTTGATAGGATAAGCATATAGTGGTTAAGAATTCCTCTGTCTTCTGGCATTTGGTGGAAGAAACATCTGGCAAGAGGGTACCAGTCAACACTCTCAGGACCTAGTTAACCCTTTGGAAGTGGGACAACGTAACAAGTATATAGGAAATTTGGAAGAGAGTGCCAAAGAGATTATTGTGGCAGATAAAATGTACACAGTGGAGACAGATTTGCAAGCACAACTGTCACTGTTTACCTAAAAGATGTTTTCTGTCAATAAGTGGTCAACATAAAGATATGCTGTCACCACTGCATAAAAATAGAGAACCAGCACCCAGAATTACCTTGCAGCGAGGGAAGGGGAAGCCCTTGCCCCAGAAGAATAAAATGTCGCAACTTTCAATTGTGTCCTAAGCCAAATATTCACAAAAAGATCTCTTGCCAAGAAAAAAAATACTTTCCTAATTTGTTTCTTTTGTTGTGTTTTGCTTTGAATTTTAAAAGTTCTTTTTTGTTTTGTTTTAAAGGGCAAACTCATAAATATTTACAGAGATCTTACTAAGCAGAAAAAGAGATTAGAAAATGTTTTTGAATGAGTGCAACATGTTTCATGTAAATTGAATTATACAATCAATTTTATATTAAGAAGAAAGAACATATAAATCACAAAATGTAATCTATTTTATGAGACAACATCTTAAGTGATACAAGAAGTTAAGATAAATCCAGTGTTTTGTATCTGTTATGGCTCAAGTTAAATTTAATAAACACATTGGCACCTAAAACAGTAAGCAAAAACTATATAGTATTAAATGTCACTAAATAAAAATACTAATAGTTAATATGTTTCAAGATTTTAATTTAAACATTTCACACATACTGCTAACCATTTAAAATTCTGTTTATTACATGGGCATCTGGGTGACTCAGTTGGTTGAGTATCTGACTCTTGATTTTGGCTCACGGTTTGAGAGATCGAGCCCCACATCAGGCTGTGCGCTGACAGTATGGTGACGTTTGGGATTCTCTCTCTCTCTCTCTCTCTCCGCCCCCCCCCCCCCCCCT
>NW_027528006.1:3184923-3280115 GCF_008692635.1 Crocuta crocuta
CCCCCCCCCCGCTCGTGCACGCATGCTCTCAAAATAAACAAATATTGAAATAAATAAACAAAAAATAAAAATAAAATTCCATTTATTACAGGGTCTTATAAAACCTGATTTTCTATTTTCCTGTATGTCCAAGATTAGAGTAAAAGTATATCAGTTACCACTTTATAAATACATAAAGTTGAATCATCCTTGTGATTTATTGGATAGTGATAACTTGTGTAAAAATCATATTTGTATTTTATTGAAAAACAAGCTGGTTTCTTAAAAACAAAAAAAAAACTTTCACTTTAATCACTAAAAGCCTCTTTGCAACAGCACCACCACAAATTTAAATTTCTTGTTTCAAAAAACTAAAAACAATCTTTTTGTTTCAGATAGTCTTGTCCATTATGAAGTGCTTAATGAGGAAAACAGACTTTTTATTTTTTTAAAATAGTTTGTTGTCAAATTGGTTTCCATAGAACACCCAGTGCTCATCCCCACAAGTGCCCTCCCCCATGCTCATTACCCCCCCTTTCCTTCCCCTCCACCTCCATCAGCCCTCGGTTTGTTCTTGGCATTCAAGAGTCTCTCATGGTTTGCCTCCCTCCCTCTCCTCCACTATTTTTGAAAACGGACTTGTTAAAACAGGATTCTTTGAAGATGGTTTACACTTAAAATAAGCTTCGTCCCCAAATTATAGAAGCATTTAAATAAAAACAGGTTAAGCTCCATTTATTCTATTCTCTTATGTATTCTATCAGTTCTCCTAGAATCTTAGTAGCCCCAAATAGAACTATCACATATATAATTAAGGGAGCCCTTGGCCACCAAGGGTGAAAAGCTAGAAGTTTTATGATTCACCAAAGTTCAGCTATAAACTGGGCATCAGAACTACTCTTACCACCCATGTAAAGTTTTAAACATAGCCTCAAAGAAGATCTACATCTCCTTGGTCTGTGGCTTACTAACAAGCTAAGATTCATGAAGTGCCTCACAGATCCTAACAAGAAAACAACAGAGAAAGTGCTAACAAAAAGAAGCTTCCACTACCCTGCAGAAAACACTGCATTTCCTTTTAATAAAACAATAAGAAAATTAACACAAATCATCTTGTGTCTATAGGCCAGAGGTGTTTGGAAAAGAGTCACCTATGTTTTGTCTTTAAGTTGCAGAAAAATATGGAGAAAGAAACTGGTCACTAATAATCCATTCATTTATCAAATATTAATCAAGGGCTCTTTAGAAAATAAAAGTTACCATGGCATATATCAACTTTCTGAAAAGACGGCAGCAATGCTAAATGCTTAGTCACATTTCTTCATATCCTAGGAGATTATGTGTTCTCACAATAACTTCAGAAGACACCAGTCTCCATAACTGCTTTAAGAAATCCAGCATTAAGGTAATTGTTAGGATATGAAGAAGAGCATGAGTTTCCTTTGATAAATAAAAAACTCCGGTGACAATGAAAAATGTGAATTCCCCAAAACCTCTCCTAGCTTTTCCCCTTTCCCTAAGGTCTAGTAGATAGAATTCCATAATTAGATCACTCTCTAAGTGTGGGAAAAGTAAATCATGTTTTATGTATCTAAAGGTCAATACTTATGGAATAGAATAGGCAATTAAAATACATTTTCAATGTATCATATTAACAATTATGTAAAGATTAGAGTTGAGGCAAGAATTAGAATTTACATAGCTTTGATTTTTACAAGAATTCTAAATAGGTCAAATAGAGGCTTTTTTTAAACCTAAGTTAAATGTGTATTTCTCTAGCAAGCCATCACTAGTTAATAATTTTCATCTTAGACTTAAAATTATATTGAGTAATTAAAAACCACATTTGCAACAGAAGTTGTTGAATAAGAATTAGAAAAAAATAATGAAAATGTAATGAGAGTTCTAAAACACAGTGTGGTTATTCAGATAAATAGAAAAACTTAATCTGGTTTTGTTTTTTGTGTTTTTTTTAATTTTCCTTAGCTATGAGACAAGGAGATATATACCACCTTTTGCAGTAGGATTGTATGAAATTTAACCAATTTTATGTCCAATCATTTTTTAAGTTTTATTTATTTTGAGACGAGAGAGAGAGAGAGAGAGAGAGAGAAAACGAATGATGGGGGAGGGGCAGAGAGAATCCCAAGCAGGCTCTACACTGTCAGTGCAGAGACTGACTCAGGGCTTGACCCCACAAACCATGAGATCATGACCTGAGCCAAAATCAAGTCAGATGCTTAACTAACTGAGCCACCCAGGCACCCCTCCAATCATTTTAAAAGCAATTTAAAAGTGGGAAAATAACTGTTTTGACATGAATGTTGATTGAAAACAATCAAAAGGGTATAGTAGTTAGACAGACACAACCCAATGCTGTAATACCCTCTGATAAGAAGCTCTAAATGCAGGTTTTAAAGATAGAAATTATCTCACACACATAGCATCACTCCATCCAGTTGTCTTAATATTTCCAAATCCTATTTCCAAATTTCTGTCCATATTTAGGATTCTTAGCTTGGTATCAAATTCTGCCTTTGGCTATAAAGTCATTATTTTTATTGTCTTGGAAAACATCCATGTGCTAAGAGAAAAACAAATGTTATAACTCATACTTATTTTCATTTTTCTTTCTAAGCATTGCCCAAATTCAGAATTGCTCCCTATTTCCTTATGCAGCACTTTTCCATATGTCGTCAATTCGAAGGTTTGGCAATTATCGTTTTTAATAAAACAAATCCCAAAATCAAAATGCTAAGTTTCTTTTAAATGCTTTCTTTCCAGAAAGGTTACAATTGCTTTAAAACTATGTGTAAAAAAAATGCATAACCTTAACATTCTATTAAATAAATTATATCTTAAATATTAATTAGCATGTAATAAGCTATCTTCATTAAAAGGGGTGAGGGAAGCCAGGGAGGCAAAGTGTCTACTGAAAGAACGACTTGTTTGGAGAAGTCCCCCAGCAAACTCCTAGATAGAGGGAGAGGCAATTCCTATCTTCCTACACTCCCCTCTGAGATATCCCTGCTGAGCTACCATGGAATATGATCAAAACCCCACGATCAATACCGAGCAATTTCCAGAGAGAATAGGAAAAGAAGAAAGAACAGCATACAATCTAGAAAATTTGCCTAGTTTAAGGAAGGGAGAAACAGAGCTAAGTAAAAAAGCACCTGTTAAACATCTACTTGAGGAGTGGGGAACGGGGGGGTTGTCTTCAGAAGTTATGAATAAATCTAGAAATCTTCACTTATTATATTTCCAAAGTTGGGGGATAAAGTCAGACAATTTTATTTCAGGTATGAAATTTAAGTAGGAAATGGAAGTTTAGTGTAGGTAGTGTAGGTATAAAGTATCTAGTTATACCTAAACTTGTACACTTATTTGAATATTACTAGATTCTGCTAATACTCATCAATAAGTATGCTTTTCTATTACAAAATTGTTTTACTGTCATTATAATTAGCAGAATTAATGGAATTAGAGTTTCTTAAATCCAAGATGAAAGTGTCCCATAAAAAACTAGACCAACACCACATCCTGTTGGAGACATGGAGATGTACCACATGCACTCCCTTTCAAGAAGGACTCTATCCAGTGCCAAAGAGTGCAGCTAATTGCCAGCCTAGGGGGTGTCAACTCCTTCATGTCTGCCTCAGTTTTTGCACCCAGGTCATGCCTTTCTCAAGGTGTCATCAGCCATTGATTGAGCAAGACCATGGTAAAGAGCCCAGCCACATAATACGCAATGCAAGACTGCTCCAAAACCAGCAATCTTTGCTTCAGGTTTCCCATTGGGCTGAGAGACTGTTCCGTTCTGTATTACAACCCTACCTCCGACTCACCGCCTGATCCTATTTTCTCCCTTTTTCCTTTCACAGTGTTAACCTCCAGTAAGCCTTTTGCATCCCAACTCAGGCTCACCATCTTTTCATCAGAGAATCCAAGCAACACAGTGGACAAGTCATGGCCCAAGAAATCAGGCAGTAAAATGAGGTATTGGGACTGGATAATTTAATGTCTGGCTGGCAATAAGGAACCATTCCAGGTGGTATGTATGGCACAGGCAGTCCCTTCTCAAAGCATGCTGCCAATAGGTAAACCTTGGTAATGTGTGCCTGTGGAAGAGGGCACTCCAGCCACTGTGATAGGAATCAGGAGTCTGAAAAGCATAGAGGGACAATGCATACAAGGTCAATGAAAGTACCTGATAATTATTAAATTACACTGACCCCTGTAAGGCGTTATGACAATGTGAAGACAGTTAAACAATTGAAAACAAAATAGAAAGGCCATAGGGCTTCTTTGGTAGTTTACAAAAAGGCCTTTATTTCTTTTTTCCCTGAAGTGGGAGAATAGGAAAAGCTAAGGAGCAAACTCGGAATTTAACAGGAAGAGTCTCCAAGTTTCCAAAAAGACTGAATACTCAGCTGAGCTAGGTTATGCCAAGCTTAGGACCCCAGCTGGGAAAACGTGAGGCCCAGACAGGTTCCCATGAAATGGAAGCCTGTGAAGATAATTTCTCGAGACTACTCTTAAATCGAGAAACTGCAAAGGTGAGCTAGACCTCCCTATTAAGATTTAGCACTTTTTCATGTAAAAATAATCGGCAGAACTCCCTGCTCTGCAAAGCAACAAGAGCCCCCACTCAGGATCTGCCCTCACCTCTTACACCAGGTCACCCCAATAAACAGGATTGGTTTGCAGCAATAATATATCCAGGCAATGCTAGGCCTCAGAAACAGGGTCTATATCCAAAAAGACATGCAAGAATCAGCCAACACATATTAACAAGGAAGGAGAACATCTAATGACTTGATTTTGAGGATGCTTAACCAAGGAGACTGCACCATAGGCCTGGATTTATGGAGTATTAACTGATGTAGAAGTCTTAGGACATAGAATTACTGCTCTGGAGAGGGCCCTTGGAGAAGGTATAAATCAGCCACTAGGTTTGCTCCACGTAGCCTGGAGAAAATGAGGTCTCATGCCAAGGAAGGCTGAACTGCCTGAATTACCATAGCGGATGGTATAGCAAAGGAGTAAAAGGCTTACAGAGCCCAGCGCACTGGCACAGCTATATTATGTAAGGCCTGACAACCCAGCCAAGGATTCTAGGCCATGAGAAGACCCAGAGGGCACACCATTCATCAAAGTCATCAGTAATGTGCTGATGAGAGAAGCACCATCATTATTAAGTTCATAGTGACTGTCTTCTGCAGATCAGAGCTGATGACAGGAGATGGCATAACAGAATTCGACTCATCTATACCAATGAAGATACTGGGACTCTAATGCAAGGGAGACTAGGTGATGGTACTTAACCACAGAAGCCAGGGTTGCAATCAACATAACAAATGGTTGGGGCGCCTGGGTGGCTCAGCTGGTTAAGCGTCCAACTTCGGCTCAGGTCATGACCTCACAGCTCATCGTGGGTTGAGCCCTGTGTCAGGTTCTGTGCTGACAGTTACTTCAGGGCCTGCAGCCTGCTTTGAATTCTGTGTCTCCCTCTCTCTCTGACCCTCCCCTGCTCATGCTGTCTGTCTCTCTCGGAAATAAATAAAAACATTTAAAAAAAAAACATAACAAATAGCAAGGTCAATGGCTACATATATGAATTTGTTAACAAATGATATTGGAACAACTCAAAATCCATATGCAAAATAAAGTACCTCAACCCTTACCCCACACCATAACAAAGGCTAACTCAAAATGGGTCAAAGACTAGATGCAAAAGTTAAAATTAAAATTATAAAACTTCTAGAAGGTCACACCATTCTCAGTATGGCACTCACCAATGACTGAACAAGACTCTGGTACAAGGGTCTAGCCATGACTGTCCAACTGAGGACTCCTCTAGTGGGCAGTCCTTGAACCCCAGTTCTCACAGGGGTGAGAGAGACTTCATCAAATCTGTTTCATTCTGAGAGCTGCCATTGCACAGGCTCACTTTTGCCCCCTTTCCTTTCACAGGTGTTACTGATAAATCTTTCACACTCCCAACTTCACCTCAGGATCTGCTTCCTATTTTCTTACTGTTTTAAAAAACAAGTTCCTATCTTTCAAAATGTACTACAAATGTTCTGCATGTAAAGAGCCTAGAAGTCACCACTCTGTCCTAACAACAAATAAGAGCTGAACAGACTGAAAAAAAATCAACTTTTCTTAGATCCATAAGAGAGGGAAAGACACAGAACAAACCAACTGTCCCCAAAATTGGAGAGACAAAGAGGCATATACAGAGAGTCACAACTTACCTGAGCAGAACTCTACAAGCAGCAACCTCCATGGCAACCAGAGTCAGGAAAGGAAAATCCTAACTGTAACCAACAAATTGCTGGTAGCTCAGGATGAGCAACTCTGAGCATTAAAAACTCCAGGGAGATCCAGTCATAGGGAGGCACCCACAGTATTGTGATATTTACCTCCAGGAGCTCAATCAAATCCCCACAGTAAAGATCAGAGAAAAATCCCCTTGTTCTTCCATCAGGGAAGGGGAGAAGAGGCCATTTTGAAATACATGAGAGCCTTCTGTTCTTAATAAGGCCGGCTCACAGGAGAAACTGGTTAACCAGAGCCCAGATTAACCACAGCATGGGTATTATCAGAGCCTAACTGACCTGGGTGAAGGGAAATACCCAACCCCAACATTCTTTACCTTTCCACATGGGAGAAGGAAAATGTCCAATACAGCCCACTCTTCCATCCTGTCTCACCCAAGGGAGGAAAAAAAAAAAAAAACTCTGAGAAACGCTTGTGAAGTTCACAGTCTAGAAGCATAGAATAAAAGACTGAGACCTAATCATAGGAGTACAGAATGTTTTCCTTCCCCCCCACAATTCACCACTACATTATTAAAGACCTATTTACTTCATGTTTGGCTGTAAGGAAAAAAATCACAAGGCATACCACAAGGCAAAAACAGAATTTGAAAAGAGAGAACAAGCATCAGCACCAGACACAGCTTGTAATTACAGACTGGGAATTTAAAACAACTATCATTAATATGCTAAGGGCTCCAATGGATAAAGTAGACAAGCATGCAAGAAAAACTAGGCAATGTAAGCAGAGAGATGGAAATTCTAACAACCAAAAAGAAATGCCAGAATTAAAAAAACACTAAAGCCAAAATGAAGAATTCCTTTGAAGAGCTCAATAGTAGACTGGTCACAGCTGAAAAAAGAATCATTAAGCTGAAGGATATATCAATAGAATCCTTGAAAACAAAAAAGCAAAGAGAACAAGGGCCAAAAAAAACACCTTAAAAACACAAAATATTCAGGGGCGCCTGGGTGGCTCAGTCAGTTAAGCGTCTGGCTTCGGCTCAGGTCACGATCTCACAGTTGGTGAGTTCAAGCCCCTTGTCGGGCTCTGTGCAGACAGCTAGCTCAGAGCCTGGAGCCTGTTTCAGATTCTGTGTCTCCCTCTTTCTCTGACCCTCCCCTGCTCACGCTGCCTCTCTCTCTCTCTCTCTCTCTCAGAAATAAATAAAACATTTTTAAAAAAACACAAAATATTCCAAGACTGTGGGATGACTACAAAATGTGTAACAAAGATGTAATGGGAATACCAGGAGGAGAAGAAGAAAGGAAAAGAAGAAATATTTGAAGCAATAGTGACTAAGAATTTCCCCCAAATTAATGTTAGAAATCAAACCACAAACCCAGGAAATTCAGAGAACATCAAGCAGGACAAATGCAAAACAAAAACAAACCAAAAAATACTATACCTAGACATATCATTTTTATACCACAAAAAAATCAAAGATAAGGAAAAATTTCTGAAAGAAGACAGAGGAAAGAAACACGTTACTTATAGAGGAACAAAGAATCACATCTGACTTCTCCTTCGACCATGCAAGCAAAAACAGAGTGAGATATTTAAGGGTTAAGGGAAAAAAAGCCACTAACCTAGAATTCGGTACCCGGCAAAATTATCGTTCAAAAGTGAAGGAGAAATAAAAACTTCTTCATACAAACAAAATTGAGGAAATTTGTTGCCAGTAGACTTGACTCACAAGAAATATTAAAAGAAGTTCTTTAGTGAGAATAAAGAAGTTATGTATATCAAGTTCCACATAAAGGTGGAACATCAAAGGAAGACTAAGTCTAGATAAATTAAAACCTTTTATTTTTCTTATTCTTAATAATCTAACAGAAAACAGTTTCTTCAAAGTAATAATACTAACAATATATTTGATTATACATACTTATGTGTCTATTTTATGCACGCTTATAAAGGTATGCTTATTTATATATGCTTATATATAAGTGAAATGAATGACAATAATGATGCAGGAATGACAGAGAGGAACTAGGATTTTTTTAATTTATTTATTTTTTAGATTTTGTTTTAATGTTTATTTTTGAGATAGAGTGTGAGTGAGGGAGGAGCAGAGAGAGAAGGAGACACAAAATCTGAAGCAGGCTCCAGGCACTGAGCTGTCAGCACAGAGTCTGATGCAGGGCTTGAACACATGAACTGTGAAATCATGACCTGAGCCAAAGTTGGACATTTTACCGACTGAGCCACCCAGGTGCCCTGGAATTAGGATTATTTTGTTATTATGTCTTATTTTTTTAAAGTGCTAGAAACTCAGCATTTGAATCCTATTCTTAAAATTACAAGGTAAATTAACATATTAAACTTACTGAGAATTCTTCCAAAAGAGAAATCCATTCAACTTTGTTTACTCAGTGCTTCCTAAAATAATTGGACTATGAACCCCTCTTTCTCCTTACAACCATAACATCCCACAGAAGTAATGGCCTAAGGAACATGCTTTGGGAAATACTAACCAAGTGGCAGTTTACCAAATTCTAGATATGGCCCTTGAGAAAAAATAAACAGTCTCTTAAAACTTATCCTGCAATTACACATCTATAAAATAGAAGACTCACATGAAAATGAATTAGACATTTAAATGGTTAGCTGATTCTAATTTGCTTCATCCTTGAAAAGGTTTGGAAAAGTGTTGAGATTAATAATTTCCAAAATTTTACAAGTACTGGCATCAGGAATTTTCAAAGAAGGAACAGCTATCTCCAACTGTCATATTTTTTAAGTTAAATTACTTCTGGGTTATTCAAATGATAGACAGATACCTTACAGGCTACTTCCCATCCTCTCCATTCCTACTATGCTCCAGTTATACCTCTCAAAGAAGGTTATTCATAATGTGGCCCAACCTTATCAGCCTAATTTCTTACTACTTCACCACACACCTTTCCCTGGCCACCAAACATTCTGGATCTAACTACTAAGATCCTACAGCACATTTTCTCTGTACATTGTACACATAGTCTATTTAACATTTTCATGTATGTTTCTTTTCCCGAAGAAGATTATCAGCTTCTCAATGGTTGAAAGGAAGCCCTATATACCTTTGCAACCTCAGCAGCTAAGATGGTGCATATAATGATGACTTATCAACCCCAATTTATCTATTCTTATATTCACATCAAAAGTCTACTTGAGGGGCACCTTGGTGGCTCAGTCAGTTAAGCATCTGACTTTGGCTCAGGTCAGATCTCACAGTTCGTGAGTTTGAGCCCTGCGTCACACTCTGCTGACAGCTCAGAGCCTGGAGCCTGCTTTGAATTCTGTATCTCTCTCTCTCTCTCTCTCTCTCTGTCTCTCTCTCTCTCTGTCCCTCCTTCTGTCTCTCTATCTCTCTCTCTCAAAAATAAATAAAAACCTTTAAAATGTTTTTTAAAGTCTACTTGAGATCATTGCTGTATGTTAGCTCAGAAACTTCACTGCCTTTTTTAAATCCATCTGTCATCTCAGCTGCATAGGATGAGCCAATATTTTTTTTCTCTATAGGGAGTATAAGTGCCTTCCAGATCACAGATGGACACAGTCATATGCTCTCCTAAGATATATCCAACCAAAGCACCATCCCATATAACTACAGGGGACACTGCATTTACATAAAAGAAGCTAAGAAAATTCAAAATACTAGATAACCAGAGTGACCATGTAATTCATAATCCAAATCCAAAGTGAAAGAGACATTAGGTCACTAATCATTAAACCAGAACAACACACATAAACTAGTAATGTCCCAGCAAACCCCTTCAACCCATTCTATCTACTGTCCAATTTCTGTAACAAGTTTGCTACAGAAATTGCATGTCACTCATTCGACACTTAATTCAATGCCAGTTACTTTGCTAGACATTGAAATAAAAAATCATACACAAGGCAAATACAGTCCTTACCTTTTTGGAAGAAATATAAACGTGGAATAATTACAAATTGTGATTTTAAATACTTCAAAGCAAAAAAATAACTTTAGAAGAAAAAGGAACTTACTGGAGATAGACTATTCACAAAAGTCCTCTCTGGAGTGGTGATGTCTGAACTGTGACTTGAAAGCTGAATCGGATTAGCCACGGGTGTGACTGGCAGATAGAAAGTAGAGGAGTATTCCAAACTCAGACAACAGCGTGTGCAAAGACCCTGAAGGGAGAAAGTTTCGTTTAAGTGAGATGAAGAAGACTTGTTTGCATATAGTTGAGTGAAGTAAAGAAAAAACATCTGGAGCAGACTGGAGAGGTCAGGAGGCTTGTGTTCCTTATCGAGAATCCTCAGGTAAAAGGAAAGGAGAATCTTAACTGCCAATGCACAGAGCAGAGCAAGTTCAGTAAGCATCTACTGTATCTCTTAACATAGGGTCACCCAAAGAGGTAAATAAAGTCAAAGAAAAAAGGATACTAAAATTTAGTAAGGGCCAACTGCGTTCATTTCCTCTTCGATCACCATGACTTAATGAGGAAAGTGGAAAAGGAGCAAGCAGACGTACGCCTTACAGCAGCAGAGCAGGAACAGCATCGCCCTTACCACACAACAAGCTTCCTCACTGGGTGTTGCTATGGTTACCTCTACCAAACTGTGACCTTGTGTCTCTTTCTTCCACATCTTCAAAAGTCCTTCGGTTTCATCCCTTTTCCAAGTGACCACAGCATGGGGGGAAATTCTAGACGGCTCACACAATACTTTGAAGTTTGAATAAGATGTAAAAATTAAGATTGCACAGTTACATTCAGGGAAGCAGAATGCATTTCTTCCACCAAAATTTAGATGATAACATGAACATAAAGTTGGATGCATCCCTCTGAGCACCAGGGCTTTTATCAAGAACAAAGGGAAACACCAATCCAGGGAAGAAATTAGAGGTCAGAATAAAGCCATTTTCAAATATAAAAAATAAACAGTATTAAACATAAACATGAATTAATTTTAAAAGAAAAGAGACTCCAGCATAATTTGGGGGTCCAGGAAAACTTTGAGCTTTATTCTAGTGTTTTGGGTTCAGCAAAATACATTTTGCCAAATGCTTTCCCCCTTAATTCAGAAAAGGCATGCAGATTTCAAAGGAAATTTAATCCATATGTTTCTGATTCATTTACACTTAATTCATCAAAATGTTGTTTTGTAAGAGTTATTTGGTGTCCAAGAAGTCTTATAAGACTCTTCTCTTTGAACCAGAAAGCCTTGCGTTGCCAGGACTAAATAGAACTTTATATGCAAAAAGTGTAGGACCTGGTGTTCCTCTAGGAAGTTTGGCTCATAAACTAGGCTCTACTCCTAGAGTCTTGAGGTCAAGAGTAACAGGTAATGCTGAGAATTAGCAGGGATCCCTTAGCAAGATAAAGAGAAAACTGCCAAACAACACACTTTTTAGTGAGACAAACTCATCATTCTGTTATTGAGAAGCAAGGTTTTTTCATTTTTTATTATGGAAACCCATGCCAATGTTCAATAAGAAAAGGAAGGACTTTGGTCCTTAGCATGGAATGTTATACTTAGTTATTAACCATGAATAAATATGTTATTTTATAAAACAATAGCAAAAGTGTATTTCCTCTGGTATTCCAAGCATTTTGTTACACAAATTGGGAGCTTCCTCAATGCCTTCGTGTACTTCACTACTTGTTGTGGACCTCTGAGAATGTTCTCCTTAAATCTAATTGACATTCAAGTTTTCTACTAACCAGTAGGCTTTTTCTCTTTAGGCATGTATCAAGAATTGGTTCTTCCATCTTCTTTTTCTTTTTTAATAAGCATGTAAATCTCTACATTTAAGGACGTGTTATCCTGTGATGCATTTAGTGTGCTTGTTGACTTGATTGTGCATACATTATGGCAACAGTTCAAAACAGATTTTCCAATGATCCAAACAACATGATGCAGTTACAGTGCTATCCCTTGATAGATGTGGTAAAGCCCACAGTCTCTTGAATGACAATGAGACACAGGGATCTAAAAACACAGACCTCAGATTTAAAATGACTATGAAGATTTCCTATCATCAAAACCATGAAATAGTTCAGTGAAAATAACTTGAGTAAAATATCAAAAAGTAACAAAAATAGTTTCTGTTAATGTTTTAAATAATCAATTTAAACTAAAAAAAGTGATCTGAGAAAGTACACTATAGATTTGTGTTATTTGATACTATTGATTGTACATCCTCATATATAGTGACACTCTAGTGACACAGCTTTTTCTTTTTATATCTATATATTTTTTTAGGGAGAGAAAGAGAGTAAGCAAGCAGGAAAGGGACAAAGAGAGAGAAAGAATCTCAAGCAGATGGAGCCCAGTGCAGGGCTTGATCTCATGATCGCGAGATCATGACCTGAACCCAAAGCAAGAGTCAGATGCTTAACCAAGTAAGTCACCCAGGTACCCCAATTTTTTTAAGTAATCTCTACACACAACATGGGACTCGAACCCATGACCCCAAGATCAAGAGTCACTTACTCCACCAACTGAGCCAGGTGCCCCACTAGTGATATGATTTTTAACTCTTCTTTTAAATCTACAATATTAGAGCTATATAACTTAAATAAATCTCAGTTTTCTTTGAAAAGCAATTCCCAATTATAACCACAAAAATTTTGCTGAGTGCAACTACACACCAAAGACAAAGGCTGGTGAATACTGGAATGTATTGAGAGCCTAGTACGCAAACAACATTTTTTCAGTACTAAAGGGTTGAGCTGTGTAAACTGTAAGATTTGAAACATACCTCTTACTGCTAACTATATTAAGAGAAAGAGTCATCTACAAATGGAACTCGGATGAGGTCCCAGCTCTACCATTTAGGAACTGTTCACTTAGGCATGATTTTTTTTAATTCTTTATCAGCCAGTTTCCTTATCCTTAAAAGGGGTAAAATAGTATTTCTATCTCAAAAAGCAAAGAATTAAATACATGTGCATTAAAGTAATGCTAGCTGCTACAACAAATCAGTGACCGAATTATAACAACTTCAACAATACAAAAATTTATTTCTCACACACATGCAATCCTCAATGGGTTTTCTTGATTGTCAGGGGGCTCTACTTCAATCAGGAACATTGGAACCACGAGCCAGCAGAAAAGGAAAGGGCACAGAGCATCATATGTGGGAGGATTTTATGGGCTAGACCTAGAAGTCTACACATCACTACTATTCCATTGGCAAGAAATAATCCACATGGCCACATCTACTTACAAATGAGCATGAAAATGGACTCGTTGAATTGCCAGGAAAGAGAGGAAACAGGATGGGAGAAAACGAGCCACTCTCTGCTGCATGTAAAGTGCATAGCACCTTCCTTTCATGTAATAAGTATTCAGAAAAATGTTGGCTATTTTTCTGCTCTCACCATTATTAATAAAGTTATTCCTAAAGGAATTCATTTAGCTTAGAAGACAGTAGCCTCATTGACAGGGCAGGTGCATACACATTTTTCTGCATCCTTACTATATTATATGGCTTAGAGAAACTCACACATGTTCAAAGTTAAAATACAATAGCAGCATGTTTTTGAGAAAAAGCTTTACACATTTAATGTGTAAATTTATATCAATTTAATTTATATCAAATAGGGTTCTAAACAAAAGACTATCTGTATATTCTTTAATATTACTACGGTAATAAAAAGAAATCAAGCAGGCTTTCTCAGGCTTCAAATGTTCAAAGATCCAAGCTTAGTAGATTAGAACAAAATCCTGAGAAAGTAGCATTTCAAATGCTATTACAGCAAACTTCAAGCTGCTGTCCAAATCCCTTTGCTGCATTATCTTCCTACTGCAAGGCCTGCAGCCTCCATGATGTGCAAGTTGAAAATTGCTTTTGTTGTAGGAGTTCCCATTGTATTAATGTTTTCTATCATGGAATAAAGCCTATGCAGCCCACCAATATCTTCAAGGAATGACTTAAAACTGTATCTATTTTTCTTCAAGTAAGATTGAAAACTATACCTCTCTATCCAGGGCAATGCAGAAAATCTAAAAGATCACTCCTTTCTTCCTAAAGAAATTACTTTGTGAAAAATTTAAGTGAAAGAAAAGTTCAAGATTTTTCAGGTCTATCTGGTTCTAATGGTAAAGCACTGCCAATCCAAGAGTCAGATTTCAGCAGCTTTAAAAGGAGTTGGTTAATTAAAATCACCCTTCTCTTAACTTGCCTCTTTTTTCTGTCTCTTTAGTTGGCCCAACTTGTCCATTAGTATAATATTAAACAAATGAAAACAAAAGGAAAAATGAAGCGAGGTTCTTTCTATGCATATTTCTAAGACCAGGCAGTGTATGCTCCAAACCCAGGTCCACAGAGCCAAAATTATTGAGAAAATAAACCAGCTTTTTAGCTGATTGAAAACTACTTGAATTCAATGCTTGTTTTACATACCAAAAACAATTCATACCCTTGCAGTTTAAAAAGTAATAGCAGAACAGACACTACTAAAATACAATACATACTCCTTTCCACATACAAGGCTTTGACGGGTCTCTGAAACATACCCAAGAAAGCAAGTTACCTCTTAAACCTATCAGAAAATGTCTAAGGAGGCCTCACATTACTTTCCCACAATAACTTGTTAACTTTGGAAAGTAAAGCTCTCTGAATGTCCCAACAACCTTGGCTTTCTGATCATGTGATCAAAGAAAGAAATACACTCTGGCTTTCATTAGTTTGAGGACATCTGCAAGTAGAACTTATAACACAAAACAATCTCAGTTGCTGATCTTGTTCTCTCATCTGGACCAGTGTTAGTGTCAACAATTGCAGTAAATAGCATGGCCAGAGCTAACGTAAACATTTCAGAAATCAGAGGTTTAATATCATTGTTCAGAAGTTGGACCAAACTATGACTAAACTCTTCTGCACTCTAGACGCAGGCTAGAGACTGACTTTGATACATTTCCAGAAAGAAAGTGTATCCAAACCTGCACACTGGGAGAAAAGTAAACATTCCTGGCTTTGGAAGCAGACATGGCAACAGGTACCATAGGTGGGAGAATAAATGAGGAACACAGGACAAAGGGCAGTAATGCCTGTAGCAGATGGGAGGCCTTCTGTGGTCCCCACTGCTGTTAAAGTCAGGTCATAAAAGTAGATCCTGTTTATTTCTGCGGTGGTAGTTCAGCTCTAGCTCCTCTGGCCACATTTTTGAAAATCGCTCCATGCCATTCCTATTATGTGCAGGCTTTCTTTAGACCCAGAGCAAGACAAAGGAAAAACCAACCTAAACAAAAACAAATGGAAACTAAATACTTTGGGTTTACTTTATAAACATGTCAGCCACAAGACAGGTAATTACCTTCAAATAAAGGAATAACTTGCTGGATCACAATGCCCAAGTGAGAATTTCGATGTCATTTATGAGATCATAATGTTCTTTTTAGATGTTTTTATCATCTCTAAGTCTATGCAGCCAAAGATACTTTTGAGCTTCATGTTTATTCCCAGGGCTAATCCCAGGATAAGGACGGACTACATTGAATGGTACCTACTCTACTGCATCCACAATGGTGTGCTTACCATCACTGGACCACAGCAAAATAGGCCCCAACCTCTCTCTTTACAGACTTTTCAAGTTAGAAGAATAGGAATGTTCTCGCTGTTTTTATAATTACATTAAGACAGCCCTTTACGATTTCTCATTGGCTTTGCCATGATTGCCCATAGCAGCCCTGAGAGGTAGACCAACAGAAAGTTATGACCCATATTTGGCAGATAACAGAACAGGCAACAAGAAGTAATTTGGGATTTGAACCCAGGGCACTGGATGCTAATCCCCACACTCTTTCCTCTTCACCATGTTATCTCTACATAAGTGTAATGAGCTGCATTACAATTCCTAATTATAAAATGAACTCTGAAACACAATAAATAATTTATTCAAGATCACTTTGCTAATGAAGGGCAGAGGTAGGATCTGACCCCTGAGTGTTTCTGAGTCCAGAACCCATGCTTTTGGCACCGGGTGGCACTGCCGTAGCTCACAGTCAACCAAAGACTGTAAAGTCTGCACCTAAAACTCACTAATAAGAAACTATCAGAACTTCCTATACTTCCTCAGCATCTTATTCAGCTCCTTCCTTCATTCTGGATCTTTTTATCTGTCAGTACTTAGATCTATAATAAGATTTCAGGAGGGGCGCCTGGGTGGCTTAGTCGGTTAAGCGTCCGACTTTCGCTTAGGTCATGATCTCGCGGTTCGTGGGTTCGAGCCCCGCGTCGGGCTCTGTGCTGACTGCCAGCTCAGAGCCTGGAGCCTGTTTCAGTCTGTGACTCCCTCTCTCTCTGACCCTCCCCTGCTCACGCTGTCTCTCTCTCTCTCCTAGAAATAAGTAAAACATTTAAAAAAAAAAGTCCACACTACTTCGAAAAAAAAAAAGATTTCAGGATAGTTCTTTTTTTTCTTTTTAATTCTCCTCAGTCTTATGAAGGTCACATTCAACAAATAGGTGCTGAGCTAATTCTGCAACTTCTATTACATGGCTATTTAATGCTCTTCTTCCTGGGTCTGAAAACTCAACCGAGAAGTATTTAAGTGCTTACTTTGGACCAAGTACTATGCTATACATTGCAAAGTATAAAAAAAAAAAAATCAAAAGATATTAAATCACCTTCAAGGAGCTTACAATCCAGCTAGAAATATATGATTCCAAATGACAGCAGGAAACATTTACACGCTCAACTCAAAAACTCTTAAAAAGCATAAAACACTCAAACAAAAGAAAAATGCAGTGTCAGGAATCTCTGAGGTCCTGACTAAGAAATAAGCAACTAAGTGTAATAGTTGCTATAATATTTTGTCTGTCCCACATTTGAGCAGAGATCTTTTGATCATAAGGGACAGAAGCAGCTCAAATTAGGTTAGGCAAAAAAGGGAATTTATTTGTTCATATTTATAAAAATTCTCTACAAACACATCATAATTTGCAATCCTGGCCCAAGAAGCAAACTCTCAATGAAAACAGTCATCTAGATCACTATATGAACTTTTTGTTCATGAAGATTAAACAAGGCTTAATTTTAGTTTCATCAGAAGTTTTTCAATATGTAACTATGCAGTTGAATATATAGTGAAAAAGAAATGATTGTTTTCTTAAATATCTTTTTTAACCATTTATTTATTTTTGAAGGAGTGCATGAGCGGGGAAGGGGCAGAGAGAGACAGAGTGAGAGAGACAGACAGACAGACAGACAGAATCTGAAGCAGGCTCCAGGCTCTGATCTGTCAGCACAGAGCCCGACGCGGGGCTGGAACTCACGAACTGCAGGATCATGACCTGAGCCAAAGTTGGACACTTAACCAACTGAGCCACCCAGGGGCCCCAAGATATTATTGTTTTCTTTCTTTTTTTTCTCCTGAAAGAAGAATCTATCTTTGCCAATCAAAATGTCCTAATCTAGGTGGTAGCTTCCAGGGTCTCTGTCTACCATGGTTGTCAGCTGGGGCCCATCAGAATAATTTGAGAACGTTTAAGAAAGAAATCAATGCCAGGGCACCTGGGTGGCTCAGCTGGTTAAACCTCTGACTCCTGAGCTGGGCTCAGGTAATGATATCAGAAGTCCTGCATCAGGCTGTTCAGCACGGAGCCTGTTTGAGATTCTCTCTCTCTCTCTCTCTCTCTCTCTCTCTCAATACTAAATAAACATTAAAAAAAAAAAAAGAAATCAATGCCACCCCTCCTCCCTCAGCACAAGACCAATTCAATCAGAAGCCCAGGAATAGGGACCCAGACAACAGTATTTCTTATGTGCAATGAGGATTAAAAACCCATCTTTTATCTGGTATCTACATTATAACATCTACTCAGTCAAAAAGTTGGCAGTGCACACCAGTTAATGACAAAAGGATGGAAAGCTAATTTTTGCTACTAGACAAGGGTAAAACAAGGAAAAAATGATTTACAGAAGAATTCAGGCATACGTATTGTTTCCACAAATGTGGCAGTGATTCTTGGCCATGGTACCCAGAAACCATTCACAATTTCCTTTAAGGATCTCTTCCCAACCATAAAATTCTAGAACCTTTGTATGTGCCCTCCATTCTTTGTGGGTTTTATTTATTTTTGAATTATTCTGTGCCCATGACATTAGCCAGAGAATGATTTGCCACTATCCCATAGGCTTTACAGAAAATATGAGCTGAAGTTTACCGCTACCTCCAGGTAGAAAAAGGCAGAACTGAGTGAATGGTATTCTGGCATCAAATACCACCACCAGTGGGTAGGTTGTCCCACAAGCTATCCTGAAGCAGAAGGCCAACCACTTGACATTATGAAAGGACACTTATTTTAAGGAACTTGTTAGTGAACCACGTGAAATGACAGGGGCCATAAAGTTGAGCATAAATGTCACTTGTAATTAAAGATAATGCGTGCATGGTGGTTCATTTAAGAAAACATAGGACTGTATCAGAAGGAAAAGAGCAGCTTAGCTACCATTGTATTCACACACTACTAGTAACAAAAAGAAATTAGAGCATTATGTGGAAGAAGGGAGTCATTTACACTGACTGTATTGGAGGAAAAAGCCTTAAAAGGTGACAGCTCAGCTTAAGGGGTTTATTTTCTGCCAACTAAAGGGGATCATTTGGCCGCAGCCCAGTCTCTTCTTCTGTTACCTTGACTCCATGGCCATTGCTGGCCCATGAAGGAAATCTACATCTTCAGAATCAACAACTTACTCTCAGTGGCCCAATTGGCAGAAAATAAAAATAAATAAAACACAAAAACCTCTTATTTTGCAATATTAACGAAAAACAAAAAAACAAAAAAAAACACTGACCTTCCACCTCCAACCTAATCTACCCCCAACTGCTTCTTTGACACCATGCCTAATAAAATGGAAAGGGGCTTTCAAAAGAAGAAACATCTGCTTGGACTTCAGATTCCCCTCCAAAGCAAAACCAAGCCTAGAAAGGTTACATGTTTCAAGGAGCCACACAAGACAAAGGAGAAAGTTCAACTGCTTATCCCACTTGACCTTGGCTTTAACACAGGATCACGTTGATCCTGATGGAGAGATTAAACCGCCAAGTCCAGAACTGCTCACCAAGCAAATTCACAAGGGGAGTTCTAAGAGTTCTTTGGCACTCTTGTTTCATATGGAATTAGCAGGGACGATCCCAGGCCACAAATGTAGCAATATTTTAACTCAGTGTGCAAAATTTCAAAGATAAAGCCTGAGATTGGGAGCTGTACTGAACATTTCAAACAGTGCTTCCCTGGTAGGCTTTGTCAGGAAAAAAAAAATAGTAATAATAATAATAATACAGGCACATGTATGAGAGCTATTTAAAGATTTCTTTATGGAGGGGGAAATGGAGGTCATTAGAGCCATCAGAGGTAAAGGATGAAAGTGGGGGATGACAAACCCAAAAACATTTTGTTTTACATATCCCTACTCTAGGTTATAGGTTCATGCTACCTTGCATGAAAATCACTTTCATAGGACAGCAAAACTGTGTTGTCAAACACCAACCTCTGTGCTTCAGGGCCAAAATATTATGTGAAGACAGAGTTGGGGATAAAGAGAAACAATCGCTTTATTGCCTTGCAGGGAAAAAGAGGGCGCAGCAGGTGCAGCCTTCAAAAACCACAAGCCCGTCCGGAGGAAGGGGTTTGAGGGTTTCATAGGGAAATACAGGATCTAGCCAGTTTCGACAGGAATTGTGTCTGTGCAGCCAACCTCATTAGTCATTTTCAGGGTGATGCCCAGTGTCTGAAACAACAGACTAAGAAGGGATCAGGGAGGTGTGCATAAGAGAGGAAAAGGGTAAGTGCTTCACTGAAGCATTAGTGCTGCCATTTCATTTTCATCCAACTTTATGCTTTTAAGAGGTCTCAATGACACATATATGATCACATCTTTCCACAGTAAACACAGTAAACACTGCAGCAGTTTTTCTGAACAATAAATCAGAAATACAAACTTCAAACTTAAAATTTTGAAAATCTGAAAGAAGGAGTGACAACTACAAAGGTCAGTGCTCGTCCACTAGCCCATCCTTAAACTGCTCCCGCAGAAAGCACTGTGGGGGCACCTGAGTGACTCCATCCGTTAAGCATCAGACTCTTGGTTTTGGCTCAGGTCATGATCTCATGGTTCCTGAGTTTGAGACCCATGTCGGGCACTGTGCTGACAGCGTGGAGCTGTCTGGGATTCTCTCTCTCCCTCTCTCTCTCTCTCTTTCTTTCTTTCTCTCTTTCTCTCTCTCCCTAAAAATAAAAAAACTTTTAGAAGAAAATAAAAGAAAGCACCTTGGGCCAGTGGTCTGGGTAACTGGATTCCACCCCATGTCGGCCACTGCCTGACTGCACCTCAGGCAAGCTTCTTCTGTTCTTTGGGTCTCAATTTCCCCATCAGTTGCAGTAGAGGAATTCTAGAACCAAAATACTCATAGATGATATGGAAATCATGCAGAGCTGCTCATGAATATCATGACTTTGTTTCCAACTTGTTTTTCTGACTAGCCCAACCAATAGCAGTTTCTCTTTCTTCCCTGTTCAGGCTACTCATTAACTCGCCCACTGCTCTCTCACAGGATTATTCAATTGTTGTAATGTCTTCTCTCTCTGAAAGACTGTAAATTCCCTGAGGGTATGAAACAATTTGTTTCTAACTGCATCCCTCACTGAAATAAAGAATGTTAAACACGTGGTAGATGTTTACACACTTTTTTTGAGGTATATCTGAATAAATGGCTATTTGGCACTTACTTAATATTGATTTAATTGACAAGTCACTACTGATCACAAAAATAAGCGAAGAGAAACCATTGATTTCTAGAAAGCAGGTTCTGGTCACTGGACCAAAAACTTACCTGAGCTACATTTGTTAGACAGAAAAAAAAATCATATCCCCACTTTAAAATCCCCCTGTTAACCCTTTTATGACAGAATCACAAAAGTTATAAACTGCATCTGAAAATCTTACAGATATATAATAAACAAATCAATGACACAAAATTCATTTGTTGTTAGAGTACCTTCATAAAAATAGGAAGAAATTCTACATCTTCCTCACCCTTACTAATGTACTGTACTTATCTTCCAGTGTTTCTTGGCGTTTTGCTCTATTTTACTAATTAATATAAAAACACTTAACTCTATTCATTGTACCCATTTAAGAATTCAAGGTGTCACACTTTTTCTGTTTCTGTTAAAACTAATTCTGCATAGCTAGTATAAATTTATTGGCCATCTTTGTTAAAGGTGTTTTCACCATTCTCTACCACATATATACTAAACAAAAACTCTTAATGGATATCAGAATTAGTGTGTTTATGGATTTTGCCAGTATTACTGGCTCCTGTGGCTAGACGTTCTCAGTGGTCATCATCCCAGGAAAGTGCTACATCCTAAGACTGGACTGGAGAAATAATAGGTTAACAACTATAGGTAAAAGGGGAAAATAAGAGGCTCTGACATCGTAAGAGTCTTGCAACATCACCGACAAGAGCTCTCTCCCACTAGCATATGGAAAGTTTTCTTACTCACTAATTAGACTCTACCATCCCTTTGCTCTTTACTGCATAAACACCAATTTTATCCTATGCATGACCTCAATTAGTTTTTCCTATGTTAATAGCTAAGGAGACATGGTACACATTTTTCTCTCCTAAATTTTGGTTATCAGATTATATTTGAAAGGAAAGCACATAGAGAAAAATCATAGCCAGATAAACAGAATTAATTCTGAAGAGAAATAAGTCGCAAGACTATATAAAGGGCCACAAATTAGGTAAGCAACAAATATGACGGCCTTATTTTGTTTGCTAGATATTCAGCCAGTGGTTAGGACTTAAAGAAATAAACATTTCCTTTACATGTGGTTTTCGGTTCCCCATTAAAGTTTACTATCACAGACTTTAATTCTGGGTAAAGTGTATTTTAAAATATTTGTCCATCTCATCTGGTCACAACAAAATCATTAGGAAACCCCAAACCAGTTGAGTCCATTATAAGTTGGTTGGAATCATAAACACACGCGCGTGCGTGCACACACACATGCACACAACCAGTGACTATCCCTTTTGTCACTGGCATTTTGTTTTAGAAAGAGTGTCCCTTTTCCCATAACCCTACCTTAAGAGAACAGTTTTAATTCCAAGTGTCCCAGATAGATAAACAGAAACACTGATAAAGGCAGCCGAACTTGAAATAAAGCCAACAAGAATAATGCATGGCACACACTTGCTCTTCCTGTCCTGTGATGATTGAGTTCAGATGGACCACCACTAGCACGTGGTGTTTGCCAGTGAGGCTCACAATAGTCAAGCTGGAAGCCTGAACTCCAGGCAAACCAACAGGGAGAAGAGGCCAGGAAAGCCAAATCACACCTGCAATGTATCTTCTGGTCTTGACTATAAGAAAGAGAAATGTGGACTAAAGTAACTCAGAGTCACTGAAACAAGCAGAGCTGTTAGGCCTATTTATCAGATTGACCCAAGTTTGATATGACAGAAACAGCATGTTCCGCTATTCAATAAACCCATTGGTGTAAATACCAGTCAGGCGGCCCATGAACTCCAGTGGAGTTCTGTTTATTTTGCACGTAACAGAAGGAGATTTTTCTGACATTTTTCCACTGAAGTACAGAGAAAAAAACTTAACCACTGAATGGACCTGACACAAAAAGAAAAGAAAGCAGTTGCTTGAAACCAAAACACATCTCTGAAAAATGGTCATTTTAAATACTTTTTAGTGACCATCAAATGAAACCCTTTTTATGGAATTATATTTCGTTGTTCTCCTAAAAACTATACAGTTAACTCATTATTCACTTAGAAGATGCAGCTCAAGAACAATGTTAAGCAACACAATCATTCTGAGTCACTAAACCTCATGTAGACTCAAAGATTCTCGGAAAATGCAAATTATCTCCAAAGACAAGTCCTTTGTTTTTCAAAGAAATCATGTTGCATTCTGTTTCTCCAAAGCTAAGTGAAATCCCTTAGAAAAATGAAGTACACCACTGAGAGAAAGGAGTGCTCTGGTTTTTATTCCAGTATAGTTAACAGTGCTATATTAGTTTCATGTGTATAATATAGTGATTCAACAATTCTATATATTACTCAGTGTTCATCATGATAAGTATACTTACTCTCAATTCCCAACACCTATTTTATCCACCTCCCCTCTGGTAACCATCAGTTTATTCTCTATAAGGGTCTGGGTTGTGGAATTTGGGAGAGGAGGGGCTCTTTTTAGTTTGTCTCTTTTTTTTTCTTCGTTTGTTTTGTTTCTTAAATTCCACATATGAGTGAAATCATGGTAATTTGTCTTTCTCTGATGACTGACTTATTTCAATTAGCATTATACTCTTTACATCCATTCATCTTATTCCAAATGGCAAGATTTCATTCTTTTTCATGGCTAAGTAATACTCCATTGTGTATACATACAACTTCTTCTTTGTCCATTCATCAATTGATGGATACTTGGACTACTTCCATAATTTGGTTATTGTAAATAATGATGCAATAAACATAGGGGTACATATACCCCTTCGAATTTGTGTTTTCACATTCTTTGAGTAAATACCCAGTAATGTCAGTATTGGATCAAAGGGCAGTTCTATTTCTATTTTTTTGAGGAATCTCCATACTGCTTTCCATAGTAGCTGTGCCAATTTGCATTCCCACCAACAATGCATGAGGGCTCCTTTTTCTCCACATCCTCTCCAACATCTGTTGTTTCTTGTGTTTTGATTTTAACCATTCTGACAGGTATGAGGTGATATCTCACTGTGGTTTTGATTTGCACTTCCCTGACAATGAGTGATGTGGAGCATGTCTTCATGTATCTGTTAGCCATCTGTATCTCTTCTTTGAAAAAATATATGTTCATGTCTTCTGCCCATTTTTTAATTGGGTTATTCGATTTTTTGGTGTTGAGTTGTGTACGTTCTTTATATGTTTTGGATATTAATCATTTATCAGATATATCATTTGCAAATGTCCTCATAACTGAGCACTCTTAAACATTGGTATTGGGAGTATAAAATGGCACAGCTTTTCTGTAGAGCAGCTGGGCAATAATTACCAAAGCCTTATACATGTTTAAAACCTCTAGAGTAATTCTATTTCTAGGAACTTTCCTTAATAAGTAGACTGAGATGCAGATAAAGAGTTATATACAATAATATTCATTGTGGAATTAATACTGAAAATGACCTTGATGTCCAAAAAGAAGGAATTTGTTAAATAAATCTGTTACAGTCAATGTCATAGAACACAATTTAGTAGTTTAAAATGATATGCAAACACTTAACAGCATTAGAAAACATTCTTAATATTCTATTGAAAGAAAAAGCAGATTATAAAACAATGACTATAGGGGTACCTGGGTGACTCAGTCAGTTAAGCATCTGACTTCAGCTCAGGTCATCATCTCGTGGTTCATAGGTTCAAGCCCCACACTGAGCTCTATGATGACAGCCGAGAGCCCAAAGCCTGTTTCAGATTCTGTGTCTTTTGCTCTCTGCCCCTCCCACACACATGCATGCACATTCTCTCTCTCAAAAATAAACATTTAACAAAATAAACGAATAAATAAATTTAAAACAGTGAGTATAAAAACAATCACAATTTTTAATTTATATAAATTCATAGGAAAAAGACTTGGCATATATCCTATAGACCAGGGCTGTCCAAAATATAGTACAAGCCACACATGTGATTTTTAATTTTATAACATCCACGTTAAAATAGCAAAAAGAAACAAATGAAATTAATTTTAATAACATACTTCAACCAAATACATTCAAATATTACCATGTCAATGTATAATCAGTATAAAAAATTATTAGTGGAATATTTTATATGTTTTCATACTAAGTCCATGAAATTTGGTGTGTATTTTGCATTTATAACACAACTCATTTCAGGTTACCATACTGGGCAGTACACTTTGAGAATGTCAGAAATGGCCAATTTCTGTTTTTATATTTATGCTTTTCTATACATTCCAGTTTTATAATAGTTGGGGGGGGTGAAATCTGTACTTCTAAATATCTAAATAGAGGCAGCCTGACAGAGAAAAAATATATACCACATGGGTTTTGGAGTTGGAGACCCAGGGGCAGAGGTTTTGATTCTGTTACTTTGCAGCTGTATTGCAAGTCTTCATCTGTAAAATGGGAATAATAATATCCATTTCATCAAAACATTGAGAATAACGACCTAACTGGAGAAAAGCACACAGCAGAATGCCTGGAAAACAGTGGCTACTTTAAGAAAGTTAACTTTTTGATCCATTCATCTGTTGATGGACACTTAGGCTCTTTCCATGTGGTTTATCNAATTTCCCTACCTAAAATTTCTCTATATAGAGAACACCCCCTCAATCAATGGTAAAGTTTAGATATGCTGTGAGCCCTCTGAAGGAGGGAGTTTACTGTTTTGTTGTTTAGAATCTAGCATAGCACTTGCAACATTGGTTATATAAATTAATAAATAAATGAACAAATGAATGACATTTGGATAGGCTATACCTTTTAAAAGCATACTCAACTAAATGAGTCCTTCATATGTTCTTCCCCTTTACATATTAATAATTTAAAATCATGCGAAATGCAGGGTGCCTGGATGGCTCAGTTAAGCATCTGACTTCAGCTCAGGTCATGATTTGCAGTTTGTGAGTTCAAGCCTCACATCGGGCTCTCTGCTGTCAGTGCAGAGCCTGCTTCGGACCCTCTGTCTCCCTATCTCTGGCCCTTCACCCGTTCTCTCTCTCTCTCCCTCTCTCTCAAAAATAAAAACATTAAAGGGGCGCCTGGGTGCCCCAGTCGGTTAAGCATCTGACTTTGGCTCAGGTCATGATCTCATGGTTTGTGAGTCTGAGCCCGCATGGGGCTCTGTGCTGACAGCTCAGAGCCTAGAGCGTTCTTAAAATTCTGTGTCTTCCTCTCTCTCTGCCCCTCCTCTACTCATGCTCTCTCTCTCTCTCTCCCCCTCAGAAACAAAATAAACATTAAAATTTTTTAATAAAAACATTGAAAAAATGAATTTAAAAAATAAATAAAATCATGTGAAATCAAAAAGAAAAAGTTCCCATCTTTTTACGACCTCCCTAATTTTCCCATTCTTTCCTCTGTTGGCTCTTGTCACCCTCCACCAGCCTCCTCTAAGGATTAGAAGTTTGACATTCTTTCTTAGAACTTCCACAATACTTTATGTTTTCCTCTATTTCAACATTTATTATGGTCTATTTGACTTCTTTCCATGCATGGCTGACTCCCTCAATAGAGTGAGTTCCTTGAATGCAAGCAGCATGTTCCTCACACAGTTGCTAGAGCAGAATAAGTGTTCAATACATGTCTCCTCTATGTTTGAGGGGCTGAATGAGTAGGGGTTCTAGATTGTAAGCACCTCAAAGTTATTTTATTCATTCTGTATACCTCAGTAGGTCTTTCATATTTGTGTTTAAATATGTGTGGAGATGATAATTGCAAGTATTAACTTGCTTCTTTCCTGTTCCCAACATTACCCTGTCCCCCCAGCTCACCAAATTCTCCCCCTTGGTCCCCTCCTCTGCCCAACTTCAGAACAGAATTGTCACCTACAATGGGAAAATAGCAAAGGATTGTGCAAAATGAGAAGTTTAGATATGGAAAGGCAGGTTGAGCTACTCTGTTTTTAAAGAAATCCAACTAGAAAGGAGAAGAGAAAGTAATGTGAGTCTACATAAACTGGAGGAAGGAATAACCACCTCAGTTTTGGGAAATGGGAAAGTCTGCTCAGTGAAGGGCAATGCTGTCTAATTAAGGTAGTGTTCTCCTTTAAATAACTGTAGCCCAATGGAACACTTGTGAGGCCTTTGTTTTTGTTTCATTTAAAAAACATTTTAAGTTTATTTATTTTTGAGAGAGAATGAGCATGAGTGGGGGAGGGACAGAGAGAGAGGAAGAGAGAGAATCCCAATCAGACTTCTCACTGTCAGCACAGAGCCCAACTCGGGGCTCTAACTCACAAACCATAAGATCATGACCTGAGCCAAAATCAAGAGTCAAACACTTAACCAACTGAGCCACCCAGGAGCCCCAACACATGTAAGTCATTTGTATAGACAATTGAACAAATTGCCTTCCATGAGGGATAATATAATGGTGATATTAAAGGAAACTCTACCTCTAGCCAAAGTGGGATTAAGTGAACCAATTTAGAGCTATCCAATTTATGCCTATTATACATATTCTGAATATAAAAATGAACAAATAAAGAAAGTTATTTTCTTCATCACTCTTAAACAGTTTTAAACTTGGCAACCAAATCATGTAGAGCAAAACAAGCTGTACAAATTCTTGGCTAATACATAGGCAAATTCAAGTTCCATAAATATGTTTGTATTATGCTTTGCTGATATCTAGATATATATATTCCTTATATTTGAATCCAGCTTCATATGACTAAATTTATTTTAGATTTTCAAATTCTGTACTTAGAATTTGGGAGGGGAGGGGTAGAGGGCTGATTGGTTGGTTGGTTGGTATTTTAGAACTCAACTATAAAGAGTTGAATCAATCATGTTCTTCAGTCCATAGCATATTATCCTTATCAGCCATGGAAGGCTATTCTCTTGTTTATTTGTCTCCTTCTTATCCATCTTCATTTTCATTTTCTTCCTTTGCAGAGACACCAACTCTACTATGTTTGAAATATGTCCTTAAATATTCATGTATGCTTATAAAATTTTCAGTGTTGTTTATGTATTTTTTTATTTATATGAATGCTATGCTATAAATATGATTGCCTTTCAACTTTTTCAACACTGTCTTTTTAATGTCTATCCATTATCCAGCAGTAATCCATTCTAACTGCTATGCAGTATTCCATTGTATATATCTGCCATATTTTATTTATCTAATCCACCAATGATGGATAACTATATTGATAATTTCCAATTGCTATAAACCACATCAAAGTAAACATCCCCAAACTATCCATCCTGCCAGGTTATATACTTAGGAGTAGCAATACTGATTCAAAGAGCCAAAGTAGATTCAATTTCAGTAAATAAAAGTGACAGATGTATGTGAAATTTCTGTGCCCATTTATATTCTCCATAGCACATTATAAGAATTCCTACCTCCTTGGGCAGATTGGATGGCTCAGTCGGTTAAACATCTGACTCGGTTTTGGTTCAGGTTATGATCTCACGGTTTCAAGGGTTCAAGCCCTGTGTCAGCCTCTGCACTGGCAGTGTGGAGCCTGCCTGGGATTCTCTCTCTCTCTCTTTTTCTCTCTGCCCCTCCCTAACTCGTGCTGTCTCTCTCTCTCATAAAATAAACTTAAAAAGAAAAAAGAATTCCTACCTCCTTATGTCATACAATATCATACCGCCCGATGTTCTCCATTTTTTTAAACTGTCTTTAGTGTGTCTGTGGTGAGAAGACTGTGGCTTCATCTCCAGTGTGTAAAGAGTTGGGAAGTTGTCAGCCTCATCCTTCCAAGAAGAAAGCTGGAGGAAAAAGCCCCCAAAATCAACAACTTTTCTTACACTTGTTAGAGAACTGAGGTTGTAGAGCAAACTGCCACCTCAAAAACTGGAGAGACAGGAAAATCCAGAGAGAAAGATTTTTCAAGAAAATCAAGAACAGAAGCTCTGGGACCATAAACTGGTAGGAACACTTAAATGGTTATTTTGAAATATTGCTGGAAGTTGAAGATGGACTAGCATGAAGTTGAGAAACTTCTGGAAGCCAAAGCCTTAGAAAGGCTCCACATTTTCATGGATTTTACCTCCTGGAACACCATCAGATTCACACAGTAAAGAGCCAAGACAGTTCCCTCATGGCTCTCATAGAGGCAGGGGAAAAGTATCCACTGTGTAATATGCCCAGAGCATTCTCCACAACAAAGGCTTATATGATAGGGGCAAGAATTTAAAAGACTTTATCAGGGCATCATCCTACCTGAGGAAGAGAATTTCCCATAATATATGCCCTTCTGGTTTCCTGTCCCACCTAAGGCTAGAAAGCAGCTATAAAGTATTTGTAAGGGTCACAGTCCAGGGATCCAGAGCTGTTAAACATCTGAGACTTAAGCACAATAGTATAGAACACTGTTCTTCCTCCCCACCTGACCACACCCACGGGACTCCAGTATAGTAATAGTACGGCACTGCTGAAAGAGCTGTACCTTTCTCTAGTCTACTGCTGTCAAATGCTCACGAGACCTCCTCAATCCTATTATAGTTTCTCTGCATGTTTTGCTTTAAGCCTGAGATAGTTGGGTCCCTCAGTCTCCTTCCAGATTTATCTATAATCTATCTCCCCCACCCCCAATAGGCCGAGGTAACTTGGAGCTTAATATGCTCAATGTAGTTTCATGGCTCAAGGTAAACTTCCCATGTGCACTCCACTCATGTCTGTATCTTCACCATTTACCTGCCGTTATTCTGTGTATGTGAATACACAGAGGTCCTCAAATAGATTTCAGGTCTGTTTCAGAAGCACTTAGTGTGCAGTATTTGGATATTAAAATTTAGTTCAGGAAGGTATGGTGTATTTCAAAAGCCTGGACTGGAAACCAGGGAATAGTCCTTGCTAACTACATGAGCTTCATGAGCTTCATTAATTGAACATCTATTTTTTCATCTTTAAATGTGATAATAATCTACATAGTTTGTTGTGAAGATTATACAAAATAAAATAATTTATATAACATCAATTATCAAAGTGCCTAGCATATAACAAATGCTTTAAGAAATGTCTGTTTATTGGGGCGCCTGGGTGGCTTAGTCGGTTAAGCGTCCGACTTTCGCTTAGGTCATGATCTCGCGGTTCGTGGGTTCGAGCCCCTCGTCGGACTCTGTGCTGACTGCCAGCTCAGAGCCTGGAGCCTGTTTCAGTCTGTGACTCCCTCTCTCTCTGACCCTCCCCTGCTCACGCTGTCTCTCTCTCTCTCTCTCTCCTAGAAATAAATAAAAATATTAAAAAAAAAAAAGAAAGTCTGTTTACATTTGCTGGGATGAGCACTGGGGGTTACACATAGGGGATGAATCACTGGAATCTACTCCTGAAATCGTTATTGCACTATATGCTAACTAACTTGGATGTAAATTTTAAAAATAAATAATAAATAAACAAAAATAAAAAAGTAAAATAAAATATTAAAAAAAGAAATGTCTTTTTACATCCTTAAAAATAAGTTACAAAACTAGATAAAATAGAATGTTCAAGTGAAAAAATTATTATTTAATTTTTACTATAAATTAAATGAAAATAAGGCATTTTGGAACTTTATTTCTTACTTCTAAATTTTATAGTAATTAACCTTCCATTTTGATTCAGCCATCAAAGAGACAGACTTTTCCACATCCCTTTAGCTTTTCCTGATATGCTGCCTCTCCTAAAAGTTTACAGTATTCTTATGAGATTTTAAAGTATTACAACTAAATTTTTCATTGTTTGGCATTCTGTATAAACTCAGATTCATAAATGAACTGAGGCATATAATCAAAACATCCTGAAAGAGCTGGACCCTCTTTTAAGCTGCCATAAGACAGTACTTCAGAAAGGAGTTTCTGTGTAGGTCAAAATAAATCACTCTAGGATCCATATACCTGCCCAGTAATTCCCTTAGAAAGCTGGAATTGAAAAGTCAAGCCAATACATTCCATGGAGATAGACAGTGTGAAAATTTTCAACAATCAGGTTTTTTTTCCAACCATAAATAGAATCATTTAACCAAAGTAGAAATGCTACAAAACAACAACAAAAAGAAAAAGAAGGAAAAAACAGAACTGTCTTCCACTAATGCTTACAGTTAATCTAGAAGAGTTTGTCACAAAAGGTTGCTATAAAATTTTCTACATTTGGCCTATGTGCTGAGCAGGGAAATAACCCCAGGAAAGTGCCAAAAGAATGCAAGAAGGGAATTCTAAAAGCAATACTTAGCATTGCTTGATCTTCTGTGTCACTGGAAAAGACCAAACAGCTCTCTGTCATATCCAGGGAGGGACCCCAGTCTGGAAGCCCAGGCTGACAGCAGAGTCTCCTGACCATAACTGGAGGGATCTTCAGCCGGGGCTCACGTCTCTACAGAGTGGACTGCTCTGATCATCACAAAGTCACCCCACTATCACTTCCTTCCGATTCCCCTTATGCAGCAAAGCTTATCTAGGCCGTATGGAGATAATATTTTTTTCAGGCACTTTCAAGAGAGTTGAAGAACTTAAGGATTTCTGTAAAACAAAGACTATTTTAATGTTGTCTATTAACTTTTAACTAATGTCATACAATAGGATTTTTTTTTCTCCCATACCCTAGCTTAAACCAAGGCCATAAGCACTACCTTTGGTACAAAATATAAGAGTGAGTGGCCGGTGTGGTGTGGCTTAAGAATTTCTGGGAAAACCAGTGGCCTCACTTGAAAATGAAATGGCACCCCCAAAGACCCACTCTCCCTTACCTCTTTTGCAATGCAAACGTTCCTAAGACAGCTAAGACAGAGTCACTACAACTGCCCAGTGGATGAATTCATCAGACTCTTCTCCTCCCTGAGTGAAACAGCCAAAGTGACCATTAGAAGTAAAGGCACCAAAGATAATAGTAAGAGGCATGAAAGATCCTTCCATCATCTTCCCGAACCGCATTCAGCTGGGCACCTCGGGGCCTCCAAACTTCAACATTTTTTTGTCTCAGGGTTCTCCTCAGTTCAGCCATTACATGGCCATTGCTATTAGTCTTTTCCTGCAAGATCTGGAACAGAATAGCTTTCTTCGTCTCATACTTGAGTGCTAACAGATTGCAGAACTTGATTATTCTGAACTTTACCTTATTATTTAACAATAAAAAAATCCTTAGAGGTGAAACTGATAAGGTGGGATAAGAGATTAAAGGCCTTGTCTTATCCATGTTCTGCCCAAAAGGAGAGTCCAGACAGAGATTTGTAATAGGTTATTCATTTGGGAGTAATCCCAAGGACCTGTAAAAATGGACCAGGGAGAATGAGGAAATGAGGAAAAGCCAATTCATTACCAAAGGATTCATTACCCAAGGTCACTGCTGATAACTGGGACAACAAAGCTTGTTCCCACACTGCAATCTCTAAAAAGTCTATAGGATGCCCTCAGAATTGTCCCTCCAAGAACTGACTAGAAGTATTTATCTATTATCTCCTACATCTCATCAGTGAAGGTAGCCCCTCATGAGGGAGTAATGCCCCCATACTTCTGAACAACATGTGCAATCTTGGGGCAGCCCAGAACAGAAAATGAAAGAAATATAATGCACTTAAGGCAAGGTGCTACTACTGTGATTTAAATTTGGAGCCTGCACAAAACTGTCAGCTATCATCTGCTATCCCTAAAAGCAAAAGGTAAAGTGAAAAAGATGCATTGCAAAGGCGTCTGATATAGCACAAATCTGATAACTATGGGAAAACTGAATTCTACCAACTCATAATGGAATTTTGTTTTACCAAATGAAATACTGGCCTTGATGCTGTAATACACTAGCCCATTCTAAACCTCTCCCTAGGATTTAACCAACAATGAACAAGTTGCCTTAAAAATTACATAGTCAGAGGGGTTGACATCAGCAAGATGGTAGAATAGAAAGCCCCAAACTCTTCCTCCCCTACAGAAATAGTGCTTCAACAACAATACACAGACCAATTTTTTAATGGAAATACAGAAAACAGTTAAGAGGCTTCTACACCCTAAGCCAGCATGAAACCAACTGCATTTAAGTATGAAAATTCATGGTACTCTCTGACCATAATCTCTCCCCCTGGCACAAAACCACATAATTAGGGCTCCTTGGGAAAAGAAAGAGAAGACTGGCCCATAAATATAATGTTCTGAACCACTGAGAAGGTTACCTGAAAGGGTGGCTCGTGTCTCCCCTGTCTCAGAGTACTAACAGGACCCAAAATACCCTAGATACCTGGAGGCACCTGAGAACACACACACACACACACACACACACACACACACACGGCTGAGTGGTGTATCGATGCTCCAGAAAAAACCATGGTACAGCAGACAGATACAGATATCAGAGAGAAAAAGAGACTGCAAGTCCCTGAAAAAAAAATGAGAGGGAGGGAGGCAAATCATTAGAGACTCTTGAATGCTAAGAACAAACTGAGGGCTGAAGGGTGGTGGGGGAAAGGGAAGGGAGGTGATGGGCATGGAGGAGGGCACTTGTTGGGATGAGCACTGGCTGTTATATGTAAACCAACTTGACAATAAACTATAAAAAACAAACAAACAACAAACTCTGGAAAAACTCTCTATGAATCTATATGTTTAAGTCCAGAGAAGCTGCATCCACAGAAAAGATTTAAGAGGCTGCAGAATATATAGCCAGGCTGGTTGGTGGTAGTCTTTCCCTGTATGAAGGCAGTTCATAAAGACTCTGGGAGAGGTGGCTGTTGTTTTTTTTTTTCAAATGCAGGGACACCAATACAAAATTGCAAGCATCACAGAGACACAGGGAAATTATCCAAACGAAGGTACAAAATAAATCTCCAGGTAGGTGTATGAGTTACTTGACTTGACAAAGAATTGAAAGTAATTGTCATAAAAGCTGTTCAATATGCTCACAAAACTGAAGCATGAACAAAATGAGAATTTCAATAAAGCAATAGAAAATTTAAAAAGAGCCAAACAGAAAATTTGGGGCTGGAGAATATAATGAGTTCACTAAAAATTTTACTAGAAGGTTTCAACATCAAACTTGATCAAACAGAAAAATCAGTTAATTTAAAGACAAGTCATCTGAAATTATTCAGTCAGAGGAACAAAAAGAAAAAAGAATTTAAAAATGTTGAAAGCCTAAGAGGCTTTAATAAATGAATTCAGTAAAGTTGCAGGATATGAAACCAACATACTAGAAGATAGCTCTATTTCTATACACTAAAACCAAATGATCCAAAAAAAAATTAAAAAAACAATCTCATTTATAATAGCATTACAAAGAATAAAATAGCTAGGGATAAAGTTAATCAAGGTGATGAAGGACCTGTACACTGAAAATTATAAAACATTGCTGAAAGAAATTAAAGAAGACATAAATAATTGGAAAGACATCCTGTGTTCATGGGTTGAAAGATTTCATATTATTAAAATGTCCATACTACTTAAAGGGATCTACACATTCAATGTAATCTCTTTCAATATCCCAATGACACTTTTTCCAGAAATACAAAACATATCCTAACATTCATATGGAAGCACAAGGGACCCTGAATAGCCAAAACAATCTTGTGAAAGAAGAACCAAACTGAAAGTATTATACTTCCTTATTTCAAAACATATTATGAATCTACAGTACTGGAAAGAGTATGGTACTAGCATAGAGGCAGACATGGAGACCCAACAGAACACTATAAAAGCCCAGAAATGTCCATGCATATTTAGTCAACTGTTCTTCAACAAGGATTTCAAGAAGGCTCAATGGGGAAAGGATAATCTCTTCCATGAATAGTTTGGGAAAACTGGATATCCACCTGCAAACGAACACAACTGAACCCTTATTTTACACCATACCCAAAAATCAACTCAAAAATGGATGAAAAATTTAAATGTAATATGTGAAACAGTAAAAATCCTAAAAGGAGGGGTGCCTGGGTGGCTTAGCCGGTTAAGCGTCCGACTTTCCCTTGGGTCATGATCTCGCGGTTCGTGGGTTCGAGCCCCGCGTCGGGCTCTGTGCAGACTGCCAGCTCAGAGCCTGGAGCCTGTTTCAGTCTGTGACTCCCTCTCTCTCTGACCCTCCCCTGCTCACGCTGTCTCTCTCTTTCTCTCTCCTAGAAATAAATAAATAAAACATTAAAAAAAAATCCTAAAAGGAAACATAGGGGAAAACCTTCACAACATTGTTCTTGATGATGATTTCTTGGATTTGCCACCAACAGCGCAGGCAAAAAAGCAAAGATAGACCAGCAGGACAGGATCAAACTGAAAAGCCTCTATAAAGCAAAGGAACTAATCAATAGAGTGAAAAGGCAGTCTACAGAATGGGAGAAAATATTTGCCAACTATATATCTGATAAAAGGTTAATTTCCAAAATATATATGAAACTCCTACAACTCAACAATTAAGAAATAAGTAATCCAATTTAAAAATGGGCAGAAGTATATGGATGTTACCTGGCTATAAAAAGAAAAAATGAGGTATCGCCATTTATGACAATATAGATAGACCAAAGGCAAATACTATATGATCTCACTTATATGTAGAATGTAAAAAAAACCAAATGAATAAACCAACAAACAAAAAGCAGAAACAGACCCATAAAAAAACAGAATAAACTGATGAATGCCAGAGGGGTAGGGTGATAGACAACATGAGTGAAGAGTAGTGGGAGATATAAGCTTACAGTTATGAAACGAATAAGGCAGGGAGATAAAAGGTACAGCATAGGAAATATAGTCAATGGTATTAGAACATGCTGTATGATGACAGATGGTAGCCACAGCCATGGTGAGCGCAGCATAGTATAAACTTATTGCATTACAATGTTGTACACCTCACACTAATGTAATACTGCATATCAACTATGCTTCAATAATCAAAACATTTTTTAAAATGGGCAAAAGACTTGAATATTTCTCCAAAGTAGATATACAAATGGCCAACAGGTATATGAAAATATGCACAAAATAACTAATAATCAGAGAAAGGCAAATCAAAGGCACAATGAGATATCATCTCATACCTGTTGGGATGGTCTTTATAAAAAACAGTAATTTTTAAAAAAACAGAAAATAATAAACAAGGATGTGGAAGTACTGGAATCCTTGTACACTGTTATGGTGCAGCCACTGTAGAAACAGTATGGAGGTTCCTTGAAAAATAAGGGGTGCCTGGGTGGCTTAGTTGGTTAAGCGTCTGACTTTCACTTAGGTCATGATCTCGCGGTTCGTGGGTTCGAGCCCCGCGTCGGGCTCTGTGCTGACTGCCAGCTCAGAGCCTGGAGCCTGTTTCAGTCTGTGACTCCCTCTCTCTCTGACCCTCCCCTGCTCACGCTCTCTCTCTCTCTCCTAGAAAAAAAAAAAATTAAAAAAAATAAGATATTTAACTATCTTATGATCCAGGAATCCCTCTTCTGGATATTCATACAAAAGAACTGAAATTAGGATACATGTACATCCAAATTCAAGGCAGCACTATTCTCACTGCAGCACAATTAATAATCACCTAAATGGCCATCAGTGTATGAATAAACAAAATGTGGTACTTACCTAGAAGGGGATATGTATGTACACAATGGCAATATGGAATTCAGCCATAAAAAGGAGGAAATCCTGTCATATGCTATGATATGGATAAACTTTGAGGGCATTATGCTAAGTGAAATAAGCCAGTCACAGAAGGATAAGTAGTCAAATTCACTGAAGCTGAAAGTAAAATGTTTTTGAGGGGCAGCTGGGAGACTCAGTTGGTTAAGCATCCAACTTAGGCTCAAGTCATGATCCCAAGGTATATGGGTTCGAGCTCTGCCATCGGGCTCTGTGCTAACAGCTCGAAGCCTGGAGCCTATTGCCTATTTCAGATTTTGTATCTTCATCTCTCTGCCCCTCTCCTACTCATGCTGTCTATCTCTTTCTCAAAAATTTAAAAAAAAAACTTAAAATAAAAGTAAAATGGTTTTTGATTATCAGAGGCTAGAGGGAGGGGGGAATGAGTTGCTGTTAAATGGGCATAAAGTTTCATTCATGCAAAATGAGAAAGTTCTAGAGATCTGCTGTATAATATTTTAGTCCACAATTCTATGATTTCTGGTGACTTTTCTCCATATTTCAGCATCACTGCCAGCATGTGAGATAAAATCCCCCATGATAATTAACTTTTCAGATGCTGGGAATGCTATACTGGGTTTCTCCAATTCCACTAGAATCTTTCCTTCCCATCTGCACTTGGTATGGTCATGTGGTAAAATTAAACCACAATAATGTCTGTGTCCCAATACTCAATTTATAAAGAACAGAGATTCCGGCTCTACCTATGCTCACAGAGTTAAGTATACTTCTTTTCATGGAAACCCAGATGAAATTTCATTAGCAACTTACCATCACAATGAGCTAAAAATGGATAAAATTCCTGCATAAGAATTCAGTGCTCAGAGGAATAATCTTCCTCAAAATGGAACTGGCACTGACTCCTCTGTACTTTAATCAATATATCTGCAGTTTCTGTTTTGCATCACTAAATTAGAAATTACTTCCACTGAAATTAGGTAATGCTCAAAATCTTTTCCAGTACATTCTTAAGATTTGGTATTAAGAAAAAACTTATACTTCTTAAATATCCATTCACTTAACCTCCCCTCTTTTTCTTAATTTCACATTCTTAGTATCTTTGTCATTACTACATCTATATCTCCAATTTACTAGAATTTTTCATATTCAATTCCTTAACTATATAAGTCACATTTTCACTATTTTTTCAGTCATATATTCTTCTGTCCAGTATTTCTTTAATGATATAAATTTAATTTTAAGCTCCTAAGAAATATTAGTCTTCTATTAGCTTGTACAGGGATATACTATATAATATCCTCCTGATATTTATGCCAATATCCCTTTTGAAAAGGGTACATGAAAACAAAATTAAAATTCCACATTAGAGTTATAAGAATTTTGTGGAATTTGGTGTGCCCGGGTAGTTCAGTCAGTTAAGCATCCAACTTCAGCTCCGTTCGTGATCTCATGGTTCATGAGTTCAAGCCCTGCATAAGGCTCTGTGTTGACAGTTAGGAGACTAGAGCCTGCTTTGAATTGTGTTTCCCTCTTTCTCTTCCCCTCCCCCGTCCCTCCTTCCCTCTCTCTCTCTTTCAAAAATAGGGGAGGCAAGATGGTGGAGAGCTCCTTACATTTCACAAGCCCCTATTCTCAAACACAGAAGGCTTGAAGCCGTAGGACACTGAACCACAGGAGTCTGGGGGGAAAAGAGACGGAGTCCACTAAAAAGACAACGTCAGGGAGCCTGGGTGGCTCAGTCGGTTAAGCGTCCAACTTCGGCTCAGGTCATGATCCCACTGTTCGTGGGTTTGAGCCCCACATCAGGCTTTGTGCTGACAGCTAGCTCAGAGCGTGGACCCTGCCTCAGATTCTGTGTCTCCGTCTCTCTGACCCTCTCCTGCTCACGCTGTCTCTATCTCTCTCTCTCTCAAAAATAAATAAAACATTAAAAAAATAATAAAGCAGTGCTAAAAAAGAAGAAGACGACGACGACGATGACGAAAACCTCATAGGTGCATGAGTGCGAACTGGGGAAGATATAAACGAGCCAAAACCAGAAGACACAGAGGGAGGGGAGGGAATGCCCTTGAGGGAGCCTCAGAGAGTCTGGGGAAGAGAAAGAGCGGCTGAAACCACTCCTAGAACTGCCTCTGGAGAAGAGAAAAACCCTTGGGTCTGGAGAGAGAACGATCCTATTTCTAGCTGTGGCACTGACGTTGGGCTGGGTGCCCCGCTCCCAGGTGGCCCCAGGATAAACTGTTCCACTGCTCTCCCAGCTGGATCCCCGGCTGGGAAGCGGCCCGGCCTGCAGGATTATATTTCCGGCGGTATCAATATAGCACAAAGACTAAGACCTGGACCCAAGGCAGACTTGGGACATAGAACACGGCCCATGTTGGCTACACCTCCAGCTCAGGGAGATCAGACCCAAAAGAGTGATTTTCAATGCTTGGTTGCAGAAGGGACTGGGGCGCTGCCATTTATCTCCCCACAACCACCAAGGCGAGACCTCAGGGAGCATCCCATGGGACCGCAGTGGAGGCTAAGACCTGCCTACACCAGACCATGCCGATCCCCACTAGAGAGCTGCTTTTTTGTTTTTTTACCAGAGCCCAGGACAAGACCAACATGGATACATTTCTGTGATTAATTCTAGATCAATTCTTTCTATTCAGATATATTTTCCCTTGTCTCATTCATATCCCTCCCCTCTGCTGGACTGGGCACTCTGGTCATTGGTTTGCTTAAACAGTCACATTTAATCCATTCTCTAGATGTATATTCTACACTTCCACCGCTACCTTTCTATCTCTCTCTCGCTCTGGAGTAATCATACTATATAGTTTCTCTGAGTAACATTATATTCGTTTCTACCTCTTAGTCCCCCACCATATTCTCCTCTTTCTCTCTGTGAATTAACCCTCTTAGTCTCTCTGTCTGGTCATCGTCTACTTTCACTCTCTCCCTGCCCTGTCATTTCTCTCTTTGTATACGCTTTTCCATCAGGACTGCATATACCCAGCTCTTTATTTCTGGCTGGGAATTGTGGTTTTATGCTTTTAGACTGTCCTTTCACTTTTGGATTTTTTCTTTTTCATTTTCTTTCTTTTTTCTGATATTCTTTTTCTTTTTCCCTTTCAGTTTGCTTGTTTGTTGGATTTGTCTGTGCATTTGCGTGCCTTTGTTCCCTGTGTGTTTGTCTGTCTGTTTTCCTTTCCTGGGCTACCTCAAGAAACAAGCCGAAGTACACATGGTGGAGAGTCCCAAATACCACTACGAGAAGAGAAATAAAATAACCAAAGTCTCAAAAAGAGAGCCCAAGAGACACCACTTAAAGAACACTTCCTCAGGGGCGCCTGGGTGGCTTAGTCGGTTGAGCGTCCGACTTTCACTTAGGTCATGATCTCGCG
Source organism: Crocuta crocuta (assembly GCF_008692635.1). Lineage (NCBI taxonomy): Eukaryota > Metazoa > Chordata > Mammalia > Carnivora > Hyaenidae > Crocuta > Crocuta crocuta. Next base: position 3,224,811 of record NW_027528006.1, read on the forward strand.
GTTCGTGGGTTCGAGNTAAAATGACGAAACAGAAGAACTCTCCTCTAAAGAAATTCCAGAGAGAAATGACAGCTAAAGAACTGCTCAAAACAGATAGAAGCAACATAACTGAACAGGAATTTAGAACTATAGGCATAAAATTAAACACTGGGCTTGAAAAAGGCATGGAAGACTTCAGAGAAACTATTGCTATAAAGACTATGAAGCTTAAAAATAGCTGTGATGAATTAAAACATGCTATAAATGAGGTGCATAATAAAATGGAGGCATCCAATGCACGGACTGAAGAGGCAGAGAGAAGAGGTGAATTAGAAGACACAATTATAGAAAAAGAGGAAGCTGAGAAAAAGACAGATTAACTGATCAAGGAGCACGAAAGGAGAGTTCAAGAACTGGGTGATACAATCAAATGAAACAATATCTGTATCATAGGAATTCCAAAAGAGGAAGAGAGAGGGAAAGGCACTGAAGAAGTCCTTGAACAAAGTTTAGCTGAGAACTTCCCCAATCTGGGGAAGGAAACAGACACTGAAACCCAAGAGGCACAGAGAACTCCCCTCAGACGTAACTTGAATCGATCTTCTGCATAGCATATCATAGTGAAACTGGCAAAATACAAGGACAAAGAGAGAATTCTGAAAGCAGCTAGGGATAAAAGGGCCCTAATGTACAAAGGGAGACCTATCAGAGTGGTGACAGACCTATCTACTGAAACTTGGCAGGCCAGAAAGGAATGGCAGGAAATCTTTAATGTGATGAACAGAAAAAACATTCAGCCAAGAATCCTCTATCCAACAAGCCTGTCATTCAGAATAGAAGGAGAGATAAAAGTCTTCCCAAATAAACAAAAATTGAAAGAATTCATCACCACTAAACCAGCCATACGAGAAATCCTAAGGGGACTCTATGAGGGAAATTTGCAAGGAACGCAAGGTACCAGAGACACCACTACAAGCATGAATCCTACTAAGAACACAATGACTCTAAACCCATATTTTCCAATAATAACACTGAATGTAAATGGACTAAATGCTCCAATCAAAAGACATAGGGTAGCTTAATGGATAAAAAAAAAAATCCATCTATTTGCTGTCTACAAGAGACTCACTGTAGACCTGAGGACACCTTCAGATTGAAAATAAGGGGATGGAGAAATATATATTATGCTATGGGACTCAAAAGAAAGCTGGAGTACCATATTTTTACCAGACAAATGGACTTTAAAGTAAAAGCAGTGGGACGCCTAGGTTACTCAGTCGGTTAAGTGTCCCAATTCAGCTCAGGTCATGATCTTGCGGTTCGTGGGTTCAAGCCTCACGTCAGGCTCTGTGCTAGCTCACAGACTGGAGCCTGTTTCGGATTCTGTATCTCCCTTTCTCTCTCTGATCCGCCCTGGCTCACGCTCTCTCACGCTCTCTCTCTCTCTCAGAAATAAATAAAAATATTTTTTAAATTTTTTAAGTAAATTAATTAAATAAAAAATAAAGTAAAGGCAGTAACAAGGGATAAAGAAGGGCATTATGTAATGCTTACAGGGTCTATCCATCAGGAAGAGCTAACTATTATAAATGTCTACGCACCAAATATGGAAGCACCCAAATACATAAAACAATTAATTACAAACATAAACAACCTTATAGATAAGAATGTGCTAATAGCAAAGGACTTTAATACTCCACTTACAGCAACGGATAGATCAATGACAGAAAAACACTAAAGAAACAATGGACTTGAATGACACATTGGACCAGATGGAGTTGACAGATCTATGTAGAACTCTATATCCTGAGGCCATAGAATTCACTTTCTTCTCAAGTGTGCATGGCACATTCTCCAAGATAGATCACATACTGGGACATAAAGCAGCCCTCAATAAATATAAAAGAATTGAGATCACATCATGCACACTTTCAGATCACAGTGCTATGAACCATGAAATCAACCACAGGAAGAAGTCTGGAAAACCTACAAAAACATGAAGGTTAAAGAACACCCTACAAAAGAATGAATGGGCCAATCAAGCAACTAGAGAAGAAATTTAAAAATATATGGGAACAAATGAAAATGAAAATACGAAAGTCCAAACTCTTTGGGATGCAGCAAAGGCAGTCCTAAGAGGAAACTACATTGCATGCACTCCAGGCCTATTTCAAGAAATTAGATAAAGCACAAATACAAAACTTAACAGTGCACCTAAAGGAACTGGAAGAAGAGCAACAAGAGCACCCCAAGCCCAGTAGGAGAAAAGAATTAATAAAAATCAGGGAAGAAATAAACAATATAGAATCCAAAAACAACAGCTGAACAGATCAATGAAACCAAGAGTTGGTTTTTTGAAAAAATAAACAAAATTGACAAACCTCTAGCCAGGCTTCTCAAAAAGAAAAGAGAGAGCACCCAAAAGACAAAATCATGATTGAAAGTGGACTTATTACAACCAACCCCTCAGAAATACAAGCAATTATCAAGGAATACTATGAAAAATTATATGCCAACAAACTGGACAACTGAGAAGAAATGGACAAATTCCTAAACACACACAGAGTACCAAAATTCGCACCGAAAGAGACAGAAAATCCTAACAGACTCATAACTACTGAAGAAATTGAATCAGTTATCAAAAATCTCCCAATAGATAAGAACCCTAGACCAGATGGATTCCTTAGGGTATTCTACCAGACATTTAAATCAGAGTTAATACCCATTCTTCTCAAGCTATTCCAAAATAATAGAAATTGAAGGAAAACTTCTGGACTCATTCTATGAAGCCAGCATCATGTTGATTCCCAAGCCAGAGACCCAGCAAAGAGAACTACAGGCCAATATCCTTAATGAATACGGATGCAAAAATCCTCAACAAGATACCTGCAAATCGAATTCAACAGTACATAAAAAGAATGATCCACCACGATCAAGTAGGATTCATTCCTGGGTTACAAGGGCTGGTTCAATATTCACAAATCAATCAATGGGATACATCACATTAACAAAAGAAAAGATAAAAACCATAAGATCCTGTTGATATATGTAGAAAAAGCAGCATTCAACAAAATGCAGCATCCCTTTTTTTTTTTAAATGTTTTATTTATTTCTAACAGAGAGAGAGAGACAGCGTGAGCAGGGGAGGGTCAGAAAGAGAGGGAGTCACAGACTCTGAAACAGGCTCCAGGCTCTGAGCTGGCAGTCAGCACAGAGCCCGATGCGGGGCTCGAACCCACGAACCGCGAGATCATGACCTAAGCGAAAGTCGGACGCTTAACCGACTAAGCCACCCAGGCACCCCTGCAGCATCCCTTCTTAATACAGACCCTTGAGAAAGTTGGGATAGAAGGAAATTACATAAACATCATAAAGGCCATTTATGAGAAGGTCTCAGCTAACATCATCCTCAATGGGGAAAAAATGAGAGCTTTCCCCCTGAGATCAGGAACACGGCAGGGATGTCCACTCTCACCATTGTTGTTTAACATAGTGCTGGAGTCCTAGCATCAGCAATAGGACAATAAAAGGAAATAAAAGACATCAGAATTGGCAAAGAAAAAGTCAAACTTTCGCTTTTCGCAGACGACATGATACTCTAAATAGAAAACCCAACACACTCCACCAGAAGCCTACTAGATCTAATCCATGAATTTAGCAAAGTCGCAGGGTACAAAATCAATGTACGGAAATAGGTTGCATTTTTATACACCAATAATGAAGCAACAGAAAGAGAAATCACGAAACCGATCCCATTCATAATTGCTAAAAAGACCATAAAATACCTAGGAATAAACCTAAACAAAGATATAAGGGATATGTATAATGAAAACTATAGAACACTTATAAAGGAAATTGAAGAAGACACAAAGAAATGGAAATACATTCCGTGCTCATGGATCGGAAGAATAAATAGTGTTAAAATGTCATGACTACCCAAAGCAATCTACACATTCAATGCACTCCCAATCAAAATTGCACCAGCATTCTTCTCAAAACTGGAACAAACTATCCTAAAATTTGTATGGAACCACTAAAGACCCTGAATAGCCAACGTAATATTGAAGAAGAAAACCAAAACGGGACGCATCATCATCCCAGACTTAGCCTCTACTACAAAGCTGTCAACATCAAGACAGTATGGTATTGGCACAAAAACAGACACAGAGCCCAATGGAATAGAATAGAGAACTCAGAATTGGACCCNATCAGCGTCCCTCATCATCTCAGAAATGCAGATCAAAACCACACTGAGTTACCACCTCACACTGGTCAGAGTGGCTAAAATGAACAAATTAGGAAACTATAGATGTTGGCGAGAATATGGAGAAACGGGCACCCTCCTACACTGTTGGTGGGAATGTAAACTGGTACAGTCCCTCTGGAAAACAGTCAGCAGATTCCTCAAAAAAACAGTAGAACTTCCCTATGACCCAGCAATAGCACTGCTAGGAATTTACCCAAGGGATACAGGAGTGCTGATGCATAGGGGCACATGTACTCCAATGTTCATAGCAGCAGTTTCAACAATGCCAAATCACGGAAGAGCCTAACTGTCCATCAACTGATGAATGGATCAAGAAGATGTGATTTATGTATACAATGGAATACTACATGACAATGAGAAAAATGAAATCTGGCTATTTGTAGTAACATGAATGGCACTGGAGGGTGTTATACTGAGCGAAGTAAGTCAGGCAGAGAAAGACAGATACTATATGCTTTCACTTATAGGAGGATTAGGAGAAACTTAATGGAGGACCATGGGGGCAGAGAAGGGGAAAAATAGTTGGGGAGAGGGAGGGAGGCAAACCATGAGAGACTCTTGAATACTGAGAACAAACTGAGGGCTGATGCGGGTCGGGGATGGGGGAAGGGGGGTGATGGGCATGAAGGAGGGCACTTGTTGGGATGAGTACTGGGTGGTATATGGAAACCAACTCGACAATAAACTACGAATGAAAAACAAAAATCGATAGATAGATACATAGATACATAGATAGATAGATAGATAAAAATAAAAAATAAAATCTAGAAAAAGTGTGCATAGCAAAAAAAATAAAGGAAAAGAATTTATTTTGTGTGTGTGTGTTTTATTTATTTCTGAGAGAGGGAGAGAGACAGCATGAACAGGGGAGGGTCAGAGAGAGAGTGTGTTACAGAATCTGAAACAGGCTCCAGGCTGTGAGCTAGCTGTCAGCACAGATCCTAACGCTGGTCTTGAACCCACAAACTGTGAGATCATGACCTGAGCTGAAGTCGGATGCTTAACCAACTGGGCCACCCAAGCGCCCCAAGGAAAAGAAATTTAGAGAAATTCTGTTATATTTAGTAAAAATCCCTCTTCTAACTTATGCATTGTGTACCATTGCTCTTACATGTTTTCTCAATTTTAGGAACAAATTTAAGACTTGCACTAATAGCAGATTGTCAGTCAACCAATATTTCTACCAAAAGGTCATGAAAATTAAAATTTATATCCTTAAAAATCAGGTAGTATTGCATTTCCTAGATATGGAGATATCCAGTATCGAAAGGCAATAAGATTACTCCTACTACTTTTCTGGCTTCATCTGCTCAGTTCCATTAGAACAAAATGAGAATTATATTATTACCTCTTATTACAAGGGATGCATAAATATAAAAATTACATTAAAATCAACAAAGACAGACTATGAAACAACTGAAGTAGATGAAAGTCCTCATAGCAGAAGGGAATGCTGCACATACACCAAACAGTCCAACCTGCTAAGTCCCTCAAGTAAGTGCTATCAAAGCAGTGCTTAGAAAAGTACTACTCTCCACTTATGGTAGACACTAAATATTTTATCTAGAAAAAAAAGAAAAGAAAATTCAGGTAAAGCTTTTAAGATAAATAGATGGAGTTTCCAGAGAGGAATTTAAGAAGTTTCGCCGTGGTCATAACAGTGACATCAATAATCAGGGAGTAGGGTAAGAGGGAGAGGTGGGAACAGTAGTACTATTCCTAACAATTCTAACTAAAAAAAATTTTCCTAATTATCACATCTGAGATTTGCCTTTCTTGAGAAGAGAAGAGATAGAAAGCAGCAAGTCACAGCCATATTTGTCCCGAACACCACCCAAATTCATAGACAAAGTTTCAGACTAAGTGGGCCTAAGTTATCAGGGCCTTTTGTCCTTGATCTTAGTCTTTTAATTTGTCTTTGATTTTAACTAACGCCCCCCCCCAATAAAAGACAGAATAATTCTGTAGTCCCTCTAGACATTCTCCAATAAGTTGGAGCGACTTCAGGGTGTCTCTACCTGACTGGACAGCTGAAATATCCTAGGACCATTCCAAATACATAGAATCCTCCCAACAAAGGGTAAACTAATATAAGACACCAAAGTCATGCCAAGACTGACTGGAGCTAAAGAAAGCCACACCAATCTCAGTTTGCTTATTCACACCATAAGCATTACATTGTTGTCCAGTGTATATATAGAATTGTATATCATATAATGTCCTCTAGAGCACCTTGATATTGACTATTCAATTATTGTCATTCCAATGCCTGGCTTCCCATACTGCCACAGCATTCCATGTCCAGCCTCCAATAACCCTGAATCTCATCTTGAATACCATCCAGGGAATTTTAGTATATATACCAAAAGTATTTATCAAAAGGCAAATATATACATAAACTAACATTACCTCCAAGAACTCCAAAATAGCATTTGTCAAAGCCCAAAGAATAACAGCTAAGAAAACAATGCTTTCAGCTATCTCATTTTCCAGTTATGGATAATGTTTATGTTACTAATAATTAAAGATTGCCACTGGCATCTTTAAGGGCGATAGAGAAAGTATCTAAAATTATTCTGATTCATAACCCTGCCCATGTTCTCCTATTTCTAAATGTGGAAAGTAGAGAGAATAAGAATGGATAAGAGAGGGCAAATGCAGAAGACTCAAACAAGGTCAAAATAAACCTAATAATTTTAAGGTATGGCTACTTTTGTTTAGAACTATCTTTTGCTATTTTACACCAAATGGATGGAATAGCAAGGACCCTAAATATGCTAAGAAAATGGCTTTTGTGTTCAAACTGCAAGTCAACAAATGGAATGAGCCCTTGTGAGTGTGATTCACTTAAAATTCACAGACTATATAGAATTTCTAAGATATGCATTGTCCAATCCAATGGCCACCAGCCACAAATGACTACTTGAAATGTGACTACTTCAACTAAGGAAGCAAATTTTTTATGTTATTTAATTTTAATCCATTTAAATTAAATTTAAAAACTGATACTTTAAATAATTAGAAAATTTTCAAGTATGTTTGAAACAACCTAGGTATATGAATCTATTTTTTCAACTATTAACTTTATGAAATATAAATTTATATTAAGCATTTCTAATGAAAATTTCTCATTCTGATTGTGATGTGCTATGAATGTAAAGTATACGCTAAAATTTGAAGACTCTGTATGAAAAAAGAATATAAAATATTCCATTAATAATCGTCATGTTAGTTACATGTCAAAATGATTTTGGTTTAAACTCATCATTAAATTGATTTCATTTGCTTATCTTTATTTTTTGTGATTATACAGAAAATTTTTAATTTCATATGTGACTCATATTAAATCTCTATTAAGTGAGTGGTGCAGATTCAGAGCATAATAACATTACTGTAACCCAGGGATTTCCCTTGGTGCCTCACACAGAATCATGTACATAATTGACCCTAACTAAATACATGTTGTCTAAATAAAAATTGTCCATATGGTTGGACAAATATTTCTTGTTAAACTTTCCAAAAATTTAATTTGAAAAGGTGTTCATTTTTCAACAGAAAGATTGTTTTAGAGATAGGTCAAGCAATAAGAGAAATGGGGATATTTTTCCTCCTCTTATTCAGAGAACCCACAATTAGCGGAAAGAGGTCAAATCCAACTCATCACATTTATATCTGTCCCCATAATGCTCCAAGCATCTGCTAGAATCCCCTTCACACTGGGATTTTTCCAACACATATCTTCATGGCTGAATCCAAAACTTAGCAAAATTCAAAAAAAAACTCCCCAACAGTTCCAAGAAACTATGGGAAAGATAATAGAGAAATGAGGCTAGAAGTACAGTTATTGGCATCACACAAAATTAACTGAGCCTTGGCTTTGTCATACATCAACAATGAAAAGGTTGCTTAACCTCTATAATTCTCATTTCCTCATTCATAAATTAAGATTAATGATAGTAACTACCTGTTACTATTTATTTGCTAAAAAAAAATAGATTACTTAATACCTCAAACATAGTAGGAACTCAGTATATGGTAGTTAGATGATACTGATGATTAATTATCACTGTTACTACTACAAGTAATAACAAATACAAGTATACTATCTTTTTTCAGCAACTCTAGGAAATTCTAAAGTCTTCTTAAGTAATCTTCATTTTGGTGGTTCCCAGCTTTTCCAGGAATAAAACTCTCCTTTAGATTTTGTTTCTTACTTTTCCTACATGAAATTATCCATCAAGCTGATAGCATGACAGGCCCATAAAAAGAGAACTAAAAAAGGATTTTACAATCTAATGAGTTCCAGAAATTTCACCTTTCTCCAAGAAATCTAAGAGACCCACTCCAGGTATTTCTAGATTTTCTATACTGACAAAGATTAACTGTAGCCAGATAGGATAATGTTGTGTACACTTGTTTTATTCATAATCAGAGCATCTAATGTCCAAAACATCATGAGCAAAGCTCATGAGCCAGGCTGCCTTATCGATTAGCCACTTGTAGACATAGTGCTTAGTACCCACGATACTTTTAGGGTCCAAAAAAAAAAATGTTTTAATTTCTTTTAAAATCAGAAAAAATGAACTTTTAAGTTAAAGAAAATGTTTTACTATATATTATTAACATTTTCATCTTTTGACCAACAGAGTCATAAGATTAATTTGTAATATTTTATGGAGGAAGGGCCCCACAAAGGGAAAGCCTAGTAGTAACACAGAATGTATCTAGAGTTAACACTCCAAGAGGATGTTTTGACAATTTTATCCCTGGCTCTGCACCAACCATAAAGCTTCAAACTCACAATGAGCGTACATATCAGCACAGAGAAACTGGCCCCTAATACCTGGGAATTGTTTCCAGCCTCACTATTGCCCTGCTCTGTCCTTCACATCTCGATCTCGCCTGATACTTCAGGCTGTCAACTGTACAATTAGATTTCTTTTTTATATCTGCCTCTCTCGTCAGCCTGTTGAATGATGCACACTGCTATGTCTTGGGCTGTGACTTTTTGCCTATTTTCACGAAGAGTCTCCTCTCCTTGTGCTGCCTTGGACCAACCTGGGGACATTCTGCCCATCCCACTCTGCTCTCCCAACCCCTTGGCAGAACTTTCGTGCCATTGGAAATCCTCAAAACAACAAGAGAAATTTATGCCATGAGTGTACATACACCTAGGAACCAGACAATGTGATTTTGAGTTTCTCGTTCAGCTAAATGACATTCAGCTTAAACATCTTTGATACTCCGTTTATTTGGCGATAACATGGAGATAATGAACAGCACTCCTCATTCACTCACTCTGTCCTTTATAAGTGGGAAGCAGTTAGCATATTTAATAAGCACTACTTTTTTTACTTCTGTTTCATATATAAAGATCCTGAGTTAACTTATTCAACATTTATAGATTACCTACTGTGTGTACATATTGTTCCAGATACTATAAATATACAAGAGATCAAAGTATAGTTTCTGATCTCAGAGAACTTATACTAATGTATACAGACAGACAATTTAAAAAATACAGTAAACAACAGGTTAGATAATCAGATGATAATAATTATTATGGAGAAAGATGAAAGAGAGTGAGGGGTATAGTGACTGAGGTGTGTACAGTTCTATTACATAAGAGGGTTAAGGAAGGTGACATTTGAACACAGTCCTGAAGAAAGTGAGCAAAAAAGCCATATACAAGGAGAGAACCTCCCAGAAAAGGGGAAAGCTAAGTAGAAATGCACTGAAGAAAGGAAATGTTTGGCATATCTGAGGAACAGCAAAAGCTGGAAGAGAAGCCTTTTTTTAGCCCAAAGGCTGGTAGTGAAGCTTACTGTGTTTTCAGTCACCGTTGCTCCATCCATGCACAAGGATGTATCGTTCCTTTCCCACTTGGAATGGGAAGCAGGAGAGAGACTGAACAGGATGCAAGGTGGGGAAGCTCCATGGTCAGGTCTGGCAGTGCATTTTCAATTTCAATTTGACAAAACATTTCTTGAATACAGGCAAGCCCCTGTATCAGCCTCTAAAAGAAGATAAAGATACAGAGAAGGTCACTGGTACCAAACAGCTCATTTTGTCTGAAAAGTTGCATGTATTCAGAACTTTATAAGCACTACTTTGCATAGAACTACAAAACCCCTTCAAAGAAAAATAAAATTATTTTTGGACTTTCTATCATTTTGGTTCATCTATCCCATACCACTTTTCCCTAATTAAGTGCAGATAATTGAAAGTTAACTTTATTTTCAAAGTGGAAAATAGCTAATTGGCCCACCAGCTGAGAAGTGGAGTATTTCCAGATTGTAATTTTAATGGTCATTTTAAGACCAGAAGGGACTCAAAAATGTCATTTAATCCATCTCTTTGCCTGCAAGCAGGAAACATCTCCACTTGGCCCTGGCAGACAGTGCCCACTGCTTTCAGTTCATCTCAATCAATGTACTTGGCCAAGTTTTATGCCAAGCAATATGTGTCCATCTCTTAGCATGGAGGTAACACTGCATGATAATTTTTATATATTTGAAAATTTTCATCTCTACTCACTTACAAAGCATTATGTACTCATATTAACATAGTAATAAACCTATGAACACAATAAATTTTCAAAAAAATATTCCAAATGACAAAATTTACTCTATATTTTTTGAGTCCGTAGAAATTTTTAGTTCTTGCTGTCTTAGATTGTTGAACTGGCCACAAATTTTTATTTTTGGATGGAAAACTATAAGAAGGCGGTAAGTCCCTTTCCTGTTATTAAGGCTAAGCAAAGCAAACATTATTTTAACCTTTGTTATATTTCTGGCTCACATTTTCTCCACCATTTTACTGGACTTTCTCTTGCATTGCCCAATGTTGGGTGTTTGTACTTTTTTTTTCTCCTACATCTGTTTTTCCTCAAACTCTCTTAAGTTTCTGCATTTTCTGTATAACTTTCATTTTCCTGCTATGACTTTTTCTCCTGCTCCATTGTTTTTGTTGACATATACCATTAAGCTACATCTTTACCCTTTTGTTTTCGCTCACTTTTTTCCTTTTCTTTTTGTTTCCACCACATTTTAAAATCCTACTTTCTCCTTGCTCTGGTAAATGTAAGTCCCATGCCATTTTGAAATGTAACCATAGTATTCCCTCTCTCCCATGATGTAGTCAAGCCCTGGGTTCTTAGTCCATTTGCTAAAAAATCAAGTTGGTCAGAAGAAGCAGGAGAGACAATATTCAATTCTAGGGTCTCAATCCTAGCAAATTACAAAATTAAGAAATATGGACATTATACCACTGCACGCTTTCATTTCACATTTTATCTATAATACATAAGGAGAAAATAAGGCTAACATGAACATCATTAAGGGACTTACCAAAATGAGAGAATATTTTACTTCCATTTTTAAAACTACTATATGATTTTTTTTAATGTTTTTTTATTTATTTCTAGGAGAGAGAGAGACAGTGTGAGCAGGGGAGGGTCAGAGAGAGAGGGAGTCACAGACTGAAACAGGCTCCAGGCTCTGAGCTGGCAGTCAGCACAGAGCCCAACGCGGGGCTCGAGCCCACGAACCACAAGATCATGACCTAAGCGAAAGTCGGACGCTTAACCGACTAAGCCACCCAGGCGCCCCAAAAACTACTATATGATTTTTAAGTAGCGCTTTTGGAACTACTGACTTAGATAAATACCAACTTTGATTGTGATGGCATTCAGGTCTACAATGCATTGGCTACCATTAGTAGCAGCCTAATGGATCAAACAAACCAGTTAGCCCCTAGGAGCACAAGCAGACTACAACCCAGCTCATCTCTTCTACTTTATTAGTGTTTCTTATTTAACATGCCTCTAATCTCATAACTGACCAAACGACCAAACTGTACATCAATTTTCATTATATATTTCACCCTCTCAGCTCTCTAAGTGAAATCTATCGTGTCTGATGAACTAGAAAACTTAAATTGATATTAATTATGGTAGTCAGAATAATGCCCGCCTGCCCGTTCTCCACCCCAGTTCCCCCTCCCCCAACACACATACACAGAACTCTACATCCTAACCTCTGGAACCTAGGAGTATGTTTTCTTACATGACAGAGGGTAACTAAGGTTGGAGCTGGAATTAGATGACTTTAAAATAGAAAGATGATTCTAGATTACCCAGGTTGGCTCAATATAATCACAGGGGTCCTGGGAGAAGGCAAGAAAAGAAAGAAAGATGAGTGAGAGTCACAGTGATGTGATAGAAGAAAGGCCCAACACGCCATTGCTGGCTTTGAAGGGACCACAAGTCAAGAAATGCAGGCAGGGGTGCAGTCGGTTAAGCAACAGACTTTATCTCAGGTCATGATCTCACGGTTGATGAGTTTGAGCCCTGCATTGGATTGTGTGCGGACAGCTCAGAGCCTGGGGCCTGTTTCAGATTCTCTCTCTCTCTCTCTTTCTCTCTCTCTCTCTGCCCCTCCCTGACTCTGTCTTTCTCTCAAAAATAAGTAAATATTTAAAAAAAAAAGAAAAGAAAAAGAAAAAGAAATGTGGGCAGCCTCTAGAAGATGGAAAAGGCAAGTGAACAGATGTTCTCATAGAGCCCCCAGAAGAAACACACCCCTGATAACACCTTCACTGGAAACCCATGTCAGACTTCTTGTCTCTAGAACTAGAGGATAATGTTTGTGTAACAAACTAGTTACAACAACTAGTATTGTTATGCAAACAACACTAAACCTGTGGCAATTTGATAGAGCAGCAATATCAAATTAGTACAATAATAAAGCCATAATTTCATTGTAATCATTTTTAATGTGTAATATAGATTTCTCAATGTATAATTTAAATTTTTTTAAGCCTACAATATAAAGTGGGCTTCCCACCCACCCAAAACTGTTTCTGAATTTTGATGTGATTATTTTCTTGCAGCAAAACTGAATTAAAGCTATTACATTTAAAAATATTTTGAATACTCTCTAGACATGACATTGTCTAAATAGTTTTATCATATAAGGAAATGTTATCAGAAGCATTAAACTTTCTAAATAATTAAACCATTAAACCTTCTAAATAATTATTGTAAGATTGTCTTTCATTTTAAAATAACCCTAATAGCACCCTCCTACACTGTTGGTGGGAATGTAAACTGGTACAGCCCCTCTGGAAAACAGTGTGCAGGTTCCTCAAAAAATTAACAATAGAACTCCCCTATGACCCATCAATAGCACTGCTAGGAATTTACCCAAGGGATACAGGAGTGCTGATGCATAGGGGCACATGTACCCCAATGTTCATAACACCACTCTCGACAATAGCCAAAACATGGAAAGAGCCTAAGTGTCCATCAACGGACGAATGGATCAAGAAGATGTGGTTCATCTATACAATGGAATACTACATCGCAATGAGAAAGAATGAATCTGGCCATGTGTAGCAACATGGATGGACCTTGAGGGTGTTATGCTGAGCGAAATAAGGCAGGCAGAGAAGGACAGCTACCATGTTTGCACGTAGAGGTGGATTAGGAGTAACTTAATGGTGGACCACGGGGGAGGAGAAGGGGAAAAATAGTTGGGGAGAGGGAGGGAGGCAACCCATGAGAGACTCTTGAATACTGAGAACAAACTGAGGGCTGATGGGGGTGGGGGAGAGGGGAAGAGGGTGATGGGCATGGAGGAGAGCACTTGTTGGGACAAGCATTGGGTGTTATTGGAAACCAACTTGACAAAGAACTATATAAGAAAAAATTAATAAAGAAATAAATAAATAAAATAGCCCTAATAGTCTCTTCTCTAATTTTGTCTCCTATTCTTTTTCATGGAGCTGTTTTAATCCTAAACAAGATATTTGAGTTTCTTTTATATCAGATTCATTTCTACACAACTAAACTTTTTAAATTAAGTCCATAATATTTGGATATTTGTGAGTATAGTTTTAAAATCTTGTTAGGCAAGGTCTCTGACAGAACTATTATTTGAGTGTTGAATTTTTAAGGACCTTTATGATTATTTTTCTATTTTCTCTTCAAGTCAGAAATACTTACATTTTCATGTGCAGGATTTTAGACAAGTTAGATAATCTTTTCACCTGAGTGTGTCAGACAACATTATTTAAAGTTCTTTGCTACTACGACTTTAAAACATGCATAGACATTTAATAAGAATGGTGAGTACTAGAAAAACATTACAAACATTTCCTATCCATGGATAAGCTTAAATATTTAATCAAGCTTAAAATTACAACTATCAAAAACTAATTATGAAATTAATGATTACCAGAGGGAAGGTGGGTGGGGAGATCGGTGATGGGAATTAAAGAGCACGTCTATCATGACAACCACTGACTGAGTCATGTATGGAATTGCTGAATCACTACATCATACACCTGAAGCTAATATAACACTGCTTGTTAGGGGCACCTGGGTGGCTCAGTTGGTTGAGCAACCGACTTCAGCTCAGGTCATGATCTCCCAGTCTATGGGTTCAAGCCCCACATCAGGCTTAGTGCTGACAGCTCGGAGCCTGCAGCCTGCTTCAGATTCTTTGTCTCCCTCTTTCTCTGACCCTCCCCCACTTGCACTCTCTCTGTCTCTCTCAAAAAATAAATAAACACTAAAAATTTTTTAAATAAATAAAAACACTTTACTGGAATTAAAAAGATAAAAAACAAGATGAAAATTAATTACCAATTTTAATCAGGTAGTCATTGGGAAATGCTCAGCTTCACTTACACATATACCATAGTGACTCCTCAAAATGCCACCCCCAAAATCTTCCTAGTCTCTCAAATGTTACCCTGAATTTTTTAGGTGTCTAATGTTACTGATAAATTAAAATGTGAAGAGCCTTAGAAATATCATTTAAAAAGCTGAGGATCCAAGGCAGAGGGGAGCAGTGGGGGACGGTGGGGAGAGTGAAATCTGTAGAGATTTCTATCAGAGCAAATTCCAGAAGCAATTCATTCACAACTTTTATCTCCCCATTCCAATCCCTCAGCTTTTTAAAAGTCTCCAGCCCTACCAGAATCTCAGCAAAGAGGAAAGGCACTATCATCTGTGGATACAGCTGAAAAAATCCACACTCTCCATAACCAGAGACCAAATCTTCATCTTATCAGTTTTCATAAGCCCTATGCCACCCTTCTGATTTATCTTACCAACTGTTGACTTTAGCTGAAGACATACCAGCACTGACCATCAATTTAACCTCTTTGAAGGGTGCCTGTGTGGTTCAGTCGGTTAAGCAACCCACTTCAACTCAGGTCATGCTCTAGCAGTTCGTGGATTCAAACCCTGCATCGGGCTCTGCATCCAGCTCAGAGCCTGAAGCTATTTCAGACTCTGTCTCTCTCTCTCTCTCTCTCTCTCTCTCTCCCCATCCCTTGCTCATGCTCTGTCTCTCTCTCTCAAAAATAAATACATGTTAAAAAAAATTTTTTAAAGAAAAAAAATATTTAACCTCTTGAAGAGCTTCTAAACAAAAATGTAGAATAGAGTCCCCTTTAAAACATTGATCATAGGGGTGCTTGGGTGGCTCAGTCGGTTATGCATCAGGCTTCACTCTCAAGACTCTCTCACCAACTTCTTTATATTCACAGCTTGTGAGTTCAAGCCCTGTGTCAGGCTCTGTGCTGATAGCTCGGAGCCTGGAGCCTGCTTCGAATTCTGTGCCTCCCTCTCTCTCTGTCTCTCCCCTGCTTGTGCTCTCTCTCTTTCTCTCTTTCTGTCTCAAAATAAACATTAAAAAAACGGGGCGCCTGGGTGGCTTAGTCGGTTAAGCGTCCGACTTTNATTTTTAAACATATTGGTCACATATTTGAATTTCTGATTCTCCTTTTAAATTTGTTCCATGTATTACAAGTTCATGTGGTCTTAGAGTGGTACATGATTTCCTTTCCTAAAAAAGTAAAATATTGTCCTTTGGCAGACTTTTATTGTGTAAACTTGCCATTATGCTATTTTGCATTTCATTACACAGTTTGATCTGCCAATAGCTTATTAAAGCAATCATTGACTCACTCCATCTTCAAGCATCATAACAAATAATAAAACAAGGAGTCTGATGGTGTCACTTACATGAAATTCATCATGATAGAAATGGGTATCACATTCTTACACTCCTCTATTCACATGTATGCATTCATTCCTCCAAGTTTTCATGCCTGAAATAAATTTACTGGAATCCCAGCCTCTACTATATGTTAAGCCTACATACAACTCAAGACCAGCCAGGCCAAGGACACAGTGTTCCATCTTTACAATCAAATACAGATTTCCCATTAAAAGGAAAATTCTCTATTTCAAAAGATTTAATAGTATAGTCCTTTAAAAATAATTCCAGATGGCTAAATTTTATGATTGAAAATACCCCACTACAAGAAATGTTTGTGCTTCTATTGTAATTTGTACTATTTTTCAGACACGAGAGGTCTTACCTTTAATGTTTTCCTTTAAGAGATAGGTTGGGTTTAGAAGTTCTACCACATTTTCTTATATTTTTTATTTCAGCTATTTTTGTACCTTTTCAAAATGACTTCATTCTTATTGACACATTTTCAGGGATTGGTTGTGCAAGACATGTTGGTATTTTCCTACACTGTTTTGCTACTTTTTGTATCAACTTGGCCATCTTTTCTCACTCACTTGCAACCCCACCCTCTTTTCTTTGAAGTCTCTGTCTACTTAAATTAAAAATAAACTTCACTGAGCTGAATGGCTTGTTACATCAAAAGGAAAAAAATTCAAACAGAACAATGATTAAGTACATAACCTTTAACTGAAAGAAATATTTCCAAAATAAACAACACTGAACAAATATTTCCCAATGGCCTATAGAGAGCTCATGTATAACAATAGCTCATGTATAACAATAGCTTTTATTGCCCCCACACCATATTTCACAGTAAATTTCTCCAAACAGTGTTTAAATGTTATTAATGTACAGGTTTCTATGATAGTCAAGTAATTTGAAAATCAAGTAAATTTAAATCCTTAGCCCCTACTTTCTTGGATTGAAGTCACATGACTATAAGTCAAGTTAGTTGCCACTAGATGGCCCTGGTTTAAAATGCTCTCTGAAGTTGCCCTCTTAGCACAGCGGGCATAAAATGATCTCTGAAACAATATATGCCCTTAATTAGATCTACATTGTATGCATAGGCATTGATGGTTAAAATTCTGGGGGAAGGGGGCGGGGCACAAACTATGAAAGGCAATAAATTTTTATATTTCATTCAAGACATAATTTTGGAATTATCATTCTGAAGTAGCTAAGTATAACATATATAGAGAAATGACACCAAAAAAAAATAATAAATAAGAAAAAAAGTCTACATACACCTTAACATGCTTTCTTTCACCTAAATGTACAAATTCTTCACCTCAGGTAAGTTAAGCACTCTATTATCCATCTCATTTTAAAATTAATTTTAAAATTTGGTTGGCACCCTCCCTTCAATGGCTTGGCTGACCCTGGTACGTATCTCCATGAAGACCCCTAAGCTTTTTAGGATGTCTTCCATCACATAACTTTGTGTCTTCCAAAGGCCTATGGAGACTGATTCACCAGGATTCATTCTCCCTTTTCTACCATAATATAACTCTTAAATTCTTCTGCTTAGGCTAGGAAAACAAGATTGTCAGCCAGTCTAGTTGCTTATAAAAGCAACTGCCAGTTAAATGAACTATAGATGCTTTCGACCACTTTTAATCAGTTATGTTTAACATAATAAATGTCTTTGAAAACAAATAAGGAAACTTTAGTTCCTTCATACCATGAACGATGATTTTTTTTCTCAGTTTTAATATAATCACTGTGTGCTAAATCCTCACTACAACACGCATCTTTCACAATCTTATGATCAATGAGAGCCATCTTGCCTCTGTGTGACATGCAGTAGTCACCTTAACAAATTTGTTAGATGAGTAAACAAAAAGATGATGGAAGATCCTTTTTATTGTGCCCTTTCCTAATTTACTTGTGCAACTGCAAAGAGTGATATACAAATACTCCTTAATTTATTTTGGGTTGACGTCTTGATAAGCCCATCACAGTTCAAAATATCATTAAATCAAAAATGCATTTAATACATCTAACCTACCAAACATCTCATAGCTTAGCCCAGCCTACCTTAAACTTGCTCAGAACACTTACATTAGCCTACAGTTGGGTAAAATCATCTAACACAAAGCCTATTTTATAATATCTCATGTAATTACCTGAATACTGTACTGAAAGTGCAAAACAGAATAGCTGTATGGTGACAGAAAGGTTCTAAGTGTCTCAGTTGTTTATCCTCATGATCACATGGCTTGCTGGGAACTACAGCTCACTATAGCTGCCCAGCATCGGGACAGAGTATCATACCACATATCACCAGCCTGGAGAAATATCAAATTCAAAATTTAAAGTACAGTTTCTACTGAATTGGTATCACTTTTGTGCCATCATAAAGTTGAAAACTCTTAAGTCACACCATCCTAACTGTCTGTAGTAAGAACTATAAATCTCTTGCTCTAGCATTATCTTCTAGAATTTGTAAAATAATAATAACAATAATAATAATAATCTAAAACTGTGTCCTAGATATTTGCATTTTATGAGGAGTGGCTCTGGAATGTCGACATGTTCAAACCATACTCTAATGAATTACTACATTTAAGACTCTGGGCGTCTTGAAAATATCATTATTAGGGCCACAGTGTATACAACAGCCTCTCCACAAAACCCCTACAATTATAAAGCCCACAAATATAGGTCTCTTGGTCTCACTTTATATAGGACAAAATGAGAGATCCATCACATGGGAGCCAATCACTACTACTGCCCTTTTTCAGGGTACCTGGTTTCTCCCAGATTCTGGGAAGGTATGTTGACCCTGAATTACATCACCACATGGTTTGCAGTGAAATATGGAGCTTAAGTAGCCTCCTTCTTTCCCTCACTGCCAGCTGACTGTGCAAAAAGTGTATGGATGGGGAAAGCAGGACATGAGCACAAGTCTGTCACAGAACGAAACAGCGCTAACACCTCAGGCAAGAAAGGACTACACACTTGTTTAACTGGCTTTTGTGTAACCATCGGGTGAGGGTTGGTGTTTTGGGCATTAATTCAAAATGACAACTTGGTCCAACTTAAAACAGAAAGTTTCCAATTATGCTTATAACAAGAAAAAAAGTCTTTTCATAGTTTTGTAATAAGTGAATGAAATGTTTTTATCTCATCAGAGTTTCTATGAATAGAACACTTAAAAACAAAAATTACTAAATTTTCTTCTACTATCCTACTAGTAGTAAAGCACAGGTACCCATGGGTGGATTTTTTTTTTAATGTAAAAGATCAGAATAGAAAGAAAGATAAAGAGTTTCCCAGGCAAACAAATGTTAAAGGAGTTCATTATCCTAAAAGGAATTCTACAGGGGACTATTTGAGTGGAACAGAAGAACCATAAGTATGAGTAAGAAAAGTAGGAACCCTAAAAAGCAGTAAAAATTTTTATATATCTGTAAAAATCAAAGTATTCACAAAATAAAAGGATATAAAGTATGACACCATATACCTAAAACATGGGGAGGAAGGGAATAAAGAATGGGTTCAAACATAAGCAACTATCAACTTATATAGATTACTATATGCATAAAATGTTATACACAAACCTAATGGTAACCACAAATTAAAACCAGTAATTGATATACAAAAAAAAGAGAAAGGAATCCAAATATATCACTAAAGAAAGCCAATTTATGGAAAGAACAAGAAAAGAAAGGAACAGAAAGATCTACAGAACAACCACAAAACAGCAATAATACATACCTGTCAATAATTACTTTGAAAGTAAATGGACTAAATGCTCCAATCAAAAGACACAGGATGACACAATGGATTAAAAAAAAAAACAAGACCCATCTATATACTGCCTATAAGAGACTCATTTTAGAACTAAAGACACATGCGAAATGAAATTGAGGGAATGGAGAAACATATATTATGCAAATGGAAGTGGAAAGAATGCTGCAGGAGCAATACTTAGACAAAATCTAGATTTAAAAAAAAGACTGTAACAAGAGACAAAGAAGGACACTATATAATTATAAGGGGATAATCCAACAAGAAGACATAACAATTGTAAATATTTATACACCCAGCATGAAAGCATGAAAATACCTAAAAGAGTTAATAACAAACATAAAGGAAATAAATGATATTAATAAATAATAGTAGGAGACTTTAATATCCCATTTACATCAATGGGCAGATCATCTAAACAGAAAATTAACAAGGAAGCAATGGCTTTTTTTTAAATTTTTTAATGTTTATTATTTATTTTTGAGAGAGGGGGGACACAGAATCAGAAGCAAGCTCCAGGCTCTGAGCTGTCAGCACAGAGCTCGACACAGGGCTCAAACCCACCAACCACGAGACCATGACCTGAGCCAAAGTTGGATGCTTAACCGACTGAGCCACCTAGATGCCCCAGAAGCAATAGCTCTGAATAACATACTGGACCAGATGGATTTAATAGATATATTCAAAACATTCCATCCTAATACAGCAAAATATACATTCTTTTCAAGTGCATATGGAACATTCTCCAAAATAAATCACATATTAGGCCACAAAACAAGTCTCAACAAATTCAAAAAGGTAAAAGTTATACCATGCATCTTTTCTAACCACAATGCTATGAAAGTAGAAATCAATCACAAGAAAAACTCTGGAAAGAACACAAATACATGGAGGTTAAATAACATGCTATTAAATAATGAATGGGTCAACCAAGAAATCAAAGAAGAAAATTTAAAAATACACAGGAACAAATTACAATGAAAATACAATAGTGCAAAATTTGGGGATGCAGTAAAAGTGGTTTCTAATAGAGAAATTTATAGCAATACAGGTCTACCTCAAGAAGCAAGAAAAATCTCAAATAAACAACCTAACGTTACACTTAAAGGAGCTAGAAAGAGAACAAACAAAACCCCAACCCACCAGAAGGGAGGAAATAATAAAGATTAGAGCTGAAATAAATTACATAGAAACAATAAAACAATAGAACAGACCAATGAAATCAGGAACTGGTTCTTTGAAAAGATCAACAAAACTGATAAACCTCTAGCCAGACTCTTCCAAAAAGTAAGAAAGAGGACACAAATAAGCAAAATCATAAATGAAAGAGAAGAAATAACAACCAACATCATAGAAATACAAAAGATTATAAGAGGATATTATGAAAAATTATATACCAACAAACTAGAAGAAATGGATAAATTCCTAGAAACATAAAACCTACCAAAACTGAAGCAGCAGGAAATAACAAATTTGAACATACTGATTACCAGCAATGAAATTGAATCAGTAATCAAAAAACTCCCAACAAACAAAAGTCCAGGATCAGATGGCTTCACAAATGAATTTTACCAAACATTTAAATTACAGTTAATACCTATTTTTCCTCAAACTTTCACAAAAAATAGAAGAGAAAGGAAGCTTCCAAATTCATTCTACCCTTTTTCCAAAACCTAATAAAGACATCAGAAAAAGAGAGAACTACAGGCCAATATCTCTGATGAACATACATGCAAAAACCCTTAACAAAATACTAGCAAAATGAATCCTACAATACATTTAAAAAATTATTCACCACTATCAAGTGGGATTTATTCCTGGGATGTAAGCGTGTTCAATATTCACAAATCAATCATCGTGATACAGCATATCAACAAGAGAGATGGTAAGAACCATAAGATCATTTCAACAAATGCAGAAAAAGTATTCAACAAACTACAACATCCACTCATGATTTTAAAAAAACTCTCAACAAAGTAGGTTTAAAGGAAACATACCTCAACATGATAAAGGACTTCTATCAAAAACCCAGAGCTAACATCATACTCAATGGGGAAAAACTGTGAGCTTTTCCCCTACGATCAGGAACAAGAATATCCACTCTCAATGCTTTTATTCAACATAGTACTGGAAGTCCTAGCCACAGCAATCAGATAAGATAAAAGAATAAAAGGCATTCAAACTGGTAAGGAAGAAGTAAAATTTCCACTATTTCCAGATGACATGATACTATATACAGAAAAATCCTAAACTGGGGTGCCTATGTGGCTCAGTCAGTTAAGCATCCAACTTCGGCTCAGGTCATGATCTCATGGCTTGTGGGTTTGAGCCCCATGTCAGGCTCTGTGCTGACAGCTCAGAGCCTAGAACCTGCTTTGGATTCTGTGTCTCCTTCTCTCTGTCCCTCCCCCATTTGTACTCTGTCTCCCTCTCTCAAAAATAAATATTAAAAAAAAAAGAAAGAAAACCCTAAAGACTCCACCTAAAAACTAATGAAACTGATATATGAACTTAGTAAGGTCACAAGATATGAAATCAATGTACAGAAACCCACTGCATTTCTATACAATAATGATAAAGCAACAAAAAGAGAAATTGTAAATAATACCATTTACAATTGCACCAAAAATAATACCTAGGAATGAACTTAACCAAAGAGGTCAAAGACCTGTATGCTGAAAACTATGCTACATTTATGTATGTAGCATACATACATACATGTATGCTACATTGATGAAAGAAATTGAAAATGACCAAGAAATGGAAAGACATTCCATGCTCATGGATTGGAAGATCAAATATTGGTAAAATGCCTATACTATCCAAAGCAGTCTACAGATTTAATGCAAACACCAACCGCATTTTTCAGAGAACTAGAACAAACAATCCTAAAATTTGTGTAGAACCATAAAAGGCCATGACTAGCCAAAGCAATCTTGAAAAAGAAAAACAAAACTGGACTTATTACAGCTTCAGACT
The DNA here is from genome assembly GCF_008692635.1 of Crocuta crocuta. Taxonomy (NCBI): domain Eukaryota; kingdom Metazoa; phylum Chordata; class Mammalia; order Carnivora; family Hyaenidae; genus Crocuta; species Crocuta crocuta. Next base: position 3,247,842 of record NW_027528006.1, read on the forward strand.
TCAAGTTGTATTACAAAGCTGTAGTAAATGAAACCGTGTAGTACCGGCCAAAAACACTCATAGATCAAAAGAACAGAATAGGAAGTCCAGAAACAAACCCATGATTATATAGTCAATTAATCTGCAACAAAGGAGGTAAGGATATACAATGGGAAAAAGACAGTCTCTTCAACAAATGGTGTTGGCAAAACTGAACTGCTACAGGCAAAAGAATAAAACTGGACTACATTCTATACACAAAAATAAACTCATTATGGATTGAAAACCTAAATGTGAGACCTAAAACTCTTCTCCCAGAAGAGGGCACTGGCAGTAATTTCTCTGACACTGGTCATAACATCTTTCCAGATATGTCTCCTGAAGCAAGGGAAACAAAAGGAAAAATAAACTATTGGGAATACATCAAAATAAAAAGCTTCTGCACAGCAAAGGAAGCAACCAACAAAACTAAAAGACAACCTATGGAATGGGAGAAGATATCTGCAAATAACATATCTGATTAAAGATTAGTATCCAAAATATATAAAGAACTTAAACAACTCAACACCAAAAAACAAATAATCCAATTAAAAAGTAGGCAGAAGACATGAACAGACATTTCTCCAAAAATGGCACACAGATGGCCAAAAGTCACAAGAAAAGATGCTCAATAACACCCATCATCAGGGAAATGCAGATCAAGACTGCAATGAAATGTCACCTCACATATGTCAGAATGGCTAAAATCAAGAACACAAGGAACATCAAGTGTTGGCAACATACTCTTTTGCACTGTTGGTGGGAATGCAAATTGGTGTAGCCACTGTGGAAGACATTATGGAGGTTCCTCAAAAAATTACTAGAACTACCCTATGATCCAATAATCACACTACTGGGTATTTACCCAACATAACAAAACACTAATTCGAAGAGATATATGTGCTCCTATGTTTACTGCAACATTATTTACAATAACCAAATTATGGAAGCAGCCTAAATACCCATCAATAGATGAATGGATAAATAAAATGTAGTATCTATATACAATGTTCATTCCTTTTAAAAGCTGACTAATATCCCATTGTAGGTATGTACCGCATTTTGTTTATCCATTCACCTACCAACGAACATTTGGATTGTTTCCATGTTTTGGCTATCGTGAACAATGCTGTTATGAACATTGGTGTACAAGTACCTGTTTGAGTCCCTACATTCACATTTTGGGAGTAGATACCAAGAAGTTGAGTTGCTGGATTATATGGTAACTTTCTGAGGAACCAGTAAATTGTTTTTCACAGTGGCTGCACCATTTTATATTCCCACCTATAGCAAAAAACAAGGGTTCCAAATTCTCTTCATCCTTGCCTGTGTGTGTGTGTGTGTGTGTGTGTGTGTGTGTGCGCGCGTGTCCATCCTAATGGGTGTGAAGTAGTATTTTATTGCAGTTTTAATCTGAATTTCCCTAATGGCTGGTGATGCTGAACATCTTTTCATGTGCTTATTGGCCATTTGTATATCTCTTTGGGAGAAATATCCATTCAAGTCGCTTGCTCCTTTTGAATTGGGATTATGTTTTCCTGTTTTTGAGTTGTAGTAGTTCTTATATATTCCAAATATTCTTTTATCATATATATGCTATGAAATATTTTCTCCCATTCCCAGCAAATGCTTTTTAATTTTTTTTATGTTTTTATTATTGAGACACAGTATTTTATTATAGAGAAACAGAGTATGCGTGGGGGAGGGGCAGAGAGAGGGAGACACAGAATCTGAAACAGGCTCCAGGCTCTGAGCTGTCACCACATAGCCTGATGCAGGGCTCAAACCCACAAACCACGAGATCATGACCCAAACCAAAGTCGGACACTCAATCTACTGAGCCACCCAGGAGCCCTACACCTTTTAGATCTTGATACAAATGCAAAGAAAATTTCCATATTTCAAAATCCATTTAACCCCACAATTGAAGAGCTACCACCTTGTTCTTCAACTGGAAGTAATTCATATGCAATTTAATGATATGCTAAAGGACAAATATCAAGACAAGAATCTAACAGACTTCTTATGATGCCTAGTAAATGAGGAATATGCTCAAAGATATTATGCTCAGGGGGTAGGGTACACTAACTTTGAATCCCAATTAAAAGCAGTGTTATCCCACACAAAAAATTTCTTTTTGTAATTAATATAAATGTATTATAAAAATTGTACTCAATTATGATTATTCTATTTTGAATTTCATCAATAAAAGTTTGCAGAAATTTGTTTTTCTATTTTTGCACAAGTACCTATGTAATATACTCGATTTTTACTCTTGGCCTGCAAAGCCTAAAATATTTGTTCTATGGACTTTTACAGAAGAAATTTGTTAACTCCTATCATAATAGATTTATAGATTATAGGAATTAGTCCTTACATAATTGTAGAAAGGATTGAGAAGGTTAAAGTCCATGAGAGAAGTTGGATGATCAGAGAAGAATTATTAGTTAATCTGAGAAATCAAACATGTTCAGATCCTAAAATCACATTGCAAAATGAAGGCAAATGTATGTTTGGAGGAGGGAACAGTGCTTCTATGTAGATTCCACCTCCGTGGTCCCACACCAGGTATCTAGTAGTGTATCTGAGCCATTATTAGTCAACAGTGTCAGTACGTGGAAAGAGGAGCTAGTTATGGGGTGGAAGAGAGCAAAACAATTTGGATCCCATGGGTACCTCTAAGTCTATTACTACATCTAACGACTGTAACCTTCAGAAAGTAAGCTGCTGCCTCTCTTCTGACTTCCAAGTCATGCAGATTCCTCTTTTAGCCAATTCTAACTCAGGACCATATAGTTCAAAGGATTCTGGGGAAAATTTTCCAGCTTAATCAAAATGACATCTTTAAAGCATTACGTTGAATGCATCAATAGATGAAGAGTGATCTCAGTTTTCAGTTAGATTATTTGGGCTGAGTTAATCCCAGATCTCCTTTTGAGTCAACTTTTTTAATTTTGTCATTTTTATGAAATACATATTTTCCTTTAAAATCAACTTTTTTAAGACTTATGCAGTAAAATGAACTAATTTCATATATTTATTTATTTAGATGAGTTTGACCTATGTATAGATCCATGTAACTACGACTCCACTCAAAATATATAATGTTATTATTCCAACTTTTTTTTAATCAAGCTCTTTGTAGCCAATCAATACTCCACTATACCTAGACAACTCCTGATCTGCTTTATAGCACTACAGATTAGATATGCTTCTTTTATAATTTCATTAAAATAGAATCATACAGTATGTACTCTTTTCTCTCTTCTTTTACTAAGCATTTTGTTTTTCAGATAATCCATTATGTTTATCAGTAGTTTGTTTTATGACTGAATAACATTCTGTTGTTTGAAAAGACCACCTCTTATCTATCCATTCACATGCTGTTGAACACTTAGATTGTTAACAGATTAGTGTAATTATGAATAAAGTTGCTATACTTGTCCTCAAGTCTCTTGGTAGACACACACTTTAATTTCTCTTGGGAAATATCTAGGAGTAGAATGTTTCTTTTATATGGTAAGAGTTTAACCTTATAAGAAACTGCCAAAATGTTCTTCAAGTGAATGTACCATTCTAAATTTCATCATCAATGTATGAGAGGTCTAGTGCTCCACTTCCTTGCCAACACTTGTTGTTATAACTTTTTAATTTTAACCTTCTAATGAGTGTGTAATGTTAGCTCATTGAAATTTTAATGTGCATTTTCCCAATGATCACTGATAATGAGGCACCTTTTCATATGGGTATTGGCTATCTGTATATCTTTTCTAATAAAGACTTTAACCATAAGAGACTCTTAACTATAGAGAACAAACTAAGGGTTACTGGAGGGGAGGTGGGTGGAAGGATGGGCTAAATGGGTGATGAGCATTAAGGAGGGCATTTGTTGTGATGAGCACTGGGTGTTACACGTAAGTGATGAATCACTAAATTCTCCTCCTAAAACCAATAAAGAAAAAAGAGTTTAAGTCTTTTGTCAAATTAAAAATATAATACTGTCTTTTTATTATTGAGCTTTAAGAGCTCTTTTTGTTTTCTAGGTATGTGTTGTCAGAAATACTAGAGACACACATGAGTGGCCCAGTTGATTAACCATCCAACTTTGACTCAGGTCATGATCTCATGGTTTGAGTTTGAGCCCCACATCGGGATCTGTTATTGTGTGGAGCCTGCTTGGAATTCTCTCTCTCTCTCTCTCTCTCTCTCTTCTCTCTTCTCTCTCTCCCTCCCTCCCCAACTTGTGCTTTTCCTCTCTCCCTCTCTTCCTCTCTCCCTCCCTCTCTCTCTCAAAATAAATAAACTTTTTTTTAACATTTAAAAAAGAAATACAGGAAATATTTTTTTCCCAGCCCATGCCTTGTCTTTTCACTTTCTTAATGGCATACTTTGAAGAAAAGAGTTCTCAATTTGATAAAGTCCAATTTATTGCTTTTTTTTTTCTTTTGGGTTCATAGTGTGTGTGTGTGTGCACGCACGTGTGCATGTCTGTGTTGTTTCATTTAAGAAATCTTTGATTAAGATTCAAGAATATTTTCACTTGTTTTTTTTTTTCCACTTATGCTTAACCAACTGAGCCACCCAAGTGCCCCACACTTATGGGAGTTTTTTAGATGTTTTACAGTTTGGACTTTTACACTTAGGTCTATGATCATTTTTTAATATAATTTTTTGTATGGTCTGAGGTAAGGGTCAAGATTTTGAAGATTAAACTAATATTTATATATAATGTGTTTGGAAGAGTGCCTGACTTACAGTCACCACTCAGTATGTGTAAACTGTTATTATCTACCTATTATTATTTTAGAAATATTATATAGTCAACAAGAAAGAGAAAATAGAAAAAAAGAAGCCTACCCAACTGAGTTAAGACAATAAAAAGAATGAATAAAGAATTTTGTGGAGTATTTACCAGTAAGAATAGGAAATAAAAATGTATGATTACTCTGCTTAATGGAGAAAGTCTGTCACAATACTTTTTAAATGACAGTAACAGCAAGAACAATAGCAACCTAAAACCAAATAATCCCTTTGGGAAGCTCAAGTTATTAATAGTTAAAAGTCAGTTTGTATTTTCTTTTTGAAACAACCCCTTTAAAAATATTTGATGTTCACTGAATTTCATTAGTTACACAATTTGACATTTATTTCCTTTTTACAAATAACAGGAAAACAAGTTCTATTCAATTTATGCTTACCTCAGTCTTACATCAGTCCTTTCCCATTTTCCTTTATTTGGAGTTTATAGTAAACTCATCAAATATCTTTATTGGTTTGCCACCACTTGTATTATTACATTTGGTTCTTTTTTCATATAATGAGAGTTTTGGCTACACACTCAAATTCATTTGTTATAGTAAACTTCCTCTTGTCTAGAGGATGTCTTTGTAGGTTTTATAATGTTAATCTTTCGTGATGAAGATGGTGTAAACTTCCTCTCTTTCCTACCAAATAAGAAATAGGCTTAGTCTGAGACAGCCAGTATAATGACCAGATAATTGGTACAGTCTACTTGGATTTAATATTTGCATTTAATACATTGAAATTGTTTGCTTGTATGTATGATTAGTAGATTTTTGCTTAAAATTATTAGCCATATTATAGGAACTTTTAAAAGTAGTATACTACAAATTAAATACTACCTATAAATTTACCATATAGTTTCAGAGACTGTATTTGATTACTGATTAATTCTCACTACTCTCATGTACGCATTTTTATACCTTTATAAATTCCAGAAAGGTTTTGAAGATGCCAGTTACTTGAAGAGATATAAACAAGAAATCATGCAAAAATGGATTAATGAACATAAAATAAATATTGAATTGGAGATTTTAAAATGCTTAAAAACCTTTGTTGAAAGTAATTACTCCATCAAAGCATTCAGGTCAGCTCTGAGCTTCCTAATAAGTGAGGCATAAAGGTATTCAAGAGAAACAAGTATTTTATATGACATATTCTAAGAGTACTTTACTACATGGAATTATTTAAAGGAATTGATATTAGCAGAAATTTTGCTTAAGACAGAGAAATATTGAACATATTGATACATAATATTCAAATAATTCTTCCCCTACTGCCTGTGTGGTAAAGTTTTAATGGAATGTAACCTATATACACAAAAAGGTACACACACACACACACACACACACACACACACACAGGAATCATCAGCATAAAGCTGAGTAAATTTTCACAAAGTGAACACAACCATTTAACCAGGTTCTAGACCATCAAAAAAAAGAGTATTAACCAGTAGCCCCATGAGCACCTGTTGTGACCCTTGCCATCATGGACCCTTTTCCCCCAAATAACAACTATTCTGAATTCTACCAACATATATTAGTCTTCCTTATGTGCTTATTTATTTATATAAAAGGAATCAGGCAATATGCAGCCTTCCTGCCTAACTTTATATATATATATAAAGTCATCCCAACAAGTGCCCTCCTCCATGCCCATCACCCCCCTTCCCCTCTCTCCCACCCCCATTAGCCCTCAGGTTGTTCTCAGTATTCAAAAGTCTCTCATGGTTTGCCTCCCTCCCTCTCCCCAACTATTTTTCCCCTTCTCTGCCCCCATGGTCCTCTGTTAAGTTTCTCCTAATCCACCTGCAAGTGAAAGCATATAGTATCTGTCTTTCTCTGCCAGACTTATTTCGCTCAGCATAACACCCTCAAGGTCCATCCATGTTGCTACAAATGGCCAGATTTAATTTTTCTCATCGCCATGTAGTATTCCATTGTATACATAAATCACATCTTCTTGATCCATTCATCAGTTGATGGACAGTTAGGCTCTTCCGGGATTTGGCATTGTTGAAAGTGCTGGATGAACACTGGGGTATATGTGCCCCATGCATCAGCACTCCTGTATCCCTTGTGTAAATTCCCAGCAGTGCTATTGCTGGGTCATAGGGGAGTTCTACTGTTAATTTTTTGAGGAACCTGCACACTGTTTTCCAGAAGGGCTGTACCAGTTTACATTCCCACCAACAGTGTAGGAGGGTGCCCGTTTCTCCACATTTTCGCCAGCATCTAGTCTCCTGATTTGTTCATTTTAGCCACTCTGACCAGTGTGAGGTGGTATCTCAGTGTGGTTTTGATCTGCATTTCCGAGATAATCAGGGAAGCTGAGCATCATTTCATGTGTCTGTTGGCCATCTGGATGTCCTCTTTGGAGAAGTGCCTGTTCATGTCTTCTGCCCATTTCTTCACTGGATTATCTGTTTTTCAGATGTGGAGTTTGGTGAGTTCCTTATAGCTTTTGGATACTAGCCATTTATCTAACATGTCATTTACAACTATATTTTCCCATTCCTTCGGTTACCTATTAGTTTTATTGATTGTTTCTTTTGCCGTGCAGAAGCTTTTTATCTTGAGGAGGACCCAATAGTTCATTGTTGCTCTTGATTCCTTTGCCTTTGGGGATGTGCCAAGTAAGAAATGGCTGCAGTTGAGGTCAAGGAGGTTGTTTCCTGCTTTCTCCTCTAGGGTTTTGATGGTTTCCTGTCTCACATTCAGGTCCTTTATCCATTTTGAGTTTATTTTTGTGGATGGTGTGAGAAAGGGATCTAGTTTCATTCTTCTGCATGTTTCTGTCCAGTTCTCCCAGCACCATCTGTTAAAGAGGCTGTCTTTTTTCCATTGGATACTCTTTGCCATTTTGTCCAAGAATAGTAAGTCATACATTTGTGGGTCCAATTCTGAGTTCTCTATTCTATTCCATTGGGCTCTGTGTCTGTTTTTGTGCCAATACCATACAGTCTGGATGATGACAGCTTTGTAGTAGAGGCTAAAACCTGGGATGATGATGCCTCCTGTTTTGGTTTTCTTCTTCAATATTATGTTGACTCTTCTGGGTCTTTAGTGGTTCCATACAAATTTTAGGCTAGTTTGTTCAAGCTTTGAGAAGAATGCTAGTGTAATTGGATTGGGAGTGCATTGAATGTGTAGATTGCCTTGGGTAATCATGACATTTTAACACTATTTATTCTTCCAATCCATGAGCATGGAATGTTTTTCGATTTCTTTGTGTCCTCTTCAATACGCTCCATTAGGATTCTATAGTTTTCATCATACATATCCCTTATATCTTTGTTTAGGTTTATTCCTAGGTATTTTATGGTTTTTCGTGCAATTCTGAATGGGATCGGTTTCATGATTTCTCTTTCTGTTGCTTCATTATTGCTATATAAAAACGCAACAGATTTCTGCACGTTGATTTTGTACCCTAGGACTTGGCTGAATTCGTGGATCAGTTCTAGTAGGCTTCTGGTGGAGTCTGACGAGTTTTCTATGTAGAGTATCATGTTGTCTGCAAAAAGTGAAAGTTTGAATTCTTCTTTGCCAATTCTGATGCCTTTTATTTCCTTTTGTTGTCTGATTGCTGATGCTAGGACTTCCAGCACCATGTTAAACAAGAGTGGTGAGAGTGGACATCCCTGTTGTGTTCCTGATCTCAGGGGGAAAGCTCTCAGTTTTTCCCCATTGAGGGCGATGTTAGCCGAGGGCTTCTCATAAATGGCTTTTATGATGTTTAAGTAAGTTCCTTCTATCCCAACTTTCTCGACGGTCTTTATTAAGAAAGGATGCTGTACTTTTTCAAATGCTTTTTCTGCATCTATCTACAGGATCTGATGGTTTTTATCTTTTCTTTTGTTAATGTGATGTATCCCATTGATTGATTTGTGAATATTGAACCAGCCCTGTGACCCAGGAATGAATTCCACTTGATCATGGTAGATAATTCTTTTTATTTGCTGTGAATTCGATTTGCAAGTATCTTGTTGAGGGTTTTGCATCCACATTCATCAAGGATATTGGCCTGTAGTTCTCTTTTTTTGCTGGGTGTCTGGCTTGGGAATCAACGTGATGCTGGCTTCTTAGAATGAGTCTGGAAGTTTTCCTTCAATTTCTATTTTTTGGAATAGCTTGAGAAGAATGGGTATTAACTCTGATTTAAATGTCTGGCAGATTTCCCTAGGGAAGCCATCTGGCCCAGGGTTCTTATTTGTTGGGAGATTTTTCATAACTGATTCAATTTCTTCACTAGTTGTGGCTCTGTTCAGATTTTCTATCTCTTGCTGGGTGAATTTTGGTACTGCATGTATGCTTAGGAATTTGTCCATTTCTTTTCAGTTGTCCAGTTTGTTGGCATATAATTTCTCATAGTATTACCTGATAATTGCTTGTATTTCTGAAGGGTTGGTTGTAATAAGTCCATTTTCATTCATGATTTTGTCTATTTGGGTGCTCTCTCTTTTTTTTGAGAAGACTGTCTAGAGGTTTGTCAATTTTTTTTTTTTTTCAAAAAACCAACTCTTGGTTTTATTGATCTGTTCAACTGGGTTTTTTTTTTGTATTCTTTATTATTTCTGCCCTGATCTTTTATTATTCTCAACACCTGGGCTTGGAGTTGCTCTTCCTCTAGTTCCTTTAGGCGCGCTGTTAGATTTTGTACTTGCACTTTTCCTAATTTCTTGAAATAGGCCTGGAGTGTATGCAATGTACTTTCCTCTTAGGAATGCCTTTGCTGCATCCCATAGAGTTTGAATTCCTGCATTTTCATTTTCATTTGTTCCCATATATTTCTAAATTTCTTCTCTAATTGCCTGATTGGCCCATTTGTTCTTTAGTAGGGTGTTCTTTAACCTTCATGTTTTTGTAGGTTTTCCAGACTTTTTCCTGTGGTTGATTTCAAGTTTCATAGCGCTGTGATCTGAAAGTGTGCATGGTATGATCTCAGTTCTTTTATATTTATTGAGGGCTGCTTTATGCCCCAATATGTGATAGTCTTGGAGAATGTGCCATGCGCACTTGAGAAGAAAATGAAGTCCATAGCCTCAGGATGTAGAGTTCTAAATAAATCTGTCAACTCCATCTGGCCCAATGTGTCACTCAAGTCCATTGTTTCTTTTGTGATTTTCTATCTAGTTGATCTATCCATTGCTGTAAGTGGAGTATTAAAGTCCCCTACTCACTCTCAACAATAGCCAAAACATGTANGATTTTTAAGCTCCATAATCTTTGTAGCAATTGATTCTCTAATGCCTTCCATGCCTTTTTCAAGCCCAGTGATAAATTTTATGCTTACTGTTCTAAATTCCTGTTTAGTTATGTTGCTTATATTAGTTTTGAGCTGTTCTTTAGCTGTCATTTCTTCCTGGAATTTCTTTAGAGGAGAGTTCTTCTGTCTCATCATTTTGGCTAGCTTTCTGTCCCTTGTATGTTTTAAAAGCTTGTTATGTGCTCTGCACCTGCGAGTACTGCTATATGAAAGAAGGCTCATTGTCCAGGGCCTGTCCATTCAGGAAGTGTTCTTTAAGTGGTGTCTCTTGGTCTCTCTTGTTGAGACTTTGGTTATTTTATTTCCCTATGCACAGTGGTTTTGGGACTCTCCACCATGTGTACTTCGGCTTGTTTCTTGAGGTAGCCCAGGAAAGGAAAACAGACAAACACACAGGGAACAAAGGCACACAAATGCACAGACAAATCCAACAAACAAGCAAACTGAAAGGGAAAAAGAAATAAAATGAAAAAGAAAAAATCCAAAAGACCAAGGACAGTATACAAGCATAAAACCAGAATTCCCAGCTACAAATAAAGAGCAGGATGTATGCAGTGCTGATGGAAGAGCATATACAAAGAGAGAAATGACGGGGTGGGGAGAAAGTGAACTTGTCCAATGACCAGGCAGAGAGACTAAGAGGCTTAATTAAGGGAGAGAAAGAGAAGAATATGGTAGGAGGCAAGGAGAAAGAGACGAAGATAATGTTACTCAGAGAAACTATATAGTCTGATTACGAGAGAGACAGAGAGAAAGAGAGAGACACAGAGAGAGAGAGAGAAAGGTAGTGGTGGAGGTGTAGAATATACATCTAGAGAATGAATTAAATCTGACTGTTTAAGCAAACCAATGACCAGACTCACCAGTCCAGCAGAGGGGAGGGATATGAATGAGACAAGGGAAAATATACCTGAATAGAAAGAATTGACCTAGAATTAATCACAGCAGTATATCCATGTTGGTCTTGCACCTGGATCTGGCAAAAAAGAAAAAAAAAAGCATCTCTAGCAATGATGGGGTTGATTTGATTAGGCAGTTCTTGCCTCCACTGTGGTATGGCGGGCCTCTCCAAGGTCTTGCCTTGATGGTTGTGGGGAGAAAAATGGCGGCGTCCCAGTCCCTTCTCGAACCAAGTGTTGCAAATCACTCTTTTGGATCCCTTCTCCCTGTGCCATGGGCATAGCCAAGGTGCGCCGTGTTCTGTGTCAAAGGTCTTAGTCCCCGCACTTTATTGATACCACCTGATATATAACCCAGCAGACCGGGCCACTTCACAGCTGGGGATTAAGCGAGGAGATCAGTGGAGTAGTTTCTCCTGGCGCTGCCTGGGACCGGGGCACCCAGCCCAAAGAAAGCACCAGAGCTAGAAATAGGATCCAAGGTTTTTCTCCTCTCCAGGGACAATTCTTTGAGCAGTTTCAGCCACTCTTTCTCTTCCCCTCGACTCTCCCTGGCTCTCCACAAAGGGGGTTCCCTCCCCTCCCTCCATGTCTCCAGGTCCGGCCCATTTTTATCTTCTCTAGTTCACACTCACACACCTATGAGGTGTCTTCTTAGTGGACTCTGTCTCTTTTCCTCCCAGACTCCTGCGGTTCAGTTTCCTATGGTGGCTTCAGGCCTTCTCTGTTTGTGAGATGGGAGCAGCAAAATGTATAGTGCTCCCTACTTCTCCGCCATCTTGACTGCCTTACTTAACTTCTTTCTCTCAATGTTATGTTTGAGTTTTAGCCATGTATTTGAATGTAGTTTAGATCTCCTTTTTTTATTACTGTGTAGTTTTTCATTATCTGAATATAATACAATTTATATGTACATTCTACTGGTGTTGGGATACTTGAGTAATTTCCAATTTTTGGTCATTACAAATAGTGCTATTATGAAGAGTGCTGCTATTATGAATAGTACTGTATATGTCTGTTTGTGATATGTGGATACATTTTTCTGGAGTATGTATCTAAGAGTAGAACTGCTCCAGTATAGCATGTATATACATCCAGTTTTAATAAGTACTGACATTTCATTTTATATTCTGCAAACAGTGATAGTTTGCATTCTGAGAGTTCCATTTGCTTCACATCCTTGCCAACACTTGGTATTGACAGCTTTTCATTTTAGCCATTTATTTGGGGAGTGTAAAAACACCTTATTGTGATTTATTTTTCTGTTTCCCTTATGACCAATGACACTGAATATTTTTCATACGTTTATAAGTCATTTAGATGCTATCTTTTGCTAAATGTCTGTTCAAATCTTGTGCCATTTTCCTATTAAATTGTCCTTTACTGGGAGTCAGTTTGCATGCGGGGCCACTGAAGGATCCTCAGGTACAAGAGGAGTTTTATACTCTTGACTGAAAAGCAAGACATATAGTTTAGATATCGGGAATAAAGGCAGAAAAGTTAATATTTAATTTGAATATTAATGAGGCTGATTTAAATTACTACCTAGTAGAGGGTCCATGTTACCCTGGCACAGGCTTAGACTGGAGAAATAATTATTCATAAAGACAACTCCATTCCAACAAGAATAGATTGAGGCTTGGAAGAAGAAACTTCTCAAAGGGCTGGACAGCATGAGTTAGCTGCAAAATATGCTCCTGATAATAAGTAACCTAGAAGTTGAATGGAGTTTTCTCCCTCCCTTCCTTCCTTCCTTCCTTTTAAATTATTCATCTCAAAACTGAAAATTGTCTGCCAGAATGATGATTTTGGCACAGATGATATGTAGATATTGAAGTAGATTGAGACAAAGGCCTGTGGTTTATTGAGGTTGAAACTGGCACAAAGATTTGAGGAAATCATCAGTTTTGATATCATGTTGCTTCCTGCTTTTAGCCTACGAATGGCTCTTATCTTTAAATGTACAGAAGAGTGCTTGGCACCTTCTATGCACTCAGCGTATTTTGACTGTTGTCCTTGTTAATACCACATTCTGTTCCTGCTGGTGGATCTTTTGGTGCTTGAAATTGGGCGTAGTTTGTGAACTTACCTTATCTTGCATAACTGAAGTTCTGGTGCCACTTCTGACAACTTGTAGGAAAGAAGGTCTCTGATGTGCGAGATGGTGCAGAGTACCTCCTCTTACCTGCTACCTGCCCCTGATCTTGTGTTCGACTCCCCACAAGACAGACAGAGCTGGCATCTGCCTCTTCACTCTTCTACGTCCAGCATCTAGCCAGTGCCTCGCCCCAAAAAGAACCTAATATATGTTTGCTGAACATTTGCTCCACTTCATCTTTTATTGTGTCATCTGCTGCACTTGAGATGTGTGTGCATCACATGGGTTCCAGGCCCACATGGAGTTTGGAGAAACTGGGCAGAGCGGAAAAGCCGTTGGTTTAAGGGTCAGATGCGTCTCACTTGAATCCCAGTTTTCTCCCTTCTCCCAGGCTGTGAAACCTTGGACAAATCACTAAAACCCTTGGTGTTTTAATTTCCTCATCATAAATACCAGTAAAAACTTCCAAATTCTGAAAGTTGCTATAAGGATTAGATATAACCTACCTAATGGATCTAGGACTGTACACTCTTAATAAATGGTACTGTTACTATTTAATAACTGTCATTTTAAAATTGCTCATTCAAACCTCTGCTTTGACTTTCCCAGTTTCCTTTCTATTTCACAACCTTAAAACTTTTTTTTCTGCATTATTTCAATAAGTACTAAGCTCAAATATCCACAATATGCTAAATGATACTGATATCCCTTTGGTTTGCTTTTTCTTACACAAATGTGCATCAGGGATTGGGTTAATTTTTAGTAAAGTGGCAATTCTGTCCTATCCCACAGACCTCCCTCCATATCCATCTAAGAGCTTTGTTTTAGCCAGTCACGTCCCTGGATCTTTTGATGCACAATCAGGACACCTGGTGATGAGAAATGGCAGGGTAGCTATGAATTATCCAGAACGCTATTTATTTTGTGAATGTATTACAAACTTCTTTGTTGTGCTTTTAATGGTTTCATATATATAAATCCCATTACCTCAAAATATTGTGAGACTCTCATGAATCCAGTGTCTATAATGTTTATTTCCTTTCTAACATTTCCAGAGCCTGGAATGGTGTTAGGTTTATAGCAAGCATTAAAAAATGCATATTAATTTAAAGTATTTAAAAATACATTTATCAAAGAGATGTTTTTCAGTAGAATGAAAAAAAATGTTGACGCCTGCTTAAAGAAATAGTTTATCTCATGTAGAGCACACTGGATACCACATTCAGAATGTTTCAAACACTCTTTGGTTACCATCAGAGAGTCCAAAACTAGATCTGAGCAAGGGAGAGCAAGTGCCAATTCTTCTTCCTACTTTCACTCTCTTACCTTTTTTATTATATAATATACAAACTTATAAAATATATTGTTTGTTTTAATTCCAGTGACGTTAACATACAGTGTTATATTCGTTTCAGCTGCACAATATAGCAATTCAACAATTCCTTATATAACTCAGTGCTTATCATGATAGGTACATTCTTTATCTTCTTTCCCTATTTCACTCATCCCCTCACCCACCTCCCCTAAGGTAACCATCCATTTGTTCTCTATAGTTAAGAGTCTGTTTTTTGGATTGTCTGTCTCTCTTTTTTTCCTTTGTTCATTTGTTTTGTTTTTTAATTCCACATATAAGTGAAATCATATAGAATTTGTCTTTCTCTGGTTGGCTTATTTCACTTAGCATTATACCTTCTAGTGCCATTCATGTTGTTGCATTTGGCAAGACTTCATTTCTTTTATGTGTAAGTACTTAGTCTGGTAAAGTTGACATATACTGTGTTCTTTTAACACAGCTATAGTGTTACTGCACTAAAACACAATGTTTTGCCTACTTCAATCAGAAAATAAAATTCTCACTCCACTGTACTGTGGAAGAGCAGCATTCCAAGTGTACTCTTCTTAAATTGACATAATAGATATGCACTGGTAATAAAAATACACGTCACAATATGCCAATGTGTTTGGCACTTGAAACACAGTTGAGTGACAACTGCATCACTAGCATTTGCAGTGTGCCAGGCAGCAGGGCAAAGTGATCAGAGTACCACCTATGGTCTCTGTAGCTGATACAACTCTGCCTTTTTAGCATGGACACACTCATTGACAACAGATACATGAAGAGTCCAATAAGACTTTATGAACACTGGAATTTGAATCTCATATAATTTCCATATGATAAAGGATTATTTTTCTTTTTCTCTACCATTTAAAAATGTAAAAAGCACTCTTAGCTCAAAGCTGTACAATAATAGACAGTGGGTCAGACTTGACCAGTGGGTCATCATTTGTTGACTTATTCTGTAACTCATAGTGGTTATGTCTCACTGACTGAACTTTCATTGGCACAATATATATTCAAGGCCAACTATGTGTCAGACCCCTCCTAGTTAAGGAAGATCCAAAGAAAAATATGACAGAGCCTCTGTTCTCAAAAGGTCTATATATATTCAACAGCTTCTGTGATAAAGATTTAACAAAGATTTGCCTATCACCTACTATACTATACCTGGCATAGTATTCCTAACAATACCAACAACTTTACTCCTTACAGTCTTTCCAACCTTGTTTGGGAAACAAAACATCCCTGTATCAATTACCTATTGCTAGGTAACAAATTACCACAAGCTAAGCAACTTAAAACAGCATGCATTTATTACTTGTGGTTTCTGTGGGTCAGGAGCCCAGTTACAGCTTAACTAGGTACGCTGCCTATGGTCACCCAACTACAGTCAAGGTGTTAGCTAGGCTGCCTTCTCATCTAGAACCTCAACTGGGAATCTGTTCCCAGGCTCACTCGGGCTGTGGGCAAAGTTAATTTCTTTATGGTTCTAGAAGGAAGGGTATTAGCTTCTTGCCTATCATCTGGAGGTCTCCCTCATCTCTTAAAGGCTACTTCGTCAAAGCCAGTTAAGGAGAGTCACTACAATGACTCTGAAGCCAGATGGAGATTAATACAACATAGCACACTTAAAGGACTGACATCCTGCCACCTTTGTCATATTCTATTGGTTAGGAGCAAGACATAGTTTCCACCCACACTAAAGAAGAGGAAATTATACAATAGCATGAACATCAGGAGGCATATGCCATGGGGGAGCCACTCTAAAGATAATCTGCCCCAGACCCAAAAAGTAACAAAATAAAAAGGGAAATGATGTGACATAAACCATTGTTTTTCTAAGCACCTAAAGAATAAAGAATACAGGCGCCTGGGTGGCTCAGTCAGTTGAGGTCTGACCCTTGATTTGGGCTCAGGTCATGATCCCAGGGTCATGGGATCAAGCCTGGTGTCAGGCTCCATACTGAACATAGACCCTGCTTAAGACTCACTCTCTCTCTCTCTCTCTCTCCCCCAAATAAAAAGAAAAAAGAATACAGTAAAGACAAGAATTACTAAGTAAGACCTCATGAAGAAAGGAAGGTATCAGCTTGTCTTTGAAGAGTATATAAACCAAAACATTTATAAAATTTAATGGTAAATGACACCATTCATGATAATGCAGTGACAGCAATATAACTGGAGATTTGCAGTAAAATGCTGAGAATATCCAGAATTTGTTAATCCTTCATGACAACTTTATGTCATTACCAATTTTTTCAAATGTTAAATGTGAAAAACTACCAGTATTTAATCCAGAAAAAACTTCATGTCCTCCAAATAAAAGCCCTATATAAAGCTCATTACCAACTACAAGAAGAAAATAATATTGTATATATTCCAAATTTACTTTACTATATTTAAGTGATTAGGTAAGTTATGCTAATAGTATTGACCATTTCATTTAGTAGATACAGAAGGAGAGAGGGAAAGGAATGAGAGGAGAAAGGGAAATGATTTCTATTTCTCCAACATTCTTACAGAACACTTACGCTGCTGCAGAAATGGTCCAAATATGGAGACTCTGATAAACCATTAGCACAGACTACACAATGCAACTGATGGTGGTAATGCATGTTTACAATTCTTTATAGGCAACAGAAGTAGTTTCATAACTAAAGGAAGTGGGCATTTCTGGCTTCTCATATTCAAATGTTATTTTTGATTCAATTCTAACTTCCTTATTTAAACATTCTTTTCTCCCAAATTATCCAAGAGATTCTTTCTCACTGAGCACAAACCACATGGAAAGTTACAGTTTTTAAGTTGCTCCCATTTCTTAGTTCTTGGTGAGCCAAACAGACTACATTGCTTCAGATCCAGAGATCTGATTTAAAAATTCATATTTGGGTTAAGAAACAGCATGGAAATTTCTTTCCCTATAAGGTAATTTTAAGGGTGCCTGAGTGGCTCAGTCGGTTAGGCGTCTGACTTCGGCTCAGGTCATGATCTCACGGTTCGTGGGTTCGAGCCCCGTGTCGGGCTCTGTGCTAACAGCCAGCTCAGAGCCTGAAGCCTGCTTCAGATTCTGTGTCTCCCTCTCTCTCTGACCATTCCCTGCTCACACTGTCTCCCTCTCTCTCTGACCATCCCCTGCTCTCTCTCTCTCTCAGAAATAAAAACATTTAAAATATTTTTAAGGTAATTTTAAGAGATCCATGTGAATTCATAAAAGCCAAGAATTGGCACAAACACAGATCAAATGATCCAAAATGCTAGACCATCAATGTATAGACTTTATGTCATCAATAAGTATATTAAGTGAAAAATAACCATATTGATAAAATAGTTATATGAGATAAAGATAAAGATATAACTTGGTCTATTAAAAACTGGAATTTTCCATATTGGAAGATAAGTAAATACCATTTAATCTCCCAGATGTGGAGGTCTAGGAAAAGGTGTGACTCAGTCTACTAAGGAAAAAGCTCTAAGGCAAAAAGTAGCTTGTTTCAAGGAAAAATTCCAGACCAGCTGGGTCAAATACAAAGACCAAGTTCCAATAAGTCTATTGTTCCACAATGTACATCACTAATAAAAAATTTTTATCATATGATGACATATGATAAAGATTATTTGACTAACACCTTGACTCAGCATACATGCTGTCAGTCCGAACTCCTGCCTTGATTTCCTTATTACTAGTAATTGTAGAACAATTTTCCTTGTTTCAGAAGTTTCATTCCTCAGGCTATTCTTGAACCCACCATTTCTTCATCTATCTACTCAGACATCAAATCCCTATTTCCCTTCTTTTCCAAGCCACACTTGGTTTAATGTCTACCTACCTCATGCCTGGACTATTATGATTATCTCTCAATGGCTTACCCTACCTGAATTTTCTCTGTCATGTCCCATCCTCCACATTACTAACGGGATTCATCACTCCCTGACTTTGAATAGGCAGCAAGAGCTTCCTTTGGTCCAAAAGATATAGGGTCCTTGTCTTTACTTCAGTGGCCTCTGAACCCTCCTGAAGGATCCCCTATGCCTATACAATTTGACAACATGATCCACCAAGCTGATCTTTCAGCTATCTAATATCTAATCCATTTTTATTTATGTTGTTCTTTTCTCCTGGGAGTCCTACTGCATATCATTCAATAGCATGTCTTCCATTAAAATTTCCAGAGAAATGTCCATCCTTTTTCTAAATGCAAATGAAAATTTCAGGTTTTTATCAAACAGTAACTGGTATTGTAACTACTTTTGAACAAGTTTTATCTCTCTTGCTATAGTATAGGCATATATGTCTTATTTATCCTTTACTCAGAAACATATTCTAAACCCCAAAATTCTTAAAATTACTTGTTGAATGAATGCAGTAATCTTCAAAAACCAAATAGCATATATTACTCTATGTGACCACTCTATAAAAAGAAATTATTTAACCAATATGTAACTAACAAACGCACGAAGTCTAGATGGAAAATTATTTCTCATTTCCATGCTTTGAGCTTATATAGAATTCACATAAATGACTGACTGAATTAATAAACTTGAAGTTAGATTAATAATAAAAAGTGGCTGCATTAACATCACAAACCTGAAATAGATAAAAGACAATCCAAGAGGCACTCCGTGTGCTCTCTTTTATAAAACATACACAGACTGCAAAGTTCAGTCATTCTAAGCTTCACATTTCATAGAGCATGATCATTTAAAATACGGCTTCAGAAATGCTCAACCTAATAATAATCATAGCCTCCAGTTATTTTGTACCTACTATGTGTTGGACTCTGTGCTAAGAGCTTTACATATATTCTTCTTTAATCCTCATTGTGAGATGGGTACCATTATCCTCATTTTGTAGGTGAAGAAACTGAAAATCACAGAGGTGAAATAACTTTCTTGGGACTTCCCAGCTAGAGGATGGGAGAGCCTGAATTAAAACCTATATTTGTCTGACATCAAAGTTTATGCTGTTATCTACCTCATTTAAGTAAAGACCTTTCTTAAATACAAACACAAATAAAATATCATTTTAAACCTCATTTTACCTATTATGAAATTTTGAGGAGACTGGCATGTCATTTTGTCTTTTATAGTCATCAATAAACAAATTACTTTCTCACTCTTTTCAACCAATGACAATATTTACAGAGCTAGTTAGTATTAGGGTACTTAGCTCAATTTATTGGATTTTGTTTAGAATTCAATTAACTATTCATTACAATTTTAAAGCAGGTCTAGAAGGTGAATTTTGCATCATCACCCTCTTGTGAAAAATACTAAGATCACACAAAACTTAAGTGCCATACAAACGAAATTGAGAATGATTGAATCTAAGTCGATACAAATGCTGAAAATACAATTATGTTATGCCAGTCAGATTCACTGAGAATAAAACAATTGTGCTAAGGAATGTTTCACAAGTATTGCTTCTTATGTCATCTTAGAAGGATGATATATTCTGGAAAAATACTAATCTAATTTCAGAAATTAACCATTTTAGAGTGGTACTAAAGCCTATTTAGAAATATGTTTTCTATTTTAATGAACTGGACTTCATTGCTATACCAATGGACTTAATAAAACCATGGTAAAATAAATTTACCCTATAAAAAATTAGAATCTTTTAATCAACTCAAGGTAACTGATATATTTAAAATATAACCCAAATTTCTAAATGCTCTATTTCTTTGTGTACACTGGTTAGGGACTATGGAATTATTGATGTTGGTAAAGAAAATAATATTTTATATGTTTGCTAAATAGCTGTAAGATATCTATACATTTGATCATTCATCCAATAACCGAACTCCTTATTGAGTAACAACTGCATGCCAGCCAATTTTCCATGTACCATGGAGAGAGCGGTGAGCAAGACAAATAAGATTCCTATTCTCCAGAACTTACCCTCCTATGGAGGGAGGTCACTAAATAAATATACAAATCAGTAAGTAAGGGTGACTTTAAGTAGTGTCAAGTACTATGAGGGTGCTATAAGACAATAACAGAAAAAAGAACATCTAAAGAGCAACATTAAATCAGGTGGATAGAGAAGGATATTTTGACATGATGGCATCCGAACTGAGAACTAAATGAAAATAAGCAGGAGGCCCATGAAGAACTGGGGAAAGAGAATCCCAGGCATAAGGAGTGATTCAGGAAAAGGCTCTAAGATGGAAAGAAGCTCAACCAGCTCACGAGAGAATGATGATGCCAGTGTGGCCTGAGTGTTGCAAGCAATGGAGACAGGAGAGGAGACAATGTTGAAAAAGTAGGAAAGCCAACTCACCTTTAGCACTATGGTGACCACATGAAGACCTTTGGGTTTTATGTGAATCACAATAGGAAGCAAGGGTATAAGTAAGGAGGTACATCATGTAATATGACTTGGACTACAAAGGAAATTAGGTCCCATGATATTGCTCACACAACTAAACAGTTTGTTTATTCTTGGGTACAAAAATAGAATTACAGGGGCGCCTGGGTGGCTCAGTCGGTTAGGCGTCTGACTTCGGCTCAGGTCATGATCTCACAGCTCGTGGGTTCGAGCCTCGCGTCAGGCTCTGTGCTCACAGCTAGCTCAGAGCCTGGAGCCTGTCTCAGATTCTGTGTCTCTCTCTCTCTGACCCTCTCCTGCTCACGCTGTCTCTGTCTCTCAAAAATAAATAAAAATATTTTTTAAAAAATAGAATTACAATGAATTTAATCCCTGGCTTGGGTTTATTAAGTAGCTTCCCGCACCCCCCTACCACCACCACAGAAACTCAATATGCTCTGGAAATTACCATTTTTTATTCTCCCGGTGTAGATTTTGTTCTTCATTTTACAGTTAGGGATGGAGACAGGGTGAGATTAACTCATTTCCATTCCCTATAAGTAATAATGACAGTCACCATGGAAAATGCACCCCAGTAGCAAGCTTGTGGCTGCTGTGTAATCAGGGCAAGTGTCTTGTCTTGCTGATTTCATTGAACACTTTTCCTCATCCTTCACTTCTGACAGAAGAATTTTTCTGAGTGCTTCTGGAAGACAAAATGCTACTCACTAAATTACAAGCAGACAGGCAGTCCTGCTCTAATTGATGAATGGTATGAGTGTTATGAGTCACCAAGTTCCAAACCAACTTGATTTAGCCACTTGAACTATTCAGTCATATCCTAAAAACGCATGGTAGAGAATTAGAGTCATATTGCTTTTAGGAAATGGAATCCATAAATAAAAATAAGGTGGTATTTGGGGTGCCTCACTGACTCACAGTACAGACAAGTCAAATAAACATCATCCTCCAGTTTTTCAGCTCAGAGATCAGAAGCTTAAAAGAAGTCAATCTTGAAAGTCAACCCATTAACCTCTGCCTCTCCATTATCTTGTGTTAGACGTTTAAAAAAACTTCTGTATAGCGGCAGCTCCTTAAACCTCGTAATCTTGAGAAGAGCTCAGAGGACTTGACATCTCTTAGGAGCTGAGAAAGTGGTGTTAGGACATTTAATGAAAATTCAAATGGTCACAGAAACTTTTCTGCAAGCAAATGAATGTGATTCCTTAACCTTTCTGCAAGACTTTTGTTGTATAATAATGCAAGAAAGTTGTCACAATCATCACTCAAAAGTATTACTTCTTTGATTATTTTCTTTGAAATTATTAAGGACAAGAAAGTGTTGGTGGGAGAGTCCCCAAGCTGTTCAAGTGTCACTTGAAAAGATTATGCGGGCAAGTCCCATTGTGGAATATCCTTTCTTAATAAATTGAAAGGGTAATAATTTCCTACAAGAGCTGGTCTTTGGGTACATCACCATTCCTTGTTGGTTTCCTTAACCTTGTCCACACCTCTATTCATAGTCCCCTCATTAAATTCTTTCCAAGTCAACCATTATGACAGTGTCATGTATTTTCTGCCGGGATCCTGACTGATTCTATATCTGACCTATGATCAAAGACCAGAATCCTTTGAAAGGGTAGCCACTTAAGATCTTTCTCAACTATCAGAAGCATCTTGTATTTTGCCTTTCATTGTCCTTGTAAGTACTATGCTGTCACACTGTTCCTGGGGATCTAGAACAAGTAAAAACAAACAAACAGCTCAGACCAACCAGTATTTCTTGAGCATATACTACATTCCCAGAACTTGTTTCAAAATGGAAAACTAGACGTGGAAGATACTATTCCTTCTGCCAGACTTTTCACATTCAGCTGCATGAGGGAAAGAGTAGATGAGGCTAGGAATTTAGTTAAAAACAAGAAACAGGGGTACTGAATGCCATACTAACTGATTTATTTTAGTATAATCTGATAGGAAATAATAGGTCTTTAAAGATTCCTAAACAGGAGAGTAAATGATCAAATCTAAATTTTAAAATTATTCCTCTAGGGGCATGAGGGTGGCTCAGTAGGGTAAGCATCTGACTCTTGATTTTGGCTCAGATCCTGATCCAAGGGTCATGGGATCAAGCCCTACGTCAGTCTCCATGCTGAGTGTGGAGCCTGCTTAAGATTCTCTCTCTCCCATTCTCTCTCTCTCTCCCTCTGCCCCTCCCCCACGTCCCCCTCAAAAATAAATAAATATTTTAAAAGTATTCCACTGGTGCTATAAACTAATGAAGTGTCCTGTAAGAAGAGGGAAGGAGACCAGGCATAAAATTATAATAGGCCCCAGCAAAAGGCTGAAATAGTGGGCACAAAAAGGAAGAAACAAACAAAAGACTGCAGAAACAACAACAAATGGAGACAACTCACTAATTCTAGCAGTAATACTGAGGGACAGAAAATCTTTGGTAAATTGTTGTGGGTTTACATAAGTGTTAACCATTGGTATCAGCTCAAATTTATTGATTTTCCTCCTAACCCATAATACTGCTCTGTGTCAATTACTGGCATATTTTCTATTTGGAAATAATTAACCAAAATGTTCATCTGATCCACTATTGCTCCATTTTAGTAAAGTTTCTGAAATGCATCTGTTTCAATGAAATAGCATGTTGGTCATCATTCTGTTAGAAAGAATGTGGTGTGGTTTTTCTGTCTTACATCAGACAATAAGGAAAACATTGGAAGCTTCGTAATGAAGTACTGAAGCTATAATCATGCCTCAAACATGATTCCATCACATTTCACTTTCTCTATAAACTCTCTTTGAAATGAATGAGAAAAAGTAGGAAATGTTCCTTCATCTTTTAAAACGAGGGAACAGAAAGTAACATTATTATACAAATAAAAGATGAATTTATATCATATGGGAGAGGTTGTTAGGATAGCATCAATCATTGCTAAAAACAAAAGTATAAAAAGATTGAATAGCAAACATGTCTCTACCCAAAGAGAAGATCACCTATTTGCAATGAAGTAATTCTTAAAATTCCTCCTCTACCATTTATTTCTCCATATTGAATCTTCAGAGAAATATTCTAACAAAATCAAAGCTGTTATAACTTCAGCATCCCTTAAAGCTCAGTTATTAACCCCCTTCCTTCTATGTGTGTCCATTTGAGAGGTCAACTAGCCCCACAGTTTCCAATATCTTCTCAATATGCTGTAGCTCCAGGCCTGCCACCTCCACTAAACTGAAAGAAACTCCCTTTTCAATTTCTATCTGGTGGACATTTCTACATGCTGTCTTGCACTTGCCTCAAACTCAACCTAAAACAATTTTTTTTTAATGGGGTAACTGGGTGGCTCAGTTGGTTGAGCACTAACTTTTGGTTTTGACTCAGGTCATGATCTCACAGTCCATGGGATCAAGACCCGCATTGGGGTCTGTGCTTGGGGTTCTCTGTCTCCCTCTCCCCCTCCCCCACTTGTGTATGCCCTCTCTCTCCCAAAATAAATAAACATTTTTAAAATGAAAATAAATTAAAATTTTTAAATAAAACTAAGCTAAAAACTCTAAAAATCTAAGGCAGAATCCATCATCTTCTCTCTCCCACTTCTGCATCAATTCACCCTGTCATCATCATTGCATTCAAAGGACCACATTCCCCCCCTAGTCATCCAACCTTGAAATCTTGACATCATCTTTTTTATACTCTTCTATTTCATGCATTCCTATAAATATTTCCTTCCAAATGTGCATTATTCTTCATCTCTAGTACCTTTGCATCTAGATTAATAACTATTTTAGTTATATATATGAAACTATATAATCGTCCATAGCAAAATGTTAAAGACACTGCCTTGAATTCCAGGACTGACTCTAACCAACATGTGTACCCTTATGCAAGTTCAATTTCTTAATATCCAATCTTCTCATCTGTAGAATGGGGATAATAAAGGTAATGGCTTCATAGGGTTGTCAAGAGGATGAGATGACATAATGCATACAGACACAACACCATTCCTAGCCACTAATAACAACTCAGTAAATTTTAGCTGCTGATCCAATGCACCATATATTATGTCAAGCTAGGTGTAATTAAGCTTATATCATAACATTGCCTTGCTCAATTTCCATTTATCAGCCATCTACATCATCAGAATTCATTTATCAAATTTTTCTCCCCTAGAATTTGTTTTATTTGCATCTAAAGTCATTCTTACTTAAAAAGGTGTTGAAAACACCATACAAGATGCCTCTCTACTTTGTTACCAACAATTCTAAGTATCTAGGGACTTGGAAGTTCTCCATTTTTGGTCCTTCTTCTAATTCATGACCAAAAAAGGAAACATCAGTCATTAACACATTTTGTCTTTATACTAAAGCCTTAAAAACTCCAGTAAAGACATTCACTTTTTTTTTTTTTTAAGTAGGCTTCATGTCCAGCATGGAACCCAATGTGGAGCTTGAACTCAAGGACCCTAATAACAAGATCTGGGCTGAGATCAAGAGTTGGACACTTAACCAACTGAGGCACCCAGGAACCTCCTAAAGTCATTCACTTTAGACTTTGAAAAACGAGTTCAGTACCAAGTACATGTATAATTTCTTTTGGAATGTGATATCTCTGGCCTGGTCAGGCAGATCATGGGTTCTGAATGGCTGATTTAATTACGGAGTTTTCACAGAGAGGTGGGGTTCTGCAGGGTCCTCTGTCAATATGCTCTGATAAGTAAACACAACAGCACTCTGAGGCTGGAAAATGTTTCAAACCCTTTTACAAAAGTTGAGGATTTGGCATTATTTTTTCCTCCCCATCATTTTTAAACCCTATTGTGTTTCAAAGGAAATTCAATCCATCTGTTTCTGCTTCTTCAAAATGCTGTTGTTTTGTAAGAGCTATTTGAAGTCACAAAGCCCAGTGAGTCTCCACAAAGCCATTTGCTTCCCAATAGAAGGCTATAGATCTCTCCAAGGGATTAATGAAACTAGAACCTCAGGCGTCTTAGACCTCACAGACCTCTATCACATTTCTAGAGTCTCTCCCAAATTGCGTTTCCTTTTTGAAGAGCATCTCAGTAAGAAATTGCTCCCCTACAGCTTCATTAGTCACACACTTCAAAATGTAGCCTCTCGTTCATATTTATCTTTTCAGAAATTTTACTTCTGACCACTGCATCACAAATAGAGCACATGTTACCTGAGGAAACAAAACCCTTGTGATAACTATTTAAAATTTTTATTTTAATCTTGTAAGAATGATAACTTTCTAAGAAAAAGAAATAGTTGCCTCATGCAGCAGGCATAAAGATAGACTTTTGAGAAGAAATATCTTACACAGAATTAAAAAGGTAACAATAATGAAAGGGCTTCCTTTGCCTAAATTTCCATTCTGGAAATGAATAAATATAAACTAATACATGCAGGTCATTTCATAAAAATAAGCTGAACAATATAGCTTTTCTTCTTAGAGCAAGCTACCATTGTAGATGGAATCCTGGGGGCTCTGAACTGAAGCAATGAGGGAAATTAAATTTCAAAGTAATAAAGAAAGATGCAATTTAAACAAATTATAACTTTGCCTTCCTGATGTCACCAGGCTTTTGTTACTGCTTTCTCAAATAAGTCAGTGAATTCAGAAAAAGGAAATAACTAAAATTAATGTGTTTTTTAACTCCATCAATCTGGTAGCAGTAAGCTTTTCTATGGAGATGAATTTAATCAAAACAGGAAAGAGAACTATTTATGCTAATTTATTAACATAGTGTAGTCTGAAAACACCAGGATTCCAAAATACCTACATAATTAAGTGATACATGAGAGTGCCGTTCCATTTCTTTTTTATTAAACTTTCCCCTCTAAATATCTTTACAGTGGTGACTATATAATAAATATAGAACCAAGAGTGATATGAAGTTTGATATGACATCAATTAAATCTTTATGGTCATTTACTAGTTAAGTGGACAACAGGAGTAATAAATCTCCTATAGGTTATCAGAAATACATCAACATATATGAGTGGGTTTTCATCTTTGGCCAGTCTTTCTCACTTCACGAGGTCATTTTTTGTTGACGGGTCTGGAATTCTTCCACAAGATAAAATTCTCCAATTTATTTTCCTTTTGAGTAAGATAATATAGCCAGTTAAATAATGCTAGAGCTACTCACAACGGGAAACATGTACATAACTTGAGATATAGAAATGAAAGAGCAGTCTCAGGTAAGACTGCTGAGAAAGAGAACAGATTCCCTTTTATTCAGATCACACAAAGTTATGATACCCCAGGATGGGCGAGTATGTGCACCAAAGACACTGACATCTTGCACACATCCCTTTTCCTTTGATATAGACATAATCTTGTTAAAATGGAAATGTATTAGGAAAGTCAAACAATTAATTGATGCAAGAAAGGTTGTTTCATGTTTTGTGTAAATCAAAGCTGAAAATTCATTTGAGGAACAGGGCTGTATTGTAGACTAAACACAATTTGGCCTGAGTATAGGGTTTGGTGCGGGTGTTAAAGTTGTTCTGGGCTACACATGGTCGGTAATCCTCAACAGAAATGTTAACTCAATTTGTCAGTATTATCTTTATGTCAACAGTAATGCTTAAATATTTACAATAGGCATAGTACGCTGAGAGTTAGTAACGCAAGATAAATTGGAAAAATGCTAACAAAATGGATGGTACTAATAGAAAGCCTTGGCACTATAGTCTCTGATTTTATATACAAGAGGCTTGCCCAAAGGTAAGATTTTATTAGGTTCTGTCGTTGATATGCTGCTCCAAAAGTTTCCTTAAAAAATAAAGAAAAAAGATTAAAAGTTTCTGAAAGAAGCAAAGCAATGAGTTTGCTAAATTTATTCTATATAATAAGTCAACAGTTGAGTCTAAAGTATATGCTAGCTACTATTCTTTGTAAGAAGACATAAATAATATTGCACAACTTGAACTTGTATGCATTCTCCAGATATATTGCATTTTTAAACTCTCTACAGAACAGCTAACAAGTTAAAATACAGAACAAAGAGCTATGAAAAAAGAGAAAATGCCCTCTCTCTTCTTTCATGTCCCCAGCCCTGCTCCTGTTGCTACTGTTTGTTGTGTTAAAGGAGTGCTATGTGTTTAAATTCTTCATATCCTCAGTTCTTTGAAAAAACAGAGATAAAACTAATAAATACATCTCCAGAACTAAAACATTGCCACTGCACCAATCCACCTAACAAAAAGTAAATCAATCTTTAAAACTATAAATCCCAGAATACCAAAAGCAAATAACAAATTCTTATACCAAAAGTTGTACATTTTAAGAAGGAAAAAAGAAAACTGAAACAAATGAAACACATGTACAGACATGGAACGGGTAAAATTATGAATATATGGAATTGTCTTTTAAGTAAGAGAACAAAAACTGAGTGAAATTCCAAAATTAACTGCTCCCCATAAAAGACTAGCATTTGTTATCTACAAGGAAGAGAAAGTGCAGTGAAGAGAGCAAAAGGTATTTTCCACTTTAAAGTCATTTTTAGTTTTCAACCTTCCTTTAGAATTAATTCACTGAATTGCATCTGTGTTTAAATTTCTTTTGAGAGAGACACAGAGACAGAGAGAGAGCCAGGGAGGGTCAGAGAGAATCCTAAGCAGGCTCCATGCCCAGCCCTGAGCCTGACTCGAGGCTCAATCTCACAACTGTGAGATCATGACCTGGGCCAAAACCAAGAGTCAACGCTTAAACAACTGAGCCACACAGGTGCCATGAGTCTGTGTTTAAAGGGAAAAAAGGCCACTTCCTCGAAATATGAACATCCTATATCTTTATGCTTTGCTCCTTCCCACCATTCAAGCTTTCCTGGAATAATACAGTTGTGACTGTTTCAGGAGAACTGATGGGAGATACTCTAACACTGAGAAATGTGGGACAAATGTTTCTGTGACACCTGCTTCAGGGCCTAGTATTTCCTGAAGGACTTTGTACTTTATTGCAGAAAAAGCAGACAAATATTCTATCCAAAAGAATCTTCACTTTCCTTTCCTGCAAGAGACTTTTGAGTCCCAACTGGTGGAGGAGAAATCTAGAAACCTAGGGGTGGTCCTCAAGAACAGCAGTGTCCATAACCCCTGCCATAGAACCCTCTGGTTTCCCCTCATTTCTTCTGCTTATGTCACAAGAACTTGGGCACAAGTACTAAGCTTCTAAGAACTTTGAAAAAGAGCACTGAATAGTCATTAGGATAGACTGTTCAATCAGGTAAGGAATGAGAAAGACAAAATAGAAGACATGAAAACCAGTGACTCTTTAAGAATCCATAACTCACTAGGCCTGTGGCTATTCACTTCAATAATACTAATCTTAATTCCTTTATAAGAAATAAGTTAAGATCAGGGTGCCTGGGTGGCTTGGTTGTTAGGCATCCAACTCTTGATTTTGACTCAGGTCATGATCTCGCGGCTCATGCTGAGTGTGGCATCAGGCTCTGTGCTGACAGCTCAGAATGTGCTTGGGATTCTCTCTGCCCCTCCATGCTTGCTCTCTCTCTCTCTCTCTCTCTCTCAAAAATAAGTAAACTTTAAAAAAAGAAATAATTTAATATCGCTATACATACTGGGTAACAAAGATTAATATAAGTTAACAGATGTAGTAGATGAAGAAAGGATAGCTGAGTAGCTACTGAAAAGAGAAAGATGGAAAGAAGAAGCCAGAGTCATGCCTTTTGAAAAATAGTGGTTAATAGAGAGTTTAGAGATATTTGAGAAATCACTGTCCCTCATAGATATTATAAACTGAGGAGAAAGGTATCTGTAAGCATTTAGAGTGTAACACTATTACCCAATGAGAGAGTGCAACCTTCTCTTTTCTTCATATATAAACCTGTAACCCTGATACTACTGATTTGGGTTATAATTACTATTTACAATTTTCAGTTGTAGCTGCTATTACTACCAATAATGATGGCTTTCTAGAAAGGATAAATTGATCACAGTTTACCCAGGGAAATACGTGGCAGAGAATCCATGAACAATTACAAACAAACAGGTATTCCTGGATACTCCAATAGTGAACTAAATACCAAAAGTGCCCAAGATCCATCCCATATGGTCCCAGCCAACCTCTCTGCCCCATCTCCTACAATTCCTCTTGCCTTTTCCTTTGATATACTTCCTTCCCTTTATACATACTTCATACATACTTTACTTTCTATCTCAAAAGTTCTTCCTTCTTCTCCATAAAGGGAATTCCTGCCCATTCTTCAAAAATCTCCTTCAATATTGCCTCCTTTCCCACATTATCACAGGTGGGTGGGTGCCCCTCCTCTTGACTCCCACAGTACTATTATTACTATTATTATTACAGCAGTGATCCTATTGTTGCTGGTTCCCTCACCAGAAAATGAACACTCTGGGGGTACAGCTAATTCTTATTTATATTTGTATTCCCAACTCCTTTCACAGTATCTGGTATGTAGCAGGTTATCTATCCCCACAACAATACTTTGTTACAAATCACCCCAAAACTTAACAGCTTAAAAAACAACCATTTATTATTGCTCACAAGTCAACAGATCAACGGAGTGGTTTTTCAGGTCACAAGTGGATTCACTCTTGCATCTGCAATGAGCAGTGTATTGGATAGGCTCTGCAGTTTCCCAGCTATTCTGTTCTATCCCTGGGGTCACTTGGCCTCAGGTCTTCTCTATGTGCATCTCACATACCTCCAGCAAGCTAGTTCAGGCACCCACTCATGACTGGGCAGAGAAATAAGAGAAAGTAAGTTCAATCATGCAAAGGACAAGTGAAAATGCACACACACTCCTTAAGCCTGACTACTTCTACACAGTCTACTGTCTGTTGGCCAAAGCAAATCTTATCATCATACCCTGAGTCACAGTGAAAGGGCACTATCAAAGGGCAAGGGTACAGGGAAGTAAGAAAAATGCAGGTCACTAGCGAAAGTGATGTACTGCAGGAAGTGAAAAACAAATCTCATTAAATGAGTAAAGGGCTGTAACAGACAGATTTATTCAGGGAAAAACCAGGTAAATTTGTAAATTAGGCAGAGCTAGTCTTTATAACTCCCTTACAGCTAAATGATCCAACAAACAAAGAAAAGTCTAACACAGCACATGGCATATTATAAGCACTCAGTGAATATCAGTTCCAGCCTCTTCCCCATTCTCTGATTTTTTTTTCCTTCTCTTTTTTTATTTAGGCTTCCATTTCAGAACTATCTTCCTCAATCCCCTATCAGTCTCATACTAAGAATGATGGAAACTCCTCTGTGAGACAATACCCCCACTTTGATTCAAAATACATCTTTCACATATCTACTCAAGAGGTTGTCAAGAATTAGTTATCAATTCTAGTTAGCTAATTTCCAAGTTCTAATGACTACGAATACATTTTAAATACCTTAACTTAAACTAACAAGTAATTTCAGGAACCATAAAGGAAAGTGTTATCTTTGGACACTTCTAAAACTATACTAATTTACTCAGTTCCTATTCCAATTGAATGTTAGATCTGCTCTAGATTTTAAGTCTTGAGGAGCCAAAGCAGATGAACCACAGTCACCATGGTTCAGAAAGGTGTCTGAAAGGGTGTGATTTGAAATCAGACTGACTGAGACTACAATACCACATTAAGCATATAAACTGGAAGTTGTCCATGGCTTCCCCTTCCTTATAACCAGTCCATCCATATGGTAGAGACTGGTTCTTGAAATTACTGATCAGTTTAGGTTAAGGTGTTTAAAATGCAAATATTATAGTCCTTAACACTTGGAAATTAACTAACTAGAATTGACAACCAACTCTGACAATTTCCTAAGGAAATATAATACAGGAAAGATAAATAAATGAAGGATTACTGCAGATGCTGTCTGGGAAATGGATTGGAGATGAGCAAGAGAAAAGTAAAGAGGCCATACGGGCACCCTCCTACACTGTTGGTGGGAATGTAAACTGGTACAGCCCCTCTGGAAAACAGTGTGGAGGTTCCTCAGGAAACTAACAATAGAACTCCCGTATGACCCAGCAATAGCACTGCTAGGAATTTACCCAAGGGATACAGAAATGCTGATGCATAGGAGCACATGTACCCCAATGTTCATAGCAGCGCTCTCCACAATAGCTAAAACATGGAAAGAGCCTAAGTGTCCATCAACAGATGAATGGATCAAGAAGATGTGGTTTATCTCTACCATGGAATACTACATGGCAAAGAGAAACAATGAAATCTGGCCATGTGTAGCAACATGGATGGACCTTGAGGGTGTTATGCTGAGCGAAATAAGTCAGGCAGAGAAGGACAAATATCATATGTTTGCACGTATAGGAGGATTAGGAGGAACTTGACGGAGGAACAAGGGGGAGAAGAAGGGCGGAAATGGTGGGGGAAAGGGAGAGAAGCAAACCATGAGAGACTTTTGAATGCTGACAAAAACTGAGGACTGATGGATGTGGGGGGAGGGGGGGATGGGCATGGAGGAGGACACTTGTGGGGATGAGCACTGAGTGTTATGTGGAAACTAATTTGACAATAAACTATTAAAAAA
>NW_027528006.1:3280668-3286260 GCF_008692635.1 Crocuta crocuta
AAATATAAAAAAAAAAAAAAAAAAAAAAAAAAAAAAAAAAAAAAAAAAAAAAAAAAAAAAAAAAAAAAGAGGCCATACAGGAAGCTGGTGTTGTATTATGGACAAAAGATGATGGTAGCTTCAATTAGGGCAGAAGTGATTGGGGATGGAGAGAAAGTGACAGAGGTGACAGCTATTAAAATGATAGCCATGATACAAAACAACTTGAATAAATATTTGTGGAATAAATTGAAAAACCCCTAGTTTTTAGGATGGAAATTCTGAGACTAGTATTTCATAATTCTGACAGTGTGATAGTGTGGATAACAGCTTAAAGATAGGAATTATGAAGGTGGCAAAATTAGTTAAGAAACTATGATAAATACGCAGGGGAAAGAGAACTGAGGTACAGAAATAAGACGAGGCAGAATAAAGGGAACTAAAAGGTGAAATTTTAAAGAAAGAACTAGGTGAAGCTAGAGACCACTTTGGTAGAGATTTTACAGAACAATAAGAAACCAAAAGCTTCTTACATGGTGGGATATGACACCACTAACAGAAGAAAGACACAAAGAAGGAAAGTCAAGTTTGCAGAAGGAGAAGTTAGCAATTCTCTTTTAAACACATTGCTCTGGAAATGAGAGATAACCATGTATAAAAAGACTATCACAGCTCCTGCTGGTCTACATCAGGATCAAACTTGGGACCAGGTTCATAGAGCCTGCCCACAATGCACAGTAGCCAGGTCATGAGGCATGCTGCTCTGCGGCGGGCCACAAAAGTATAGATGTTCAAAGACATGAGGTAGGCTAGTCTCTCTGGGCACAAATATAATAGTATAAAAAAAAGAAAGAGCAGGACGGAGATGGACATGGTCCCAGATTTTCCCTGGAAAGGTAATATGCGTTCAATAAGAGACTTTTCACTGCGAGAAGCTCCGACAGCTCTCTTGCCCACACTCCTGATTTGGAACTCTGTACAAGGAGCCCACATCAGGGGGGTCAACAGAAGGAAGTCCTGAAGTGTGGTTTTCCTCAAGAGGGGACCCCAGACAGCTGAATCTGAGTGAGGAATTTGCAGAGATTGGGGGATTGGAAGACTCTAAATCGACGACTGCAAAGGCACCACCCACATAGAGCCCAGAGAGGTCTGTGGTGCCATCATAAAATGGATATGACCAAATCCACCTGGGAGTACCAAGAAATACACCAATTGCTAACTTCTGCTATAAACGAAAGTGGAATAAGCACCAACCATATGGGCAAGGGACACTAATGCAGAGCATCAAGGGATGCCTTGCCCCAAACCCCTAATTTGCTGCTCAGAGCAGCCTCTCCTTACCATCCACCAACATCCCATATGACAGACACCATCTTAGAAACTGAGGGGAACAGTAGAAGATTATAATATCTAAGAGACTGGGCATTTGATCCTAGAGAGATTGAACATTACCCAAGTAAAGAATTTACATGTTTTTAATGATTATTTATTTTTGAGAGAGACAGAGAGAGAGACAGAGCATGAGCAGGGGAAGGGGCAGAGAGAGGGGGAGACACAGAATCCAAAGCAGCTCCAGGCTCTAAGCTGTCAGCACAGTCTAACAAGGGGCTCAAACTCACACACCACGAGATCATGACCTGGGCTGAAGTCAGATGTTTAACTCACTGAGCCACCCAACCAGGTGCCTGGCAAGTGAAGTATTTAAATTACAACTGCTCTAAGTTTTAAACACAACTGAACATTTAGTATAGTTATTTGGAGGGGGCGAGCCGTTACCTAGAAGGTAAAGTTGAGTTGGGAGACCAGATAAACTACTGATAAAATTAATGAATTATAATTATCTGCATATGTAAGTTATATTATGAGTTATATTTACAAACCTGCCATGGTAAATAATAATGGTAATGGTAATAGTGTTGGTTATGTTGCCTGAATAGGTTTCTTAACTGCCCACATTAGTAGGTAACGTTTACCTGTCTTGGCATTCTCAACATCAGGCACCATTTGACCTAATAAAAGAGGCAGGAAAAACATAGTTCGTTGAACAGACAGTGAGTAATAATATCACTGGTACTCAAGTAGAGTGCTGATTGATATAAATGGATAGAAATGACCCTGAAAACTCAAAAGAAAGATCATGGAAAATCTTAAACATCCAACTTAGAAATTATCTCTTTAAGTAAGAAAGTAAATTCATATTTTTAAGGATAAGAATGATACTGGGAAAACCTATGCCTTAAGATTAACCTGATGGTTGTATGAAGGCAGTTTATGGATGATGTGTCAGCAAATATAGGTATCACAGATGGGGCAAACTTGGAAGATATGGGTCCTAGGACATCTTTTAACTATGATCATTCTGTTGTTCCCCACTCCAAAAACATCTGGAGCATTTTATGAAATGAAATCAAGTTAAAATGAGCACTGGAAGCTGTCTTAATATGGAAAAGGCAGAAAGCATGCAAACTTATGCTATTGGAGGTATGAGTGTAGGAATAGGAAAGAAGACTCTGTGTTATGGACGGATGGATGGATGGATGGATGGATGGAGACAGGTGCCAGGAGGAACATCTATACTCATCCTCCTACGTCACTGCCAGCTCACTTAGTTTACCTAGAGCAGAGCAGAGCAGACCCCCAAATTCTGAAACACACATCCCAGAAATAGTACTGTAGCCACAGATCATATGAGAGGTGGTGAAGACAGGGGCAGAGTGATGGCCCATGAACACAAGCGCACAGGTAGATGTGTGTTATGCTCAGAAGGCAGTCAGTAACAATTCAGCTCTGCCATGAATTAGCTACACACCGTGAGGAAATTATTTATTCTCATTGGACCCCATTTACTTCTCCTAACAAAATGAAGCATAGGAAATGTCTACCAAGGTACCTCTCAGAGCCAGTGACTAAGATCTCAAAGCTCCTCCTTTCTGCTCTGAAATTCACAAATGTGTATGTACCTACAGTCATGTCTTGCAAAATCCGGTGCAACAGTAGCGTTTTTGTGGTAAATCTCTTGGTTGCAGATGGGTTTCTCTTTCAGATTAGGTTCCACTCTAGTTCTCTTCAAGGAGAATGTTACAAAGCAGAAATGGAAATTTTCTCCAATAAAGTTAAAGGCTAGGATTTTCTAGTTTGTCACAGAGGAATTATTTTGTTGAAATTGTTTTCATTTTAATACAACTTAAAGGAAAACCCGAAAGACTCTCTGCATAAATATTTTAAGGATAACACCTCTGATTGCATTATTTTATTTTCTCTATTTAAATTTTGTGGTAAACTATATTTAAGCCAAGTTTTTTCATAGTCTAGTTATTCACCAAAATACCAAAAATAAAATTTCCCAGTTGACTACCCCTCTTCAAATGATTTTTAACTAATCAAAATCTTCCTGGCTTTAATTAAAGAATTGTATTTTAAAAAAAAGAAACATAGCATAATCAGATATTCTCATTATTTTTAAAAAATTTTTAATGTTTATTTTTGAGAGAGAGAGACAGAGCACGAACAGGGGAGGGGCAGAGAGCGAGAGAGAGATAAAGAATCCGAAGTAGGCTCCAGGCTCCGAGCTGTCAGCACAGAGCTCGAACTCAAGAACCATGAGATAATGACCTAAGCCAAAGTCAGATGCTTAACTGACTGAGCCACCCACCCAGGCAACCCAGATATTCTCATTATTAATATCATAAAATCCTTACTTTAAAACTGACTTTAGTTCCAAAATCCTAAGCCCTTTTCCACTCAAAACCCATGTTACCTCATTTTACTTATCCATATCATGTGTTACTTTGATATGTCACCCCTACAAAAGAATTTCAAAGTCATAATTACTCCAGACTGTGCCTTTCAGATGTCTTTCAAACCCATAGTCTTTTGCTCTGTTTCACATCATTTTACCTTATTCTTCCAGTTATTTTGTTTCTTGATAATGTGATATTTATCTTTCATTCACAAAAACACCACTCAAAATACTAAGTAGTATATAGATAGGTCTTTAAAATATCTAGTAATTTTTTTCTGCTAGTGATATTGCAAAGGTGTTCCCGGTCTCTAAATTGCTTTAATTACCATCACTTAGGTGATTACAGATGAGTTTGCTACAAGAGCACCATTATAAAATATTCCTATGAGGATTTTCAAAATTACACAGCTAAAATTACCTATACATGCTTTAACATATTAATAGGTGTTTGTATTTCTTGACCTTAGCTTTTAGAGGTAGATCAATTATTTTTAAATATATGTGACTATAATATTTTTTCTCTACTTCACAATCCTAGTATTTTCAAAAAGGAAAAATAAAATTATATTTATAGCATATACATGTAAAGAACGAATCTATAAAATACACCTGAGAATGTGAATCTTGTAAAAAGATCTAGTTGTAGAATAAAGTCCAATAAAACATGAATACTTCTACCACTCCTGAGTAAATGGAAGCTCATATATATGCTTGAGCACTGATATTTACTATCATATGAATTGAAGAAAAGCAGCCGGTGCTTTAAAAGCAGAACACAAAACTAGTGTTTTGAAAGTGGGTGAAATCCCATCTTGTCTTTGAGCTGTCACTTAAGCCCTTAGCCCTTGCCCATATATTCTATTCACTATCCTTGTTCTCAACCTGTGTTACCTGATTCCTAGTATGGTTATTTCCACCTTTTGTTCACAAGTATTTCCTCTTAACAATATACCATTCAGAAAAAGGTATGTCTTTGAATTGTCAACTTGTACTCTGTTCTGACAAAAGATATCACTCCAGAGTTTAAAGACTATATGTTAGAAATCTTGAAATAAACACCATTTGTTGACCATTAGAAATGAGTTTGACAAGTGGTACTTTAGAAAGTACAGTCAATAACATTGAAAAACAGAATCCTACATTCCTAAATGTGTAAATATTTAGCATAGGTTAATATGATATCACTTTAAGGAATCTAAAAGGATTATTATCAGGTCTGATTTCAACATGCATTTGTTATGACATATTCATTATATAGTAAGGCCTCTGTTCCCCAGACAAGAAGAAGCAAAAGATTGGGGCAAATTTAAGTAATTGAAGGAAAAACTAAATGGTCTTAATTTCCTTGTGCTGGTGTAGATCAAATATACAAAACAAAGCAAGATCTCAATTGCCTAGAAGCTGAAAGAAACATAACTGAACCAAAAAAAGAGAAGCAAATTACGAGAATTCACTACACTTTCTTCAAGCAGCTATATAGCCTATTTCTGATCCAATATTTCAGTAATAATAAAAACATATGAACCTACAAAAAAATCAAAATCTAAGAAAAAATTTGGAATATTAAAATTGTTTAAAATGCTAAATCCACCAGTGCATTTAATATTTTATTAACTAATATATAAAATAATATATTTGAATACACTGTTGAATATAACTTTAGATATAATAAATGAGATTAATTTAAAATTTGTTAACACATTAAATAAATATTAATAAAAATAAATATGAATAAAATATTGATAAACATTAAAATAAAGCACTTTCCACATTCTGTAAAAAATTATAATTTATTACATTTTACTTGCAATTTAAAAGTGAAAATATTCTTACTATTGTTTAAAAAGTGAAATAGGGGCACCTGGGTGGCA
>NW_027528006.1:3289234-3290852 GCF_008692635.1 Crocuta crocuta
TCCACTTAAGTTCTTTGTGTCTTTCAGAAACAAAAATCTTGGCAGTGGGAAATTCTGAGATTATATAGGTAATCAAGAGTCATCTGTATGGATGAACACCATGAAGCCTGAGGAAATGAAGAATTATATTGTCTCTAGTGATACCTCGACAGCAAATCTTTGAATGAATGATAGGTTCTTTAGATCAAGTCTTTAGACACACATTATGTCCATCACTGTGATATGACTATTTATAGTTGCTTTTCGTCAGGACACCTTGGTACTAAATAACAGATTACATTAAAAAAAGTCTGACTAAATTTCATCATTATACAAATATAAAGAAAAACCCATTATGCAGTACATTACTTTTCAAAACTGTCTAACAGATGTACTGTGAGAGAAAAACGTATATTCAGTATGCATTTTAAATGCTCTAGCATCTTTTTTTAAAACATTCCAATACTGCATGTGAAATTAAAAACAAGTTTTAAAAATATAAATAATTAAAATAAAAATAAAAAGTGAAATAGATTGTTTTGATTCATTAATTATAACACATATTTTCATTTATTGATAATTTAGGTTTAAATTGGTAGCTGTCTATAATTAAAATTTTTAGCTACTGATTGATCAAAGGTGCTAAAGTCATAAACATGTTTATTGTTTTTTTGATTCTCATACTTTCCTTTTTCTGTTTTTACAAAAATAAACCTCCTCATTGAAACAGATTATCACATAAACAATGAACTAGTACAATACCTTCCATGTAATATTATTTTAAATATTATCTAGATCTTTCCAGAGATATTTAGACATATTCAAGTATATATAAGAATCATATTTGTATATTATTTGTTCACAAATGGCATTAAACTGTACCATGCTGTTCTATAACTCCTTTTGTTACTTAACAGTACTTCTCAGAGAGTTTTTTGTATTAACAGATAAATGGCGTCCATACTCCTGTTTTACAGCTGCATCCAATTCCATCATATGGAACTGTATCCAATTCATATCACATCCATTCACATCGGTCCACCACTGCTAAATACTTCATTCTATCATCTTTTCCTATTAACAAACAGTGGTACAATTAAATATTCTTGAATAAATACCACCCCCCACATAGGTAATCATATCTGTAGAGGAAGCTCGCAGTGGAAAATCTGGGAAAGAGACAGATATTTTGCTTTTTGTAAACTGGATGTTTGCCAAATTTCCCTCCATCTAGGCTATACCAATTACATTTCCATTCATCGTGTATAGGAATGAGGATTTCTCCATACTCTTCCAACACAGTGTGCTATCGAAGTGTTTTTTTTTTAAATCTTTTCTAGCCTGATGTAAAAAGGTATGTCATTGCAGTTTCATTTTCCATTTCTCTTACTCTGAGTGTGAATGAGCGTCTTTTATTTGTTGAAGAAACAAATAAAGAAACAAATAAACAAAAAAGAAATAAAGTCTGAGGTGCAATTTGGTAAAGTAGTACCAGCAATGTGATACTATGAATTTATTAAATCTAATACCGTTCCTTCCATTACTACAGTTGTTTCTGCCAAAGGCCAACTCCACACATATGAACAATATCCTATCCTCTCTCAAGTGCTCAATGAGGCTGTTCTGGCAATTCTCCGCC
>NW_027528006.1:3290897-3293748 GCF_008692635.1 Crocuta crocuta
TTCCCCGCCCCCCCCCCCCCCCCCGCCATGCCACAGTGGATCACTACCATTTGCAACAAGCACCCTACATTCCCTCTTAAAAACAAAAATCAAAATCTTCCTTGACCCTTCCTTGAAACCCCTTCCTTCCAGATTTCATCTCATTTTTCTGCTTTTACAGCAAAACTCCTCTCCCAAAAAAGGTCTACACTATCTTCCTTTCTCAAAATTCCCTTCTGATTTTCTGAATACAATCTTCCTTCCTCAACACTCAAGAGAAATAACTCTTGTTAAAGTCACTAGTAACCTCCAGGTAGTTAAATCAAATGGCTATTTCCCAAGTCATCTTATCTGACCTAACAGCATTCTCGATCACACTTCTCTTCCCTGAAATACTGTTTTCACTTGGCACCCAGGACACCACATTTTTGGGTTTTCCTTCCACCTCACTAGCAATGCCTTTGGTCTTTTGCTAATTCTGCTCATCTCCTCAACCTGCAAACACTAGATGTAGAGCATGCCAGGACTCAAACCTCAGGTCTTGTATCTGTCTATGCTAATGCCCTATTGATCTCATCCAGTTTCTTTCTTTATATACCAACTATATCACTAATGCCACCAAAATTCAATTTCCAACCTAAATACGTGCCCTGAGCTGCAGACTTAAATAGTCTACTAGCTAATTTCAATTGGGGAACTGTGTAAAAAACAACCTCCATCTCCTGATATGCTAAAAACAGAAAAGGATACTCAGTAGTGGCATAACCAAATGGATTTCCAAAACCTCTATGATTGTTTCTCCCCAATCTGAAGTCATCAAGATGTCCTTCTTATCTAGATACTCAACTTGTGTATGTTTCAGTTTCCACATCTAGATAATGGGGACAATAGTACCTACTTCTGAGAAGCATTATGAGGGTTACATAAAAATGACTCATGCAAAAATATTTAACACAATTCTTCACACAAAATAAGCACTTAATAAACATTAGATATTACTATTTTATCAGTCTTGGTTTTAGTTCTTTTTTTTTTTATTTAGGTTTATTTATTTTGAGAGAGAGACCTAATGGGGGAGAAGGGGCAGAAAGAGAGCGAGACAGAGAATCCCAAGTAAAATCCATGCTGTCAGCGCAGAGCCCCACGCAAGCTCGAACCCACAAACTGTGAGATCATGACCTGAGCCGAAATCAGACGCTTAAAGGACTGAGCCACCCAGGTGCCCCTTGGTTTTATACTATTACCACCACCATCTGAAATCAGGTCCTCCTACACCATGAATATCATAATGTTATCCTAACCAATCTCCTCTCCAATTTTTCTCCATTCAAATAAAACAAAATTAACCCCCAAAATATCCTCTGTCCTTAAAAACCTCCAGTTGCTCTTTAATTGTCTAGAGAATAAGATCCATGCTCTTCAGCCTGTCATTCAGCACCCTCACAATCAGGCCTTATCAGGACTTACCTCTGTAACTGAATTGCCCACTGCTTCACATCAAGTCAATGCACACACTTTACTCTGAGCGCACCTCACATACACTCTCTACGTGAGCCTTTTGCAAGTATTATTCTATCTGGAATGTTTTTTCTCCTTTGAATATCTAAAAGCTTCAGCTATTTTCAGATATTTCCCATACTTTTACTGAATTTTGTTCATTTTTAAATCCCGTATCATTAAAGAAAAGCTAAAAATCAAACTTTTATATAAACCAAACAAAAGAAAGAATAAAATCATAAAAAGCATCAAAATAACAAAGTAATACAAATAAATGAAGATATATCAGTGATCACAACAATTGATACTATTTAAACTCAAAAAAGAAAAGAAATACTGTACCTGTATGATGTATTGCTTATTCCAATACTGTCCATAATAATATAATATGAACCACACAGGTAATTTTAAATTTACCAGTAACCACATTACAAAACTTTAAAGAAACAGGTGAAATTAAATAAACCGATACCTTCAATATATGTAAAATAGTATCATTTCAACATGTAATCAATGTAAAAGAATTATTAGCGAGATAGTCTACATTCTTTTTTGTATTGTTTCCAAAACCAGTGCATATTTTATATATATAACACATTTCAATTCAGACACTAAATTTTCATAGGAAATAATTGCTCTAAACTTAGACTTTATAGAATATACAATCAAAAAGTAAATTGACAGCCTTTCTTCAGGTAGCCAGGAAGATGGCAGACATTCAGGCTGAAATTGCCTACCAAAATCAGCTGACCATCTTTCAAAATAAGAGGATCCTGCTTGGAGAAACTGGAAAGGAGAAGCTCCCATGATACTAAAAAACACCAATATGGGCTTCAAGCCTCCCAAGAAGGCCACTGAGGCCATCTATATAGATAAGAAATGCCCCTTTCCTGGTAATGTCTCCATCGAAGGGCGGATTCTGTCTGGTGTGGTCACCAAGATGAAAATGCAAAAGACCACTGTCATCCACCTCCACAACATCCAAAAATACAACTGCTTTGAGAAATGCAAGAACATGCCCATGCACCTTTCCCCTTGCTTCAGGGATGTCCAAATCAGTGACATTGTACCAGTGGTTGAGTGCAAGCCCTTGAGCAAGACTGTGTGCTTCAGTGTGCTCACAAAGTCATGAAGGCTCCTGGCACCAAGAAGCAATTTTAGAAGTCCTAAGACTAGACATCTGCCCACCTCCCCCACAAAGAAAATAATTTTCCCAGCAAAAAAAAAAAAAAAAAAAAAAATGATATACCCAAGTTGTTTCACACATTCATAGAAGTTTTTTAATAACTTAAAAACATATCTGCTTTTAAACTTAAATTTAAAATAATTAAAATTAAATAAAATTTAAAATTCAGTTGCTCATTTGCCCTCAGCA
>NW_027528006.1:3293761-3516261 GCF_008692635.1 Crocuta crocuta
CACTCACCACCATTCAATTGCTCAGTAGCCACCTGTGGCTACTCACTATGGTATTAGACATCAAAGACTGATACCTTTCATCACACTATTAACTAAGTGCATTATCTTGTGTCACTATCTTGGGTATGATTCATCATGACAATGAAAATTATCTCACTGGTCACCAAACAATTTTCTTCTCCCTATAAAATACTTAGCATTAGTGATAGCAAATAAAATGAAAGTTTTATTTTTTTAAAGATATTTATTGTTTAATTTACATCCAAGTTAGTTAGAATATAGTGCAACAATGATTTCAGGAGTAGATTCCTTAATGCCCCTCGCCCATTTAACCCATCGCCCCTCCCACAACACCTCCAGCAACCCTCTGTTCATTCTCTATATTTGAGTCCCTTATGTTTTGTCCCCTTCCCTGTTTTTACATTCTTTTTGCTTCCCTCCCTTTATGTTCACCTGTTTAGTATCTTAAATTCCTAATATGAGTGAAGTCACATGATATTTGTCTTTCTCTGATTAATTTTGCTTAGGGTAATACCATCCAGTGCCATCCACATAGTTGCAAATGGCAAGATTTCATTCTTTTTCATTGCCAAGTAATACTCCATTGTATATATATATGTGTGTGTGTGTGTGTATAGACGTGTGTGTGTGTGTGTGTGTGTGTATACATATACACCACATTTTCTTCATCCATTCATCCATCAATGGACATTTAGGCTCTTTCCATACTTTGGCTATTGTTGAAAATGCTGCTATAAACATTGGGGTGCATGCACCCCTTCGAAAAAGCATACCTGTATCCTTTGGATAAATATCTAGTAGTGCAATTGCTGGGTGGTAGGGTAGTTCTATTTTTAACTTTTTGAGGCACCTCCATACTGTTTTCCACAGTGGCCGCACCAGTTTGCCTTCCCACCAGCAGCGCAAAAGATACCTCTTTATCCGCATCCTCGCCAACATCTGTTGTTGCCTGAGTTTTTAAGGTTAGCCATTCTGACAGGTGTGAGGTGGTATCTCATTCTGGTTTTTATTTGTATTTCCCTGATGATGTATG
Organism: Crocuta crocuta; assembly: GCF_008692635.1. Lineage (NCBI taxonomy): Eukaryota > Metazoa > Chordata > Mammalia > Carnivora > Hyaenidae > Crocuta > Crocuta crocuta. The sequence continues at coordinate 3,294,816 of NW_027528006.1, forward strand.
ATGTGGAGCATTTTTTCATGTGTCTGTTCACCATCTGGATGTCTTCTTTGGAGAAGTGTCTATTCATGTCTTTTGACCACTTCTTCACTGGATTATTTGTTTTTCGGGTGTGGAGTTTGGTGAGTTCCTTATAGATTTTGGATACTAACGTTTATCTGATATGTCATTTGCAAATATCTTCTCCCATTCCAAAAGATGTCTTTTAGTTTTGTTAATTGTTTCCTTCACTCTGCGGTAGCTTTTTATTTTGATAATGTCCCAATAGTTCATTTTTGCTTTTGTTTCCTTGCCTCCAGAGACATGTTGGGTAAAGAGTTGCTGCAACCGAGGTCAAAGAGGTTTTTGCCTGTTTTTTCCTCAAGGATTTTGATGGCCTCTTGTCTTACATTTAGGTCTTCCACCCATTTTGAGTTTATTTTTGTGTATGGTGTAAGAAAGTGGTCCAGGCTCATTTTGCTGCATGACACTGTCCAGTTTTCCCACACCATTTGCTGACGAGACTGTCTTTATTCTTTCCTGTTTTGTCAAAGATTAGTTGGCCATACATTTGGGGTCCATCTCTGGGTTGTCTATTCTGTTCCATTGATCTGAGTGTCTCTATTTGTGCCAGTACCATACTGTCTTGATGATTACAAGTTTGTAATATGTCTTGAAGTCCCGGATTGTGATGCCTCTAGCTTCAGTTTTCTTTTTCAAGATTACTTTTGGCTATTTGGGGTCTTTTGGTTCCATACAAATGTTAGGATTGTCTGTTCTAGCTCTATGAAGAATGCTGATGTTATTTTGATAGGGATTGCACTGAATATGTAGATTGCTTTGGGTAGTATAGACATTTTAACAATGTTTGTTCTTCCAATCCAGGAGCATGGAATATTTTTCCACTTTTTTGTGCCTTCTTCAACTTCTTTCATAAGCTTTCTATAGTTTTCAGTGTATAGATTTTTCACCTCTTTTGTTATGTTTATTTCTAGCTATTTTATGATTTTTCAAATGAAAGTTTTAGTGTGAAGTCTATACAGTCCACTATTTTCTTCTCTGAGTCACTGAAATTCCAAATATACATACACATTTGTGTGAAGGTGTAGACAGAGAGTTTATTTTCCCCCATAATCTCCTGTTGTATCTCCAATGATCTGGATAACCAAAATTTAATCAGAAAAATTAGAAATAATCTGGTATTCCATTTGATCTTGCCACAGACATCAGGCAACCAAACTCTGACCTGAGCAGATGGGTTTACTACTAGTGCTTTCTGACTACCAATAAGTCTTGCTTCATTTCCTAGAGACACAAACTCTAGTCTCTATACCAATAAGGATGTGAGTTCCAAAGACATAGGAATTCTATAGAAACTAGCTCTGTTCCAAGCCCCACAAAATTCAGTTTAAGAACAGCTGACTTTAGATATAACTTTATAGAAGGTAACCAACCTTAATTTTGAAAATTACTGAGGACCAATATTCATAGACATATCACCCAAACTGATATTTAAGGACAAAAATATCCTATTAAAGACTTTATTCTTATCCTAAACACTAAATGAAAGAGACATATTTATGAAATTTGCCTAATCTGGGCATAGCATTTTAGCTTCCAGGAGGTTTTCAAGCATGCATGTGCAGCCTAAAGAAGACGCAAGACTCGCCTGAGTGTCAGAGCACATTATCATGGAAAAAAAGACATTTCAGGAATTTAGGATCTATGAAGCCCTCACAAATTCAGATATGAGTTGTGTATTATGAACAATAAGAACTTACAGAACATCTGCTATGTGCAAAAACACACGGCTTTCCCTTGTGTTAAAATTAAATTTCCTCTACTTCAGCATCAGAGACCACCTTACTTGTTCTCCAGAAGCTCAAGTCCATAAATCTGTAAAGACACAGCATACCTTCTCACTATTGTAGATGATCCCTTTCAACCTGGTCCTCAACTCGAAAAGTGGTGGAAAAGCCCAGTGATCACACTCATAGAATAACTAATCATATCTATTCTCCTTTTCAATTTTTTCACAATTATTTCTGTTTAAAAGACTTTGAAACTCTATTTCTAACCAATGGAAAACAAATTTAGAACAAGGCTTTGCCTCAACCTAGTCACATTTTCTCTATCTTAGTCTATCCCACCTTCCTTAAACATCCCTATAAAATTTCAAAAAACTGTCCCAATATTTTTCTGATCAGAAAACCTCTATTTCAAAATAAATACCTCATATGCCTAAGTGCATATTTACTTCATACAGATATAAAGACAGATTTGATTCGTATTTAAAATATACCGTGGAACTTCTATGAAATCATATCTTCTACCTTTTCCCTGCTTTCCAGTCCACAGCTGGATGTGGATTTATAGCAAACCTGCACAGGCATTGACTCACACTGGAATCCTGCTTTCAAAAGTGCAAGCCTGAGAAGATTTATTAGACAAGATTTTATTTTCAGAGTAGGAATAAAGGAATAAAATAATCCCCATAGATCCCACTCTAGACCTCCCCAGCCGGCTGCTGTGACTCCTCACCTGGGCCCTCTTGGGAAACACAGGAAAAAGAAAAATGAGAGATCAGGACAGAGCCTGGACACAGCCTTAGGCTAGGATTTGCTCATAAGTAAACAGCTTCTGACCTGAACTTGCTAGCATTCTCTCTCTCTCTCTGAGACAGCAAAAGAGACAGGAGGTACACAATGGGGCTCTGAATTTTCAGTAGGCCCCTTCAAGTCAGATCACCTTACACCGGTACGTTTTATCACTTGAACACACCGCTTTTCCCAAAAGGATGCGCTCTCAAGCTGGATATTCAAAGTTGAAAACAAGTCATTGGAATCAAAGCCCACCAGCCACAAAGAGCATCTACTTAGGATAACTATATCCACTCGCTTGTCAAATCTGGTCACATGGATCACTATCACTTTGTTTTCTGGTAATGGTTTCACTTGGGACTAAAGAAATTTTACTCCTACCTTTATAATGTTTCTTGAAAAGATCCAAAAAATGAAGTTAGTTTATCTGATCTGGGAAATGTTAAGAGAAAAGAGAAGAAGAATTTCCTTCAAATCAAACTATAATTCTGTATTTAAAGCTACAACATAATAATAAAATATAAATTATAATACTTTATACTTATTTGGTGTTGGTTCTTAGAACAGGCACTATTCTAAGAGCTTTAGGTATACTAATTCATTTAATCATAATTGAAAAACCATAAGAAATGTTTTCTAATGGCCACATTCAAGTCCCACAGAAGCAAAAACATCAAACAGCAAAACAGTCTTTCCCGTAGGCTTGCATTTGCCTTTTCCTGATAGGGAAATGTCAGGCAAACTAGTAGAATGTGTAAGGTGACATAATACCTCCTTGTCCCAACGGCCCTTACTCACTCCTCATAGGGAGACATATCTTATAGACACCCGCAAGACTCAACCCTCAGGAAAACTCACTTGGCAAACTGCCCTTCCCAGCAGCCAGCAGAAGCCAAACAGAGGAAGCTTATTTGCTCCTCACACTGGCTACCCCCTGGCAGATTCCGGAGCTGTCACTGGCTGTGGCTTCAGGCTTATCTAGAGATGTGTCACATGTTTGTGCTGTTATGTGATCCACCCTGGCTGCCTTGTGCTCCTCAAAGCTTTTTCCATTCAGTGACTTTAACACATTTCTACCAATTGTGAATGAGGTGCCATATGACTGCCAATCACAAGGAAAGGCTTTTGTGGGTTAGGGGAAGGCGTTCTCTCACCACCTGAATGCAGCCCCAGCCCAACTGTGAAAGCAGAGCCTTCTCAGCCTGTGTTCCTGCTTCCCACCGCCAGCCCCACCCCAAAAACAACCGGCCCCTGCCACCACCGCTGGCACCCATAGCCTCGTCACTGAAACTTCCTTTAGCAAAACATCCTGTAACTGCTAAATCCAGCAGACACTTATCAGGCCCTCTCACTCGACTTCTCTGGGGCTGTGACCCTGTTGACCATCCCTCCCTTGGAACTGTCTCCTCTGGGCTGCACAGGACCATGCTGCCCTGTACTCCTGTCACTGTGGCTGCAACCTCCCAGCTGCCTTCCTCACTTATTTCCCTCTACCTCCCCTTATGTGGTGGCATCACCCAGTTGTCTTAGTCAAGTTTGGGCTGTTCTAACAAAGTACCATAGACTGCATGGCTTATGAACAACAGAAATCTATTTCTTACAGTTCTGGAAGCTCCAAGTCCAAAGAGACTAGGGGGCCAGCACGGTCAGGTTCTGGTGAGGACCCCCACCCAGGCTGCAGACTGCCAACTTCTTGCTGTAGCCTCACAGCGCATAAAGAGGACTTGCGAGCTTGCTGGGATCTCTTTTATATCCCAATCCTGAAGGCTCCACCTTCATGACTCATCACCTCCCAAAGGCCTCACCTCTGAATACCACCATATTGGTTGTTAGGATTTCAGCCTATAAATTTGAGGGGGGACACATTTAGTCAATAACACCAGGTCTATGTCCGAGCCTATCTCCTTCCTTCTCTACCAATCTTCCCTAGAAAATAATATCTGTGCTTGTGGCATCAACTACATGATATAATCTCTAACCCTCACTTTCAACTCCCACCTCTCTTCTGAGCTGCAGACACACTCTTGTAACTCCCCAGGGAACATCCCAATCTGGATGCTCACATGTGCCTCACACTGAAACACATTCTTTCCACACTCTCTCCTACCCAGCAAACTCTTTTCTCCTGAATCCCTCATGTCAACTAGTGGCATCACTATTCTCACAGCTGCTGCACCAGTTTGAAGTATGACTATAAATTCTTTGATATACCTGAGGTTTCTGAGGTTGGGTCATAACAAAACTGGCAGCTTTGCCTTGATTTCTGGAAACACATGTTCTTGGAGCGTTGAGCCATGATACGGAAAGTTCAGTGATGGCCATACTTGAAAGGTCATGTGTAGGATGCTCTGGCCACTCCTGGGAGTGAAGAGGCCATCTTCAAAGTGGGTCCTCCAGCCCAGCCCTTCCAGCCCCCAGCCATTTTAGGCACCCCCCTGCCACTGCATCATCCTCCGAAACATCCTGGACATTGTGAAGCAAAGGAAGTTGTCACCACTGTGCTATTCTGAATTCCGAATCCACAAAAACCATGAACATTAAAAAAAATAATAATAAAAGATTGCTTTATGCCACTAAATTTTGGGGTGGTTTGTAATACAGCAGTAACTATTAGCTTCCCCTAACTATTAGCTTCCCCAGCTTCAAATATGGGAGTCACGACCTTCTTCTCTCCCATGTTTTTATTAACAAATAATTTCATTAAAAATCTACTACGTGCCAGGCACTATAGCAAGCACTGATGATAGCAATAAATTATGGTCCAGGTAAAGACGCAGTGCAAAGAAAATAAATCACAACAAAATAAAACAGCATTTCCCAACCTTGTTCCAGAGACATAAGACAGATGCTTTTCAAAAGAGATGTTTCATGATCAATCAATCCTAGAACCATTGGGTAAAAACAAGTTTCTTCCCTGAATTATCTCTCGGGACCATTAATACTCAAATGTGTACAACACATATATGAGAAGTCTAGAGCACAGAGTTTCCCAAAATTATCTGACCATAAGACAAATTTGGGGGGTTTGTTTGTCTTATTTGGAAGAGAAAGTCAAGGAAATAGAATCCTGCAAAGGAGCCTATAAGAAGGGGCATCAGAGCCTTTGCCTGGTAATCAGGCTGCCACTCAAAGAGGAAGTTATTCGAAGTGAGACATAAAGAAAACGAGGAAGGTGCCAGGTGGGCAAGCTGTGGGAAGGCCAACAAATAACTGTAGAGATACTGAAGTACGAACAGACCTGGCTATTTAGGGAAACTCTAAGGAAATGATATAAAACTCTAATATCTTTGTCTCTTTCTGAGAGACAGCTGCTAGAATTTCAAGTTCAGGTCAGAAGCTGTTTACTTACAAGCAAATCCTAGCCTAAGGCTGTGTCCAGGCTCTGTCCTGATCTCTCATTTTTCTTTTTCCTGTGTTTCCCAAGAGGGCCCAGGTGAGGAGCCACAGCAGCTGCCTGGGGGTTTCTCATTCCTTTATTTCTGTATTTACAGTAAATGTTTTCTTCCTTTAAAATCTACCTCTCATGTCTGTGCTTTGAAAGTAAGAAATCAACTGGATCTAATGTACCCACAACTTTTTAATACTACACATGAGATGCTGTGGTTTAGATGATCCCAACCATATCCAAGATGTGATTCCTTCGTTTAATAGCTTTGTATTTTTCAGGTAAGAATAGTGCTTCTCAGTCTGGAATTATTTAAAATACATGTGCCCTGACTCCACATAAGGAATGTCTATTAAGGTGTTGGTATTTTATAGAACAAATACTGAAAATCTTTACAGATTAACAAGGCTATCTTAAGGTGATAGGACAGATTACAAAAAAATAAAGGTGATGACTGGAGAATGTAGATACTTTAAGAATTTGTGTGTGTGTGTGTGTGTGTGTATACAGATATATATATGTATGTATATACATTCTCTCTCTCTCCCCTCTCTCTCTCTGCCAAAACATAAGGCAGATTTAAAAAGTCATTTTTATTTTTATATAAGAAGGATTATCTGTCTCTTTCTCTCTCTCTCTCTCTCTCCTTCTCTCATCCTTTTAAGAGATGGAGTATCCAGGAGGGAATTCTAATAATTAAAGTCTAATGAAGCATAAGACCAGGAATATTAAAACCAAGTAGGTTTTATTCTGGAGCTGATGGGTTATTAACTGCCCGATTAAAAAACATTTTGCTAGAATTTCTCATAGGACCACCCACTCTTAGAGGCTAGAATTCTGTGAGAAACAATGTAAGGTATTACAGATCATATCTCTGCTAATTGAGACTGCCACATAGAAATACTGAAGACATCCCTTCAGCTACCCATATAAAGGTGTCTCTAATCTGACATATTCAAAAATCAGAAAGGAGCAATCTCGTGAAGATGGCCAAGTAGGAGACCCCACCCCTATTCCTCAACAAAGACCAGCAATTAGCTATCTATGAACAAGAACAGGTCTAGGAGAGCTCAGGAGTCCACTTACCAAATTTCAGCAATTCAGTGGAACAAGAAAAACCTGAGAATAATCACCCAAAAAGAGAAGGAAGAACAGCTTCATTTTGCCTGCCTCATTCCATCCTTCAGGTCAGTACTGCTGACCTGGCCAGAAAGAGTTCCCCTGGCTGGGAAAAGGGAGAACAGGGTAATTGACCAGCTTCCCAGCATTTCAGGGCACCACACAAAGGACCCACTTCATTTTCCCCCCACCCAGAGCCCAGCAGAGCTGAAAAGAACTGAGACAGTTAGGATCAAGTAAGAAGAGCAGGGGCTGCCAGTATTAGCCACACAGCAGAATCAACTGTGGTTCCCAGTGCCCAGCTCTGAAAGGGACCCTGGTAGCTTTTGCCACTGAATAAACCAATAGCTAGCCAGGTTGCTGTGGACGCCCTGCAGACTTCACCAATTTTTACCCCATGGTCCCCTTCACACTCACTGATCACCTCCCCATGCTAGAGCCTGAAACCCACACCACCACCAGCCCAGGCCTCCACAGCACGTGAATGCAAGAAGCCAGCCTAGAGGCCTGAGGCTGACCCCACTGCCATGTGTGTGCTCAGGGATGGCCCCTGCACGGAGTACTTCCACATCCCTGGCCTAATCTCCTTCACCAGCCTCCACACCATATGCCTATGGTGAGACTCCACAGCCACAGATGTGCACATCTGTGCCCTTACAGCTGCTTGTGGGCCTGGCTCTGGCCCTGTCCCCTGTCACCGGCCTGCACTGCTGGGCTTGTCTGCAATTAGCCCTACCAGCTGTGCACCTGGAGCACCAGCCCAACTCTATCACCAGCCTCCACTGCTATGCATGCGCCCAGGTGAAACCTGCAGCCACAAGAGCACATGCTAACAGCCAGGACCCCTGCAGTGGCCAGGGTGCCTGCAGATGGCCTTGGTCCTTGCTGCTGGTCCTGAACTCCCTCATTATGTGGGTATCTAGAGCCAGCCCTTGCCATGCCACAGGAGCCTGCAGCTGGTACCTGTAGCCACACAGGCAGGCATACACCATTACTTTGACCACCACCAGTACCTGCCCTGGTATCTGACCACCACCAGTCCCCGAATATAGAGGTGTAGCTGAGGACCTCAACAGCCTTTGCAAGCACTATAGACCCAATACTCACTAAGAAACACACCCTTGTTGAAGCTATGGACCTCAGCAGCCTCAGCAATGACACATCATACCCCCCCAGACTAGAACCACCACATGCCCTTGCACTTGATGTCCTGTTCCACTAAACCCATAAGCACAGCACACTTCACTGTGCCCCCCAACAGGTGAAAGTCTTTCCTTACTGAAGTCAGTTCATAAAGACTAAAAGAGGTCATTGCTTCTTCGAATGCACAGGCATCGACACAAGGCCATAAGAATCGCAAAGTATTGGGGAAACACGTCACCAACAAAAGAACACAGTAAACTTCCAGTAACTGAGCCCAAAGAAATGGAGACATACGAATTATCCAAGAAAGATTTCAAAATAATTGTTCTAAAAATGCTCAGAGAACTACAAGAGAATGCAGATACAAAACACCATCAAGAGAAACAATCTACACATCATTGGAGTCCCAAAAAAAAGAAGACAGGGGAAAAGGAGCAAAAAGGTTATTTAAAGAAAAATCGCTGAGGGGCACCTGCGTGGCTCAGTCGGTTAAGCATCCAACTCAGTTTCGGCTCAAGTCATGATCTTGCGGTTCATGGGTTCAAGCCCCCACATCAGGCTCCAGGCTGACAGTGCAGAGCCTGCTTGGGATCCTCTGTCTCTCCCACTCTCTCTGGCCCTCCTGGGGAGGTATTTAGACATCCAAGTTCAGGAAGCGAACAGTAATCCCATAACTTTAATCCAAAATGATCTTCCCTAAAATACATTGTTTAATAATTGTCTAAAATCATGGGCACCTGGGTGGTGCAGCTGGTTAAGCATCCAACTTTGGCTCAGGTTCGTGGATTAAAGCCCCACATTGGGCCCTGTGCTGAGAGCTCAGAGCCTGGAGCCTGCTTCAGATTCTGCGTCTCCTTCTCTCTCTGCCCCTCCCCTGCCCATGCTCTATCTCCCTGTCTCTCAAAAATAAACATTTTAAAATTGTTTTAAAAATTGTCTAAAATCAAAAACAAAGCAACAAGAGGAAAAGAATTCTGTCATACAAGAGAGCCCCCATAAGGCCATCGGTGGATTTCTCAGCAGAAACCTTGGAGGCCAGAAGAGTATGGAAGGACATATTCAAGGTGCTAAAAGAAAAAAAACTGCCAGCCAGGAATTCACCCAGCAAAGCTGCACTTCAGAAATGAAGGCAAGATCAAGACTTTCCCAAACAAACAAAAGCTGAGGGAGTTCATCACCACTAGATTGGCCTTACAAGAACACTAAAAAGAGTTAGTTCTTCAAGCTGAAACTAAAGGATACTAATAAGTAAAATGGAAACATTTAAAAGTATACAACACACGGTAAAGTTAAGTATATAGTCAAGTTGAGAATACTCTAATTTTGTGATATGGTGGTATGCTCACTCCTTAACTCTAGAATGAAGATTAAGGGACAACTGTATTAAAAATAACTATAGCTAGGGGTGCCTGGATGGCTCAGTCAGTTAAGCATATGACTTCAGCTCAAGTTATGATCTCATAGTTCATGAGTTCGAGTCCCACACTGGGCTCTCTGTAGTCAGCATGGAGCATACTTTGGATCCTCTCTCTCTCTCTCTCTCTTTGCTCCTCCCTGACTCACTTACAGGAACTCTCTCTCAAAAATAAATATTTTTTTAAAAAAATAACTATAGCTATAATAATGTGTTAATGAGTACACGGTATAAAATGATGTAAATTGTGACATCAGAAATCATAAAACACAGGAGTAAAAGGGTAGAGTTTGGGGGTTAAAGGGGTTTTTTTATTTAATTATAGTTGACATAGAATGTTATATTAGTTTCAGGTGTACAAAAGAATAATCTAACAACTCTATATGTTATATAATGCTCACCACAAGCATAGCTACCATCTGTCACCACACAACGCTATTACAATACCATTGACTATATTCCCCATGCTATACCTTTCAACCTCATGACTTATTCATTACATAATTGAAAGCCTGTACCTCCCATTCTCCTTTACCCAAAAAGGGTAGAGTTTTGTATGTGATAAAAAGTAAGTTGTTATCAGCTTCAAATCTACTGTTATATGAACTCTGTCTTTCAAGTAAGCCTCAAGGTACCACAAAACAACACTTATAGTAAATACACACAAGATGAAGAGAAGAAAATTTAGTGTACTATACTGAAAATCCTCAATTCATATAAGAGGACAGCAAAAGAAAAAAATAAAAGAACTATAAAACAGCCAGAATACAGTTAATAAAATGGCAACAGTAAATTCTCATCTATCAATAATTACTATAAATGTAAATGGAGCATATTCTTCAATTAAAAGGCATGGACTAGCTGAATGGATTTAAAAAAAAAAGACCCAACTATTTGCTACCTAGAAGAGACTAACTATAGCCAAGATATGGACACAACCTAAGTGTCCATTTATGGATGAAATGATAAAGAAAATATGTGATATATATACATATGTGTGTATACAATAAAATATTATTCGGCCATAAAAAAGAAGGAAATCTTGTCATTTATAGCAATATAAATGGACCTATGGACATTATCCTAAGTGAAATAAGTCATAAAGAGAAAGACAAATACTGTATGATTCACTTTTATGTAGAATCTAAAAACACAACTCTTAGAAACAAAGTTTAGAATGGTGCTTGCTAAGGGCTGTGTAGTTAAGAGAAATGAGATGTTAGTCAAAGGGTACAAATTTTCACTTAATGAAATGAGTAATTTCCAGGTATTTGAAGTACATCATAGTGACTATCTTAACAACACTGTACTGTACATTTGTAAGTTGCTATGAGAATAAAGCTTTAATGTTTTCACTCTACCGATAACAAAATGGTAATTTTGTGAGATGAAGGATGTGTTAACTAACTTTGTGGCAGTAAACTTGTCCCACTGTACACTATATACATGTATCAGGTCATCACATTGCACACCTTAAGTTTACACAATGTTATATGTCAACTATATCTCCATAAATCTGGGGGAGGGGGAAGAATCAAAAAAGCAACAAATAGCCCTCAGTGTCATATTTATAGGACATTAAACAGCACCCACTTCTCCACTCAGACTGTAGAGAAGAAAAAGATTCTGTCAAAAGTGCAGTTATTAATTCAATAAAAACCCCTTGCTACATGAAACATATCTCATAAAGTAAATGTGTCAAAACATGATCTGAAACTCATAAGAGCAACTCAACTTAAAATCTTTCATTTTGATCTACATATATTCTTGATTCAGGATTAAATTAAATTTAACTTAAATTTCTAGGTTGCCATAAAATCTACCAAAACCTTTATCACCACAATGGCAGTATTTTCAAGCTGGCATCCAACCAGATTATTTAAGAAACTTCATTGTGAAAACATAAGCTTATAAACAAATAAGAAATCTTCAGAAGCAATCTTATTTTGGAAAGTATTCCTTTCAAAGAAGCAAAAAGTGTCGTTTATGAAGGACACAGGGAACATTAAAAAGAAGCTCAACTTTAATAATAATCAGAGAACTGAATATTTAAACCTCCATGATATACTATTTCACCCACAGATTATCACCAATGTTAAAAATCCAGAATATTAAAGTTTGTTAGTGTGAAGTGCAGCTGGCACTCTGGCACACTGCTGAGAGCATAGGTTGGTAGTACCACTTTGGAAAACAATTTGGTGTTAACTGTTAAAGTTGAGAACCTAAAAATAAAATAAAATAGAGAACCTGTGTTAATTAATCCTACTCCATACCATGTATACTAGAGCAGTAGCTTTCAAAATTTAGGGTTATGACCCCAATAAAAAATATATTTTAGGGGCACCTGGATGGCTCAGTAAGTTGAGTATCCAACTTCACCTCAGGTCATGATCTTGCAGTTCACAAGTTCAAGCCCCACATGGGGCTTTGGATCCCCTCTCTCCCTCCCTCTCTGCCCCTACCCCACTTATGCACGTGCATGTGCATGCACTCTCTCTCTCTCAAAAATTAACATTTAAAAAATGAATAAATCAGGACACCTGGGTGGCTCAGTCAATTAAGCGTCCAACTTCAGCTCAGTTCATCATCTCACGGTTCATGAGTTTGAGCCCCACATGGGCCCATGTGCTGACAGCTCGGAGCCTAGAGCCTGCTTCTGATTCTGTGTCTCCCTCTCTTTCTGCCCCTCACCTGCTAACACTCTGTTTCTTTCTTTCTCTCTCAAAAATAAATAAAACATTTAGGGGCGCCTGGGTGGCTCAGTCAGTTAAGCATCCGACTTTGGCTCAGGNATACAAATATATATTTATGTCACAATTCAACACATGCATATATATAACATACTCATATACATACTGAAGTAAAAGTTCTATGAAACAATCCTCAGCCTTTCGAGGTAGAATGCACTCTGACATTTTCCAATCTAGTCTAGTCTACTACTAGAATTTTTTTAAATGTTAGTCACAACCCACTACATTGATTTCATATTCCAGTGATGGGTCACAAACCAGAGTGTGAAAAACAGCACCCTAGTGAAACTAACACGCATCACAATATATATAAAAGAATACTCATAACAACATGATTCACAACTGTATAAAGAAGGAAACATCTCAATTTTATATTTATAGATAAATCTATGTTTATGAAGAAATTGTATGTTCATATATTATAATACTATCTGGCAGTAAAAATGAATAAACTAAGGTTACATACATCATCATGTGTGAATCTCAGAAACATAATATTGAATGATAAAAGCAAGTTACAAAAGTATAGCTCCATTTACACAAAACCCAAAATCATGCCAAACTAAATACGCTAAACTGTATAATTCTTAAGGAAATGAGAAACAAAAGATTCAGGATAACAATGAACTCTGCGAGGAGGCAGAACAGAAAGGGGATAGAGTCACAGAGGGCACAAATGGATTATGTGTCACTGTGGGTGTGTCATCACGCCAGCTCTCTGGGGCAGCCACTTATGCTCAAACTACTTCTCACCTCAAACCCCAATCAAAATCTAGTCCTCCTCCCATCCATTTTTTCCACCCTATGCTCATTAGCAAAACTGTTCAGAAATAGTTGTTAACCTTCACAGGCGCAACACCTGTAATGTAAAGATATCAAAATGAGCTAATAAAGATACTGATACTTAAAGGACCTAATGGTAAAGGTTTAGTGAATGTCAGCAGGAAAGATATACTGAATTGGCAGAATTGCAAGTCAGTGAATTTTATCACCTAAGAATTACTTCTTACTCAAGGACCCAGAATAAATTCATCAGATTAGATTTTTACTAAGCAGAAAATTAAACAGAACTACTTGCTCAAAGACAAATAAGAAACAAAGCATATGGATTCAAACCTGTTTAACCAAATTTTAAAAAAGAGAAATAATATACAGAGATAAAAAAGAGAAATATATACAGTGATAACAGGGACAGCAATTTACAGAGTACAATGTAAACAACCTAAAACTTAAGAGCATTTAGTTGTGTTTGTTTATATCATCAGCTTAGCAAAAATTCCAAATAATCTATCTTTCTGGCTGTCAATGTCAACAAACTGGAAATAGATTATAAGTTTAGAGTTCAAATAATATCCTCATTTTTCTGTGAATTTATCTGATAATGGCCAAAATCCTTGACAGTGACATGGTGGACACTGGACCTTTTTAAAATTTTCTAAGCAATTACAGAGAAATTCTTCTTGGAAAAGACAAATAAAAAAACAATCATTTTTTGTTTGGGTCACACTTCTATTCTTTAATTGACCAGAGAACACCCATGAACTTGGAAGGCCTAAAAACAGGCAAAAATGCAGAAATACAAAAGCCCATTCATTTTATTCCAGAGGGGCAGAATTATTCTCAGGTTCTTTCGGGGTGGGGGGAAGGGGAACTCAAAAACCTTCAGTTTAGAAGTTGTACCAAATTGTGACAACAGTGAGAAATCACACTGATAAGAAACACAAGAGAAAAAAAGAGCTATAAATTCTTATTTTTCAAGAAGGGATTATTTAAAAGTACCATCTACTGTAGTCCCAATAGTCTATTTTTGCTTTTGCTTCCCTTGCCTCACAAGACATATCTAGAAAGATGATGCTATAGCCGATGTCAAGGAGGTTACTGCCTGTGTTCTCTTCTAGGGTTGTTATGGTTTCAGGTCTCACATTTAGGTCTTTAATCCATTCTGAACTTATTTTTGTATATGATGTAAGAAAGTGTTCCAGTTTCTTTCTTTTGCATATTGCTATCCTGTTTTCCCGATACCATTTGTTGAAGAGACTGTCCTTTTCCCGTTGAATATTCTTTCCTGCTTTGTCAAAGATTAATTGACAAATTAATTTCTTTCTGGGTTTTCTATTCTGTTCCATTGATCTGTATGTCTATGTTTGTTCCAGTACCAAACCAGTTTTATTACAACAGCTTTGTAATATAACTTGAAGTCTGGAATTGTAATACCTCCATATTTACTTTTCTTTTCTTTTCTTTTCTTTTTTTTTTTACAAATAGTTTATTGTCAAGTTGGTTTCCATATAACACTCAGTGCTCATCCCCACCAGTGCCTCCCTCCATGCCCATCTCCCCCTTCGCCCCCCACACCCATCAGTCCTCAGTTTGTTCTCAGCATTCAAGAGTCTCTCATGGTTTGCCTCTCTCCCTTTCCCCCACCATTTCCCCTCTTCTCCTCCTCCATGGTCCTCCATTAAGTTCCTCTTAATCCTCCTATAGGTGCAAACATATGATATTTACTTTCCTTTTTAAGGATTGGTTTGGCTATTTGGGGTCTTTTGTAGTTTCATACAAAGGAAACAAACAATCAACAAAACTAAAAGGCAACCTATCAAGTAGAAGATATTGACAAATGACATGTACAATAAAGGGTTAGTATCCAAAACACATAAAGAACTTATAAAACTCAGGGTGCCCACCTGACTCAGTCAGTAAAGCATGTAACTCTTTTTTTTTTTTTAATATTTTTATTTATTTCTAGGAGAGAGAGAGAGAGAGAGACAGCGTGAGCAGGGGAGGGTCAGAGAGAGAGGGAGATACAGACTCTGAAATAGGCTCCAGGCTCTGAGCTGGCAGTCAGCACAGAGCCCGATGCGGGGCTCTAACCCATGAATCGCGAGATCATGACCTAAGTGAAAGTCGAACGCTTAACCAAGCCACCCAGGCACCCCTAAAGCATGTAACTCTTGATCTCAGGGTTTTGAGTTTGAATCCCACATTGGGAGACTTTAAAAACTCATAAATAAAAAGTTCTTATAAAACTCAACACCTAAAAAACAAAAAATCCAATTTAAAATTGGTCAGAAGACATGAACAGACATTTCTCCAAAGACATTCAGATGGCCAACAGACACATGAAAAGATGTGTAACATCACTCATCATCAGGGAAATGCAAATCAAAACCACAATGAGATATCACCTCACATCTATCAGAATGGCTGAAATCAACAACACAAGAAATAAGAGATGCTGGTAAGGACATGGAGAAAAAGGAATTCTTGTGCACTGTTAGTAGGAATGCAAACTGGTGCAGTCCCAGTGGAAAATAGTAAGGAGATTCCTCTAAAAGTAAAAACAGAACTTACCTACAATCCAGCAATTGCACTATTGGGTATTTACCCAAAGAATACAAAAAAACTATTTCAAAAGGATATATGCACCTCAATGTTTATAGGAGCATTATTTACAAAAGCCAAATTATGGAAGCAGCCCAACCCCATCAACTGAAGAATGGATGAAGAAGATACATAGAGAGAGAGAGAGAGAATGAAATATTATTCAGCCATGAAAAAAAAAAAAAAAAAACAATGAAAGCTTGGCATTTGCAACAACGTGAATGGATCCAGAGAGTAAATGCTAAGCGAAATAAGCCAGCTAAAGAAAGACAAATACAATATGATTTCACACATATGTGAATCTTAAGAAACAAAACAAATGAGCAAGGAGAAAAAGAGAGAAAGAGAGAGAAACAAATCAAAAAACAGACTCTCAATTATAGAGACAAACTGATGTTTACCAGAGCAGAGGTAGATGGGGGGATGAGCGAAATAGGCGATGGCGATTAAGGAGTGTACTTGTCGGGGCGCTTGGGTGGCTCAGTTGGTTGAGCATCTGACTTTGGCTCAGGTCATGATCTCACAGTTCGTGGGTTCAAGCCCCATGTCGGGCTCTGTGCTGACAGCCAGCTCAGAGCCTGGAGTCTGTTTCAGATTCTGTGTCTCCCTCTCTCTCTGACCCTCCCCTGTTCATGCTGTCTCTCCCTCTGTCTCTCTCAGAAATAAAACATAAAAAATTTTTAAAAATTTAAAAATTAAAAAAAAAAAGGGTGTACTTGTCATGATGAGCACCAGGTGATGTGTGGTATTGTAGAATCACTATGTCGTATACCTGAAACTATTATAACACCATATGTTAACTAACTAGAATTATAATGAAAAAGCTTTTTAATTAAAAAATAAAAATTCAAACTACTTCAGCAGTTTCTCACTGTATTGGTTTTATACTAAGGTAATATCTGTTATTCACATTTGTGACTCCAAGTGATCAAAAAGAACAAAATCATCCTTCAAATGATAACCCTAGTTAGGTGTGTGATGTATAACAATAAAAATGCTTATGGGCGCCTGGGTGGCTCAGTCAGTTAGTGTCGGACTTTGGCTCGGGTCATGATCTCACGGTTCGTGGGTTGAAGCACGCTACATTGGGCTCTGTGCTGACAGCTCAGAGCCTGGGGCCTGCATCAGATTCTGTGTCTCCCTCTCTCTCTGCCACTCCCCAGCTCACGGTGTGTCTCTCTCTGTCTCTCAAAATGAATAAACTTTAAAAAATAATTTTTTTTTCTAATGCCTAAAGTTTAAAGCATTGAGATGTTACATTTAACTTACATGGACCACTGCCTTTATTCTGCGTATCACATCCCATATAAACAAGCTATTCACATACCAGATGTTAACTAGTCAGAAAATGAACTTTTTGTCTAAAATATCTTACCCTTTGCAAACTGTTATCTTGAAGGCAACTTTGAAACTGTTCATTATAAGCTCTTTGTAGGATCTCATCTTGAATCATTTTGGCACTCCAAAAAGTCATCATTTTCTTCAGTGTTTGGAAGTGGTTTGAAATTTAGATTTCAAGTTCCCAAGGCAATACTTCTATTCAGAACTCATGCAATGTCGGTAATAATAAATGTTAGACATCAATGATATGCCATATAAGTTTGGCAGCCACCAAGAAGTTTTACCATCCAAGAACATCACTTCGAGAATGTTTTGTGGAAGAACTGCCTCATCTTTTCCCAACAAATTACTCCTTCCCAGCACCCATGGTATTTTCCCTTCAGATAGCTGGGAAGCAATATTTTTCTGTGGCTTACATTAAAAAAAAACCAAAAACCTGTCAATAATGTAAAAGAAAAATTAAAATTCATTTTAATTTTACTTTATCAAACAATATATTGCATCCACCACAAATTGCCCCCAGATTTCTTGCCTTAAAGAAAAGAATCAACAATCCTTGGAGCATTAATAGCAAACTCTCAGAGGATCTGCCCAACAAAGTGGTTTCTCCCCAAATGAAACAGCAAAACCTCAGTTTGAGACTCTTCATAGCTATGCTGACCCACCTGGAAAGAACTTAGCCAACAAACAAACAAACAAAAATGGGCATTACATCAAGGAACCTACCAGAATGATCTGTGTCATTATCTCATGGTGACCCTTGTCACATGATTGCCTCTCAGAGAGTATGGGCTTCCTAGATGATTAGACACCATTTGTTAGTAAGTTTGTCACGTGATAGAATTCTCTGAGTAAAATTCTGTTGACATTTAGTCCAATGTTACCAAAATTGTTCTACAATTTCTGTAGGCCTTCTTTATTTTGGATTATAAACAATTTTAACCTAATTCCACAAATAATCTAATTAAATAATGTGACCATAAGCGACTCTTAATATTCTCCAAAGTTGTCCATATATATGCACATCTATGTGAATGAAATTCCTATATAAATCCCCAAAATTCAAATATCTGATACATTATCTTATATGAAGTCCAAGACTACCAACAAAAATTTAAGGGGGCGCCTGGGTGGCTTAGTCAGTTAAGCATCCAACTTCGGCTCAGGTCATGACCTCACGGTTCATGGGTTCAAGCCCTATGTCAGGCTCTGTGCTGACAGCCAGCTCAGAACCTGAGCCTGTTTCAGATTCTGTATCTCCCTCTTTCTCTGACTCTCCCCTGCTCACGCTGTCTCTCTCTCTCTCTCTCTCTCAGAAATAAATAAAACATTAAAATAATTTTTTTAACAAAAAAATTAAGATGTATATATACACACTTCTGGATGTGTGTGTATGTGTATACTTTTCTCTAGAAAGAAACCAAAAGCTATGGAAAAATACTACTTCTGTTCTAATTTCTTCTTTTATATTATCTGATTTTTCTTATTTTCTACACACTGTTTTTACTTTTATAATATAAAAATACAAGTTTTCTACTTTTAAGAAAAGTTAAAAATTCAGTTGTGCCTATTATAGAGCTAAGCAATGTACAAGCAGAATAAAATAGTTAGATCATATATTAAAAAACAATAAAATATTTTCCACACCTTTAACCTCATGTTTAGAAAAGAATAAGGATAACTTGTCCAAGATCTATCTCCTGCAGACGACCCCCAGAGAGAAGGATGGCCTCCCACAAAATTCCATGGAAACAGACTATGGCCAGGGGCTTAAAACAATTAAAAATGGCCAACAGCAAGATCTGGACTCCAGCTCCCCATCAGGTCAGGAAAAAGATCGGTGCTTCCTTCAGTGATGATGATACTAACCTGGCTCTGAGTTTATCACCTCATACATCTGCACCTTCACTGCTTGGACCCCAGAACTTAGACTACCCCAGGACAGGCTGGTGCCCTGCACCAACAGCCCCTAATGTGAGCTGGCAGTTGAGAGCTGGAGATAGGTTCTGCAACGACACACTGCTGCGGTATCCCAGCTCCTAATCACAGAGAAGATGGGTGCTTCCCTAACTATGCAGCTCAATTATCCCACAGGATCAGGGTCCCCTTCCAGAAGATGTTCACAGATACATTTGAGGAAATGAATGAAATATAATGTAGGTGACTTATGTTTACCATGCACCCAGACTGGGGGTGTAAATTGGAACATGAAGGCAGCCTTACAAAAATATTTCTCTAGCTTAACTCCCACCTGTTTCGTAAAAACTCTAACCTCCTTCCAATTCCTCTCAAATAGATCTGGGAGTCCACAGTCCACTGGTAGATTCTCTGCTAGTCCTCCTGTCTATACTTTATATAAATTTTTCATCTGCTCCATAAAAATAGCAAAAGAGAAGCCTGCAACACCATGGTACTGCTGTTGCTGGTGTGAGTTCTTTTCTCCACTGAGGTCAGAGTAGTGATGTCCAGGCTAGCTCCCTGCGCACCATCAATGCTGCAAGTACACTCAGAACAGAAAAAAAGAAGGTCCCAAAGTCCAACATGTGGACTGTACAGGGTTGAATGTTTCCAAAATGTAATGGATTCACTGGAGATGGATATGAACCAAACAAATGTTATATTTATTCTTAGGTAGTTGCTACCAGAGATACATGGATGAAGAAGACAAACTCTTGTCCTCAAAGCATGATCTGCAAAGAGAGCTAAGATAGGCCATAAACATTAGAAAAACTATGGGTGAAGCCTCATTAAGGGAGGTACACAGAGCTATGGAAGTTCACAAGAGAAAAGAGGGCATTTCCCAACCACGACAATAAAGGAAAGTTGAATGGAGAACACGGACTTTGGAAACAGATGAAAGAGGGCCTCCCTAAAAAAGCAACAGCCTGTGGTCTACAGTGCCTGTGCCCTGAAGCACATACTGATAAATGGTAGAAACATATCCCAGAAAAGTATGCCAGACCAGATCCTTGAAACTGATACCAGATTATTCACATGTGCCCTCAACCATTAGATCCCCTCCTTGGCTTACAATCTATCAGGTCTCTGCTTCCAACCAGCCTCATTCTCCCCCTCCCCTCTCTTCACACTCCATATTTCAGCCAAACCATTTGGTTCATTGAATATGTCCTGTTCTCCCTGAGCAGCAGACCTGTACACACGCTATCCTCTCCTTCTAGAACACATTCCACATTTCTCCTTCTCCCAGCCCCCTTTACTTGTATCCTAGCTAACTCACACTTGTTTCTCAGGCCCAGCTTTGGACTGGACTTTTCTCAGGAAGCCTTGTCTGATCACTAATTCTCAGACAGGTCTGCCTTTTACATCTGTATGCCTCTTATCACACTGTTCTTTAGGTGCCTATTTGTGTTCCGCCCATCTGTAAGCTCCCCAAAGAGCAATGAGTGTGTCTTTCTCATTCATCATTTTATCCCCAGTGCCTAACACAATCTCTGACATAGAGTTACTGCTCAATAAATAATTCTTGACCACATGAGTAAATGGATAATAAATGACAAAATATTTTTGACGAATCAAACTATTTTAATAATACATAGAAACGAGTAATTGATAGCAATGGATATTTCAGTGCTTATTCAAAGTATCTTTGAAAATGTGAAACATTTTATTGATGATGTGTGTTTCATGAGTAGATGGTTATGTAATAAATACTATTTGCTAGAGGAAAAATTCCATGCAGTTGCCAAGTTTCTTAACTCCATGCATCCTATCTCAGAGCTTTAATAAGCTTTCTATCTATGACTGTGTGGTAATGACTGCAAAAGATAAAATTCTGCCTGTGATTTCATATTTCAGAAATCTTCAGTGAGGTACCATGGTTAAAACGCCTCTCTCCTCACACTCCCAAGGAGGATCAAAATTATACCACACCTCAGGGTTGGTACAATTATATTGTGAAACAGACTTAAAATTTGTGAATGTTTTCAAAAACGTAAAGAACTTGAAGAATAATAAATTTGACATGATGCATAGAGATATCTAGATACACATGATACTTTTAAAACTGCTATCATGATGTTTTGTCATGACACTTTTTAAAATGGGTAACAGAATGAAATGCAAAAATCAAGAAAAAAAATTCAGAATGACTTCTACCAAGAGGAAAAAAGTGTACAGCTTTTTTGTAAGTGTTCAACTATCAAAGAATAGCTTGTAGGTAAGAAAAAGAAGCGTGCTGCTTTAGAAAAGGAATACAGGACGTATATAAGGTTGAAATGCCTACAGAGAAAGCTATTTCAACCTGGAACTGAATGCTACCCCTGGAGCCAAGAAAGAAAAACTAAATGACCAGAGAATCAAGTCTACCATACTCCGGTAGCCAATTTCAGAAACAAACCAAGAGCCACAGACTGCCATACAATTTGTGTAAATGCCACAACATAACAGAATGAGGCTGTGTATTTGAAACTTAGCCTAAGATCTCCACAAACAACAGCAAAGGTCATTATACATAGGGGTCAATATAACTTCTCATTCAAATTGGAACACTTTAAAAATATGAGGGGTGATACTAAAATTAAACTGACACTTAATTAAACTGAAATGATCTCAAACTGAGATGTAGAGTCAATCTAATCATACATTAAACCCCTGTTTTATTCCAGATACACATTTCAAAGAAAGGACACCAAAGGTGAAATCATCAGAGGAAAAATACAACTTCTTTGAGGAGGTGGATAAAAGTTACCCAAGCAGGAGAAAATCAGAGAGCCTTCTGCTCAGAAGTTGACATGGATGCATGCATAATATCCTACATTAATTGGGCACCCACAATATTTGCACAACTTATAAATAATTTGCTGACATTTCTTGATGTTCATATGCCCTTTCACTGTTTCTAAGTTAACGATGTCTATGAAATTTCAAGACCCTAATTGTCAGGAATTTTGTTCAGCTTCCTACAGACAGGCTTAGCCTGTGTTGCTACTGCATAATGCATACAGGGGAATATGAAGATTACTTCCATTTCTGAAGAAATCTCTTGTTACAGCTCATGGATTAAGCACCATCATTTTCCTAAGTGTGGCATATTATGCATGGTGATGCAGCACAGATGTCTTTGGAATATGTATAGGCCAGAGTTCCAACAGGATTATGGCACAATCAAAGGAGTGAATGATCTGAGTGTAAGGGCCACTTTCAAAGGTGGGCAATGTGAAAGAGCACCCACAGGGATGATAAAAACACCCTAAGACCAAGTGAAATAAGCCAGACAGAGAACAAATATAGTATGATTTCACTTATATGTAGAACCTAAAAAAACAAACAAATAAACAGACACAGATTCATAAATACAGAGAACCAGTGGTTGCCAGATGGGAGAAGAGGTAGGGGGTGGCCGAAATGGGTAAAAGGGATTAAAAGGTACAAACTTCCAGTTACAAAATAGTTAAGTCACAAGGATATAAAGTACAGCAAAGAGAATATAGTCCTTAATATTGTCATGAGGCTTTGGGGAAGCCTGGGTGGCTCAGTCGGTTAAGCTTCCATCTACAGCTCAGGTAATGATCTCAGTTTGTGAGTTAAGCCTCAATGTTAGGCTCTGGGCCGACAGCTCAGACCTGAAGCCTGCTTCAGATTCTCTGTCTCCCTCTCTCTCTGCTCCTCCCCCACTCATGCTCACACTCTCTCAAAAAAAAAAAAATGAATAAACATTTTTTTAAAAATGTTAAAATATATATATTGTAATGACTTTGTATGCTAATAGATGGTAAACTAGACTTATCATGGTGATCATTTTGTAATGTATATAAATGTCAAATCACTATACTATACATCTGAAACTAATATAATAAAACTGCATGTCAACTATACTTCAATTTTTTAAAAAACCCTGAGACCACTACCACCCCTAGACTTGAAAAAAAGACATTATAGGAACTTGGAGAAAGCTGTAACTATAGTAGGAAAGACCGACCAGACAGGAGCCGTGGCCTTTGGTAGAGGAACACAGACTCTGCCAACCCACAACCTTGCAGGGAAGAAACTGTGGAATAAACAACCCAAACTCTCTTTTTCCTCCAGCCATCTGTTAGTTTCTTATTGATACTTCTCTGAGGCATAAGCCATAGACCAAGGGTGCCCACCCAATAAAAATTCAGAGATCAGCCTCCTGAGTGACAGAAGAGTAGAGAAGACTAAAGAATGTATCTAGAGACACAAATGTAGACCACCCAGTAGAATTTAACTGAATATTGTAAAATATTGTATTTCTAAAGTCTAGATAGGTCACATACATCCTTTAAGTTTGTAAGTGAAAACTAAGAACATTCTGATCTTCACGGGGTAACAGAAACAGAGCAGGTATTATTAGTATTATACTTTACAGAAAAAGAAATACTAGACAGAGTGGAAAAATTACTTGCCTAAATCATACATAAACTATTCAGTGAATGCCATGTGTCCATGGACTTGTCAGAGAACTGATTATTTCCTAAGCTTAGCTCCTACCTCTACCCTACCTCTAAACCCAGAGATCTTTCCATTTGGCCTTAACAACATAATCTTATATGTTCCCGAACATATGGCAGAAAGATACTAAAAATGAATTATACAAACACATACCAAAAGAGATTCACAAAATGAAGGCACTGTCTTTGCCTTTCAAGGGATGCTAGCTTATGGACAGAAAAAGACTACCACTTGGAAAAATGTGGGAAGACTATCAGTCAGTCAATGAGCATTCCTCCAGCACCTACTATGTACTAAATGCCAAATACATAAAACTTGTGTGGCTGCAATTAGCTACTTTATTTTTGTGGTCATTTTCTATTATGGCTTGTGGTTTACGATCCTCAAAACTAATGGCAAGTTGTCAAGACTCTGACTCACAACAAAATAATGGTTGACACAACAGAGTGTGAGTGGGCCAAGGTAACTTTAAAAAGCTCATCCTAGGTAAGTATCCCCCTAGGTCCCTCCATATAGAACCCTGTTGTCAGTCTCAAGATCTGGTAGTAACTATAGTAGTAGTAGAATTGGCACAAAATCAAGTGATGATATATGTTGCTTTGTGCCTTAAACACAGACATAGAAATCTAATGTTCACTTAATAACAGAGTAAAGAATGAGAATGAGTATACATATGACCTAGGATCTTACATGAGATAGAGACTGCTCTGTGTTTACCAAAATCCAATCCTTTTTCTCCTGGGCACACAAGCAGACCACACGTTCTACTCTTCCTACAATTAAATGAGGCCATAGTACTGAGTTTTGGCCAATGTAGCAGAAGTGATGTGCTTCACTTTTAGCCTGGCTCATAAAACCTCCAGAAATCCTCAACTCTCCTTCTTTTCCCATCTGTCAGTCCATTATCAGTGTTCAGAAAACACTGGAAACCCTGACTGAAGATGATAGAAGCATCAGCCTGAATCCTTGATTGACTGTATGGAATAGCGATACCCCACCTGGCCCACCCCCACACACCAACGATTCAGTAAAATTAATGAGGTTACTACAATAACCATAGGAATACACAATCTCTCAAGTGTAAGCACTCTTAACATTTTATATTCAGATATGGATATACACTTCCCAAATATATGTCCTAGTTTACACGTTGTCATGTAGTCTTTTTACTTGATACTACATTATGAACAAGTCCCCCATACTCATAGAATTCTTCAATATTACAATTTTTAATGACTATAATATTCCAAGTTGTAGCTATATCAGGCTTTCAACGTTTCACTTTCTTATATAACTTCCATTTTTAATATCGATAGCACTGATAGAAGTTTATGATCCTATCATCATGAAAAAGATCATTTTTTTATCATGGTTATTTGCTGGCCTACAGCTGCCATCCAGAATAATAGACCACTGATTCTGTGCAGTTCAACCCTGTACAAGTTAGTATCTTACTTTGAGTTTGTTCCATAAGATAAACCTTTTTCACAGCCTGTAGAAAGATACCCTGTGAGTATGGAGGAGGGCACTTGTGGGGATGAGCACTGGGTGTTATATGGAAACCAACTTGACAATAAACTATTAAAAAAAAAAATAGAAAGGTACCCTGTGAAAGTTATTAAATGTCCTTTATAAGTTACAAAATAAAAGGACTGGTGTGAATCAACAGACATTGGCA
The DNA here is from genome assembly GCF_008692635.1 of Crocuta crocuta. Taxonomy (NCBI): domain Eukaryota; kingdom Metazoa; phylum Chordata; class Mammalia; order Carnivora; family Hyaenidae; genus Crocuta; species Crocuta crocuta. The sequence goes on from NW_027528006.1 coordinate 3,320,035, forward strand.
TCCAGTCACTGACTGCTCTGTGATCTCTATTATAATGAAAAAATGATTAACTTATTTACTATAAATTGATGGTAAAATCATAAATAAAATATCAATCCATTGGGAGGCTTATCTAATTTTCCCTTTCCAAAGAGAACATGTCCACATAATTAACTGAGTTAACTGAATACTATCTACTTTTTCACTTTCTCTACTAAAAGGATAAACATAATCTCCTTTTGGAAGCTTGTGAGGGTAGGGGTTAGGAAATGTCTCCATGGGCACAGGAATAAATTCAAAAGAAAATGAGTATTGTTGCACTGTATGTAATATAGTGCATAGCTGCAATGGGACAGAAAACAGAGGTACTCTCAAAATGCATAAAGTGATACAACCCTTGAAAATTATTTAAGTCAAGAAGATAAAAGTTTTTCTACAACTTCAAAAAATGCTGAAAATTACAGTTAACATTTCAGTATAATTTCACTTTATACAACAGTATAATCTTAAGATAATTTTCCCAGCAAGATTTCCTAAAATAAAAAATGTAATTATGACACAATTTAACGTCATAAATTGATTTAAAATCTGATCATTATTTTTTGTGTGAATATTATCCAGATTCTGTGATACATGATTATTTTTAAGATACAAATATTTTTAAGAAACTCTGGGGGCGAAAAGATCTAAACTCAATGACATCCATCAGAGGAAGCTGAGGAACTAATAAGCCAGTGTCTTTTGGCATTTCCCTGCCTCTTTGTGAGACTCATGATTAACACAGAAAGTTTATGATATCTGGAATCAGTATTAGCTTCGAAATCTGTCACTTCTATTTATTAACCATGTGAACTTAAGCTATTCATTTTACTCCCCTTGGTTACTATTTCTATAAAATGACTAAATACTCATATCACAGAAATTATTGCTAATATTTCATTTGATACTATATATAAAGACTAGCATAGTACCTGGTACAGAGTAAATAGTCAGTAGCTGCTGGTTCTCACTATGTATCTCCCTAATACTGTCACTTAGTGCTTTTTCTTAAACCAGCTGGACTTTTTTATCACTGAATAATTTGTATGGTATCCAGTTAGAATTTTCTTATTCATTTATCTATCTTACTTATATCTGTCCTATATCTACTATGTTCCTAGAACTGTTTTAGGTGCTAAGGATATGCCAGTAAAAAAAACAGACCAAAAAAAAAATTTTTGAACTTTATGAAACATATATGCTCAGAGAAGAAAATAGAGTTTTTTTAAGTAAAGCATATGGTATAATATCTGGGTATAAGTGGTATGGAGAAAAGCACAGAAAGAAAGAATAACAAAGAATTCTGGAACTCACTGTGGTTGCAATTTTTAAATAAAATGACCAGGGGTACCTGGGTCGTTTGGCAGTTAAGTATCCGACCATTTATTTCAGCTCAGGTCATGATTTCATAGTTCGTGAGTTCCAGCCCCAAGTTGGGCTCTGTGCTGACAGGATGGAACCTGCTTGGGAGTCTCTCTCTCTCTCCCTCTCTCTGCCCCTCCCCATTACATATACATACGTGCGTGTGTACGTGTGGGCATGCACACACATGCACATGTATATACGCTCTCACACTCTCTCTCAAAATAAATAAACTTTCAAAAAAATACTTAAGATGGCAGAGTAGGCTTCACTGAGAAAGATAAAATTCTACAAATACTTGAATAAAATGAGGGAGAGACACTGCAATATCTGGGAAGAATATTCCAGGTAGAGGAAAGAGCAAATATAAAGGCCTTAAGACAGGAGCAAGCCAGGCACATGAGAAAAATAGCAAAGCCAGGGATAGTATGTCATGAATGCATGGGAGACTGGCAGGTCAGAATAGAGGCTACTTCATCTACAGCCTTCTAGACCATTTTAAGAGCTCTGGATTTTACTCTGAGTTAAACGGGAGTATCTGGAAACTGACCAGATTGTGCCAGGAACAGAAGAAAGATGACATTGTTGTTCATTTTATCATATTCTAAGTGAAAGATAATGGTCATCTGAATAGGATAACAGCAGTGGGGACGCTGAGAAGTTGTCAAATTCTGATGTTTTAAAGGCAGATATCATTGGATTTGCTGATAAATTACATACAGGATGTGAGATCTCCAAAAGGAAGAGACAAGGATGACATGCAGACTTTTGGATGTAGCAGCTGGAAGGATGAACTTGCTATTTACTGAGGAAAACTATGAAAGAAGTTTGGGAAGGAGAAAACAGGAGTTTGGTTTCATACATGTGAGGTTCGGGATATGTACAGGACATCCTAGAGGCATGTCTAGAAGGCACCTGGGTAAAAGAGTCTAGAACTAAGGACAAAATTCTTGCTAATAATCAAAACCTAGGATTCAAGAATTTATAGATGACTTTTAAGGTCATGAAAATAGATGTAATGTCCAATCAGGAGCCAGGTAGACGGAGCAGAGAAGAGATCCAGGGCTGAGCCATAGAGAGTAGTCAGTGTTTAAAAGTTGGGCAGATGCAGAGTGAGTGGTTTTTATTTTTTTCTTACACCAACCCATTCTCCTAGTCTCCAACACCAAATACATGTCCTACAATTCGATTCAATTCTCACACTAACTACCCAGAGCTAGCATCAGACTCCATGAGTTCAAGAGCTCAAGCCCACAACTCTGCCCTCACTTCAAACACCAGTTTCCAGCATTAAAAACAAGATAACCAGCCCAAAATGGAATTACCTATGCTAAGCCCCACATCTCCAAACTGAGACTTAAGTACAGTTTTGACTCTTTCAGAATGGAAACTTAAACCAGTCAATCAGGAATCACCTGATCGGTACTAGTTAATTTGCCTGAGACACCCTGCCATTCCCTTAAAGGAAAGTTAACCCTACAATAACCACCCCGCTTTTTTGCCTGGCATAACTTCCCTGTTCCTGCTCCCCTCTGCCTATAAAAGTCTCATTTTGTACTGCTGCTCAGTGCTCTTTTTTTTAATGTTTTTTAATGTATATTTATTGTTGGGAGAAAGAGACAGAGCGCAAATGGAAGAGGGGCCAGGAGAGAGGGAGACACAGAATTAGATACAGGCTCCAGGCTCCGAGCTGTCAGCACAGAGCCCAACGCAGGGCTTGAACCCACGAACTATAAAATCATGACCGCCTTGGAGTTCTTTTTTTATCTGCTGAATTGCATGCTTCCCAATTCAAGTCAAATTTTGCTTAAATAAACTCTTGGAAGAAGTTGACCAAATTGAAAAGTGATATTCAGAGCCTCATAAGAACTTTGAGGCTTTCTCCCCCAAACTACAATGAACTATGTATCTAGAAAGAAAAACACCTTGAAGCCTTTGAGGAAGGATTAACTAAAACATTCCAAAGACACACAGCTATATCTAGAACATAATTATCTTTAGATTTTCATTTTAGTTGAAGATGTTCTCCCTGATATAAACAAGCAAACTGAGAATAATGTAGTTGGATGGGTCGAGCAGCCTCTTGATAGTATTCAGGTTGCAACCAAATTCTTTGAGAAATTAATAACAACTGAACTTATCTTACAAATCTAGTCTTCACAAGAAAAGAAATGAGGCTCTACAAACAATTCCAAGTCCACATACCCTTCTTACCAATGCTAAAACCTCCCTATTCATTTCAAAAGGCTTGGATATTATAAAAAGATCTGGACTTAGGGATTAAAAGTCCCTCTTGGTAGAATTTGCATTCTTTCTCCGTGCCTTTTGAGATATAAGTACTCTACCTGGTCCTCTCCAGAAAATAAGGTAATTCTTTCCAGAAGGACTTTAAAAAAAAAAGGAAAGGCTACTTTGAAAACCATGAAAGTTTTAAAAGTCTCTGCCACAAATATTAGTAAAAGCTTTAGCCATATGAACAGGTAACTTATTACACTTGCCAGAAACATAACTTGGATCTAACTCTTCTTTTGTAAACTAGTGAGTTTTGCAATATTGTACCTGTCTCAGAGCTAAAATTTTATCAAAAGATGTAAAATCCCTGCTTATATCTATCTCTATGTTTATGTGTGTCTCTGTATGTATGTTATAGATGTGTGATTTTTTTTTTCTACCTCTGGATGGTATTACCAAAAATAATTTGTAAAGAGTTTTATTTAATTGGCTCAAAGACAAACAAGCATTTATATAAATCAAGTATACTTTAGAAATGTAGAAACTAACCCAACTGTTTCTCAAATTCAGGCAATCTAGATAATCTCAGGATAACCTTTCATGACTAATCAAAACATAATTATTAAGAACAAGAAAATGTAACAGATGTAAGATAAAGGTTATAAATGAACTTTTTAACAATAATAATGGTTTATAGCATGTGTACTTAAAACTAGTTTCCAAATCTTTTTGATAACTTGAAACCTTAAAGGTATACTGTGACAAGTTAAATGAAGGATATTTGTTGAATAGCTAGATCATTTCTAAATAAGATTAAATACTGAAACATTAAGTATTGAACAGAGGTTTATCCACTTTTGACTTCCACTGACAGAGGACCTGAAGATATTTGAGTCTATAGGGCACCTGGTAGCTCAGTTATTTAAGCATCTGACTTGGTTTCGGCTCAGGTCATGATTGCATGGTTTCTTGAGTTCAAGTCCCACATCAGGCTCCATGCTGACAGTGTGGAGATGCTTGGGATTCTCTCTCTCCTTCTCTCTCTCTCTGCCCCTCACCCACTCGTACTGTCTCTGTCTCTCTCAAAACAAATAAACTGTAAAAAATAATTTTTAAGATATTTGAGTCTATAAGTAAGTACGTTTTGTGCCACATTGAAAATTTTACTATGAGGAAGAACATACTTCTAGAAATTATAAAATGTATTCATAAATATGGCTAGAATTTAGGGCCACTGTCCCATAGCCACTTCAGCTTCTATCTGTATTAAAATAGTCAAGATGCTCTGTTGGGTCAGGGCACAGGCCCTTTCCCAATGCTTGGTTCTAGCATTATCCAGCATTATTTGTTGAATCTGCCTGATCTACTCTGCTACTTTCCAGGCTGACTTCCATCCTTTGCCTTCCTCCTAAAGAGAACTCCCTCTAATCTGCTTATTCTAGCTAACAAATCCTTTTCCTCCAAATGTTGCTCTCATTAAAAGAAAATTCACTTTGGGGCACCTGGGTGGCTCAGTTGGTTAAGCGTCTGACTTCGGCTCAGGTCATGATCTCACAGTTTGTGGGTTTGAGCCCCGCGTCGGGCTCTGGGCTGACAGCTAGCTCAGAGCCTGGAGCCTGCTTCAGATTCTGTGTCTCCCTCTCTCTGACCCTCCCCTGCTCATTCTGCCTCTCTCTCTCTCTCTCTCTTTCTCTCTCTCTCAGAAATAAATAAAACATTAAAAAAAAAAAAAAAAGAAAATTCACTTTATCCCGGGATACCTAGACTAGCACCTGTTTCCACAGAATCCTTTTCTGTCTTATGGGCCAATGCTGCTTAATTCACCATGCATGTTGTTGCCATTAGGAACTAATGTCTTGAGTGCAGTTAATATGTATATTCTGCACCCATAATGTTTGGCCCCCATAGTAGAGTTACATGAATGGTATTCACACCTATATAAGGTCTCTAAGGACCTTCGTCATATCAATGTGTGGACATTACCCAAGAAAATTAGGATCTACACATGATGCTCACTGCTTTAATCCCATCAGGAATCTATTGTTTTTCCCTATTTTGCATTAGCTTTCCATCCAGAAAACAAGAGTGATGTGTAGGTAATGTGAGAATGCTGCCATTATAGTTTGTCCATTATAACCAGGGACCTTTCTAAGCATTTGATCACATTAAGGTTATACTGACACAGTGTCTAGATGGCTACCATACCTCACAGATTTTGAAATACCAATAGGAAGCAGTTCTCAGAAATTCCTTTCCAAATGACAGCCTCTGTATTAGATATAACCTGAAAAATGGAAGTCAAAAGATTAAAATTTCTATCTTCAGAAGGTTTAGCCCCTATGCTGTTCCAGAATGCTGGCAGCATTACTAGACAAGCAAATGTTTTCCTCCCAGTTCACTCCCACTCACACAGGGTAGAGTTACACAGGTACACAACTAGTGAGCTGTCCCAACAGCTAGGCAACACAGCAGCATTCAACCAACAGCCCCAACTTTGCCAGATGGCATAAACACAGCCCCTCTGACAATCAGGCCTTTAGAAATTCTAAAGGTTCAAAGGTATAGTTACAAGTTACCTGCTTAGGAACCATCCCTGCTTCTGGCACCCACAGTTACATCCTGGTCTAGAACCATTGGATCAGAAAGGAAAAAGCAAAAATTGAAGTGATACATGTAAGAAATGTACAGAATCTATCCAGCGGAGTAGCCCTTAGCCCTCTCATGTGGGGATATAAGCACACATTCAGGTAAGCCAGTCCTTTATACCTATATCACCCCGCTCCATTCCAATTCTTTATTAGACCATTACTCTGAGGATAATATGAAACATGATTATGTCCATTTGATATGATTGCTCTTTACCCACCATTGTATACTTAAGGATGTAAAGTGTGTTGCTTAGTCTGAAGAAATGTAACTTAGCAGCCCAAATTGGTATAGTATCTTCTGCTCCAAACCTTCAATAGTATTTTGAGCATTTGCATCTATCACCAAGTATGTAAAACCCATAGGGGGTAAGTGTCCATACCTCTCAGGACCTATGTACTGCCCCCTGGGCTACCTGCATTGGTCCAATCTAATACACTTGCCAGTTATGTGTGGGGTCATCCCCCCAGGAATCTTCCTCATAGGCCTCTGAAATCTGTTTCTCTTGTTGACATAACAGTTCTTGTTGGCATTTTGTGTCTCAGAGGGTGTAAGAAGAATATGTCTAGGCTCAGCCTAACTGTGCATTGCTGCAGTCCACACTATGTCTACTCAATTCATGCATCCAGGTAGCCACTTCAAGAGAGTGTACCAAAAAGTCCACTTGGTGGTTCCAATCACCTTATGAACCTGGAAAGGATTCTTCTAATTGGCATAGATGTGTCATTGCGGCCCTCAAACTTCCATAGTGATTTCCACAGAGCTGTGCCCCATAAGGGCACCCCTGCAGTAGGCCAGGTTCCCACTTTCCTCCTGCCTAACCGTCTGGCCAAGCCATCATCCATGAGTCAATTAAAAAAAAAATTGGTGCTTTCGTCATGTTCAATTCTTCCCTCACTGCTAGAAAAAGGGCATGTAATTCAGGCCACAGAGCTGATTTGTGTTTACCTTCCTCCATCAGAGTGGTAGCATTCCAAATAGGATGCCATCCATTTACCTTGGAAGTGCCATCCATAAACCAAACAGCTCTTTGTTGGTCAGCCTGGAACTGTTTATAGAGCACTGTCCAAGTGACAATTCCAAATTCAGCCCTAGAGAAAGAGGCTCCCTGCTTATGAGTATCTCCTCTTCACATCCCTTTGGTAGTATGATCTAGTATAAACCATTTCCATTTTAGTATGGAACTCTCTGGGCACCATCCCCCTATCAGAGTGCTCTTTCAACATCACCCAAAACATCATGGGTATTTCAGGTTTCAAGATTATTTTATACCTCTCAGTCATAAGAGTAGTTTCAATTAATATCTGACCACAAGCTAGTAATTGCTTTTCAATTGGTGTAATGAACTGAATATTTGTTTCCTCCAAAATTCCTATGTTGAAACCCTATTCCTCAGTGTAATGATACGTAGGAGGTGGAGCCTTTGGGGAGTGATTATGATTAGATGAAATCATCTCATGAATGGATTGGTGCCCTTATATTAGTCATGAGACAGCTTGCTTCCTTACTCTGCTCTCTGCCATGTTCAGATACAACAAGTTGGCAGTCTGCAACCTGAAAGAGGATCTTCACCAGAATTTGACCATGCTGGCTCCCTGATCTGACTCATAGCCTCCTGAAATATAAAAAAAATATTCTATTGTTTACAAGCCACTCAGTCTATGCACAGTTACAGCAGCCCAAACAAACTAAGACAAATGAAAATTCTCTGGTTCTAGCTGTCAATATTGGGAGGCACTCAGAAGCTTCTGCCTTAAGCCCCAGTCTATACTCCATTCAGAGAATGTGTCTATGCTAGCACTCTAGCTACTATACTACACTGTGTGGGCTCAGACAATCTTGTTGGTTCCCATTTAGCATGTCAAATTAATATTACCTGAAAGGAAGATTTACATCCCTTCTATTTTATAGGAACAGCTCTCCAGTCACACACAATGTCCATCCTCAAAGACGTTCAGGTAAAAGAGACACAACTACTTCAAACATCCCTCATGTTCCTTTGATACTCAATTTTTGTTGAGGGTTTTTATCATGAATGGATGTTGTGTTTTGCCAAATGCTTTCTCTGCATCTATTAAGATGATCATATGATTTTTATCTTTCATTCTATTAATGTCATGTATCATATTTATTGATTGCCTATGTTGATGCCTTACAGCTTTTAAAATTTCTACACACTAAGGTATATATAAGAGACAACATTACTTCAATGTTGGAGAATCAGCAAAGAATCCCTTGGTTCCACCCAAAGGATATTGCTATATTAAGACCTTTGTTTCAACCCTATTTATTAATTCTTCCCATTTCATAATAACCTAATCTAAAGATTTTCACTCTGCAGGGATGAGTTTCTTGAATCTTGCCTTTCTTTTCCTCTTTATTTTGCTCCTATCAATATTTGCCTTATTTACCCCATTTCTTAATAACCATTTAAAATTTTCCATTCTGCTAAGACAAGTCCCTTGACTCTCTCCTCTGCCTCTGCATTCCCTTGTTAGTAATCTAATGTTTTTATTAGCATGTGTAAAACCCAGGAGGGGAAGCTGAAACAATGAATTCATTAAGACTTCCTAGACTGTTGCTGATTTTGCAGCAGTAATGTTACATGGGATACCCATGCCAAAGGGACCAAAGGGACCTAGATAACAGGCATATTCAGTGAGTGAATTTCCTGATTATCATGACTCCAATTCTCTATGGCTTGCATATGAAACATATAAGCTGCTTTATCCAGGGTGTTCCACTTGGCATTTAGAGAGGAAGTCAGTCAGTGTCTGTTCTCAGAGTTAACAGACCTTAGAATGACTGTTCCCTTCGGAATAAACTAATGTATGTCTGGATCATGGACAGCCATCTGTGAATGTTCTGTAGTGAGCTGTGAGTTCTACATCAATCCAAACACACACTGTGTGGGCCAGTGCACAGCACTGAATGCCAAAGAAACTCCATTGTTCTTAATTAGCCTCCCTTACAATCCATTTTAGTAAATATTCTTCAGGAAGCTGATGGTATCAATCCACAAAATGAGAAAACTCTTTTATACCATACCCCCTGGTTTCAATAATTTCTTGGTTTTACCCTTCTTAGTGGACTACCTTCTTAGTGCCAGAGGTCTGAAAGGTACTCTTGTTGTTGTTCTATATAATTTTTCACTTTGGGAGCTGCTTTTGAGGCTAGTGGTCAGAACTCAGACTAACCAAAATCTGAGCTTGTTCCAGCACCAGATCAGACCCAGCACTTTCTTACTTTCATATTAGCTATTACAGATAACAATAACCAAGGGACTATACATTTTGGCTTTTTCTTATTGGTTTGCTTTTCCCTACACATCCCAACTCCCTCAGAGATGGGTCTATCTCTAAATTCCATTGGTAAGCTTTACCTTTAGTAAATGATTGCAGCACGGTTGCTGATCCATACCATAGGTCACTATGTGGCCACTCAAGAATCAAAGGTTTCTTTTCCTGTGTCCAATCATCCTTTCTCTTCCCATACCCCAAGTTTTCATAAGCCAGGACTAGTCTAGCCAGTCCCACTACCGACACCAAATGAGTGACTTTTCTTCATATCAACCAGTTCTCTAAATTTCCAGCATTTAACTCTGAAACTATCTACCCCCAGCCAGAGTCAGATTCTACATGTTTAAGGGCTCATTCCACAAGACTGCCCTCATTTCAGACACCACTTCAGACATCAGGTTCCAAGTTACCACACAAGTTACAAAGTTGTCCAACTCAGCTACAAAGTCAGGAGTTCCCACAATCCCTGGCCTCAATTTAATAATGACTCACAGAACTCATAAAAATGCCATACTTAGGGGGCGCCTGGGTGGCTTAGTCGGTTAAGCGTCCGACTTTCGCTTAGGTCATGATCTCGCGGTTCGTGGGTTCGGGCCCCGCGTCGGGCTCTGTGCTGACTGCCAGCTCAGAGCCTGGAGCCTGTTTCAGTCTGTGACTCCCTCTCTCTCTGACCCTCCCCTGCTCACGCTGTCTCTCTCTCTCTCTCCTAGAAATAAATAAAAACATTTAAAAAAAATTTAAAAAAAAAATGCCATGCTTAGTATTACTGTTTATTATAAAGGATATAAATGAACAGCCAGATGAAGAGGTACATACAGCGGGTCCAGAAGAGTCCAGAGTATAGGGGCCTCTGTCCCCATGGAGTTGGATGCATCACCCTCCCAGCACATGGATGGGTATGCCAATTCAGAAGCTCCTTGAATCCCATGATTTAGAGGCTTTTATGGAGGTCTCATCACGTAGCCATGATTATGGCCATTCGTGATTAATTCAATCTCCAGCCCCTCTCTTTCCCCAGAAGTTGGAGGATAGGAATGAAAGTTCCAACCTTTTAATCAAGACTTGATCTTTTTGGTGGCTAGCTCCCATCCTAAAGCTATCTAAGGGTCCACCAAGAGTAACCTCATTAGAAAAAAAGATATTCCTATCACTCTTATTACTCAGGGAATTCCTAGCATTTTAAGAACCCTATACCAGGAACCCAGGGATAAAGGCCAAATGTCTTTCTTCTTATACAACACAGAGAAGCCAAAAAAGAAAGCTGAGAGGAGATATAAATAAAGGAAGAAGAAAACTAGTAGAGTGTGTTCTTCTCAAGACGGGTGAAGAAAGGGTTTCAAGAAAGAGAGCGTGATGGACTATGTAAAAAGTCTCCAACAGCACAAGAAAATTGAAGATGAGTAAATGATCACTGGATAAAATAGTAAACACATTACTGGTGACCTTTATGAGGACTGTTTCTCTGAAGTAGAGGGGATGAAAGTCCATTTTGAGCAAGTTCAAGAGAGAGTGAAGGAGAAAAATTATGGAATGTGTTGTCCCTAAAGGGAAATAAAATTAAGAGAGATTTGGGGGCTTAGTTTGTCTTCATTTTTAAGACAGGAGATATTATCAGCATGTTGCTTTTTTGATGGTAATAATCAAGGGGGAAAACTGATCATTCCAAAGAGAAAATGAAAAATTACTGGCACTCTGTCTTTGAGTAGAGAAGGGGGCATAGGAGCTAGAGCACAGGAAGAGGGGTCAGCCTTATTTAGGACCAGAGATGGGCATCCATAGTAACAGGAAGCAATGCTGGTTGGAGCTAAACAAGTCTCTTCAAATCACTTTGCTGGCGAGGATGTGGAGAAACGGGCACCCTCCTACACTGTTGGTGNATAAACTTTTATTTCTATTCAAATAAAAAAACTATTATTTTCTCAGATGAAAAAGGAAAATTATTAGCTGAAAGCATAGGATAGAGAGGGTGTTGGACATTTAAACAGAGAAAAGTTATAAAATGCTTTACATGTGGATTCTCAATGAGCACTATAGACATTCGAGGCAAGATCATTCTTTGGGGGGACAGGGAGCGCTATTTGTGCATCGTAGAACATTTAGCTGAATCCCTGATCTCCACTGACTAGACACCAGCAGCAATCCCTTCTTCAAGCTGTGATAACCAGAAACATCTCCAGACATTGCCAATGCCCTGTGGCAGGGGAGGGGTTGCACAAATCACTTCTGGTTGAGAACCACTGCTTCCACTAGGAGACAGAGAGAGTGAATGGATTAGAGAAATGTAAACAGATTGTGGTCATCTTGAGGCTCACTTGAGGTTAGTGGTCATGGACTGAAAACGAGGTCACTGAGCTTGCTTATGTGTGTTTTTCCAGCCATGTTCAGCTGCATTGGGTCAGAGAAGACAAGTAGTTAGTACAAGAAAGTCATAAAGGGGCAAAGAGTTGAAGGTATAAGTCAGTGATTATAATGATAGACTGTTAGTCAGATAAAGAGGAAAGAATGGACATGAGACTGGGAGGGACAATGAAAGATGATGGAACAAGAGATGGTAGATGCAGAAAAATGTAGGTGTCTGGATACCACAGGGTGTGAACTGGCAAATTACCAGTAATGATCAGGGAGAGAGATGGTTGAAACTCGCTTATTCATAACTACTTAAAGTTATTACCGCAATCATATACAGAGATTATTATACATATATATGTTATAATCATAGTCATCCTCTAACTTTGAGAAGTCTTTAACTCCATGAAGTGTCCCATTATTGGAACCGGCAAAGTGTAAAATTCAAATTTCCTACAGAGTTTATCTATAGAAATCACAGCCTAATAAAGTCGATTAAGGTGAATTTTACATTTTATTTGCTAATATTTCTCTCTATCTCAATAAGTGAAGGCAGCAGGATCCCCATTTGCTATGAGTTCGAAGACTGGCATGGTATTTAACTTCCTTACTTGTGAGAAAATTTGAGGCAAAAGGTATTTTTTCTTCCTAGAAAAGGGCTACAAAGCTTGTGGAAATCAAAGCAGCTAAACAAGCCTCTTATTATTAGACTAATGACCATGACATTCAACATCCTTCAGGGAAAATTTAACCTGGCCTTTGATTTTGGCACTTTTAGCTACTTTGAAATTAAATCAAACAATATAGAAGGAAAAGGAATATAGAACAAGAGGCAAAATAAGGTCATACACAAATTTTACTTTTCAAGCACGGCTGAAAGAAACAGAAGATCAAAGTAAGCTTTCCTTAAGCTCTAACTAATGTTCCACCCTTCTGCTTCCGAAGAAAAATGTGTTTTTCTGTGGTTTTAGAATAAATCTAAAACACTATCATTTTTAGCATGAAACACTAAGTAATTGCTTTGCCAAAAATAGTCACCCTATGCAACAACCATCTAAGTTTGTTTTAATAATCCTCAGATACCAACTACCACTATGTCAGCCCCCTCAATACACCACTACAATTATCTGTTGTTTAAAATAGATGTCCTAAGTATGTTATCTAAGTGAACAAAAGCATAAACATTTCAACTATCAAATCATCAGAACTGCTTAGGCAAGCATAAATATCTCCTGGCTCCAATGTATCCCTTATGGAATTTTTTTTTTCCTATGACTGGCTCTGCTGTTGCAATGATAGCAGACCCATGCTGAGATAATGAATTTATGGATCTTCTTTTTATAGCTTAAGTGCTTTTCATTTCCTAAGAAGTAGAGGTTTATTTCCAGGTAGTGGTATGTTTTAATGTGGTTCAAATACAGGAAAAACAAGATGTTTAGCAAATGAGGAATATAACAAGTAGAAGATACCAGGAAGGCAACGTAAATTAAATTCAAAGATTCACACCTCTCTAACTGGATTGCATTAGACAAGGCAAAATGTTTTTTCTTTCTATACACTTCCTGTTATTGGTACTTTCTCACTTTCACCAGGAAACTGACTTCTCCAAGTCCTGTGTTAATTTTCCAGACAGTCCTTTGGTTTTGCATAGTGAAGAACCGCTTCAGGGTTGTGTTCAACTCAGTGACTAAGTAGCTGGTTTAGACATTTTCCCTAGTTGAGGTTCCACCTTCACATCACGCAAGACCACCGATTCTGCCTTGACTCACAAAGGTGACATACCATAGAGGATTACAGAGAAATACAAGAGAAACCAAGTCCTATTCTAGCTTCCTTTGGTGAGATCTTTTCTTTCGGACTGGTATCAGATTCCATGTAATACTGTCCATTTCTGAGATCTTTCTTTTTCTCTCCACAGAAGGCCTCTCAACTGTCACACTGACAAGTCGGCCTTTTTCTGATGTCCCTAAGTGCCTGCACTAGCAAGGACTCAGATAAGAACTGGAGATGAGTGACTAGGTTAACTGATAAAACTGCTAATTAAAGCCCCGTTTTCAACACTCCTGAAAGATTAACCAACTGGGCCAAAATTCAGAGCACTGAAGAAGTTTTACTTCTAACAGTGCAAAGCCTTTGGTAAACAAAGCTTTAACGATTTCAAAGAAAGTAAGTCAGGAAATTTCCAAAGGTGTTTTTCCCTCCCAAGAGGTATACAAATGACACAATTCAGGCAAAGTTCCGTAAGGGTTTTCTTCCTTGTGAATGCTGCCGCTTGACAAGAAAGCACAGATGATCAACTGAACACTTACGTATCATTACACCACCACGGCGAGAGCAACACAAATACAGAAATGTGTTTTTCTTTAAAAAGTATTAATAAATCTAATCTAATAATTCCTAGTTTCAAACTTGTGAGAAATGAGAAAAAATTGTATTTCTGACTTTCTCTGTCGGATACTGTCAGAGACATGGTATAACACAGTGGTTTAGAGTGTGGACTCAGCGGCCAAAAGCCTGACTTTGGATCCTATTCTGCCACTTTCTAGCTGGGTCACCTGGAGCTGGCTACTTGACTTCTCTATGCCTCAGTTGTCCCATCTGGAAAACTGGGAAGACAGTAATAGTACCTACCTCATAGCGTTGTAGTGAGGGTTAAATAAATAAAATCTACCAAGTACTTAGAAGTATATGAGACACATAATCACATAGTGTGTCTTATTATTCTTAGGAGGCTATAACCAAAAATGATCTTTCATTGTCTGAACATTAAGATTTAAGTCCTCTAAGTGTGGGTATATTATAATGGAAGATAGCTGGCTTCTCAGAGCCTTTGAACATCATTCCATACTTGAAATCATCTGATCACTGAATCTTTTTACACGAAAGGCCCTGACTCCATTTCACACCAAGAATATCCTCATCTGTAAAGTCAATTTCTTATAGAATATGATGGTTAAACTTTCTTCCTACTCAAATGGCCATTGGCCTTAAGCCTGGAAGTCCTGATTTCCTGGGCCCACAGGCTAATTATCCTCCTCTACTGACTACTCTCCCACTGTGCTGTACGTCCACCAGGTGCCTAACCCCAAATACGAATGTCACCCATTCTGCTGGGGAAAGTCCATGTAGAATTATCTCTTGTGGAGGATTTTTCTTTCACTTGTAAAAAGAAATGGGTTCATTTCCCTCCCGAGGACTCTTCTTTTCCCAGAATCAGTCAATCCCTCTAGTGACAGACGTGTGGCATGTGCATAGTGAGACGAAGGAGAGATGGAGTGTGGACGGGCAGGAAAATTAAAAAACAGAGAAGAAACACAGCCTCAGCAGGCTTTCCCTTGCCAATTGCCCTGCCTGAGAAAGACCATTAAAATGGGATCGTCTTTGATATCATTCCTAATATGCCTAGAAGCAGGACTCTTGCAGTTCAAACGTGGGGTGTTTAGACTGTATTCAAACACGAGGCTCGGTAACATCAAAGGCTACTCGTGGGTGGTTTGGGCCAGAGTAAGGTCACCACTGCCCTCAACTGTAATAGGTGTGGAGACACTGTGTACCTGCGAAAGTGGTGGTGTTTGCTTTTTTTCTGCTGATAAATGTGGCGCTGGGAGAAGAGATGCCTTTGTGTGCCTGAGGAATGATCTACTGTAGAAGGTTTAACGGCAGACAGGTATCAGGTTAGGGTTACGGGGGCAACTTTTTGAACGGGGATGTCTTTTGTTCTCAGAGAATAGGCTTCTTAAATTGGTGGAGCAAAAGGGCAGACGTCAGTAAGAAAGGCTTCCTGCTTGACCACCAAATTTTAACAAAGACAAGATGATTCTGGCAATAAGTGATTTGGGTGACATCAACAAAAAACAAAAAGCATGAGGGAAGGTTAACCTCTTTTTGCTTGTTTGTATTTAAACATATTTATTGTACCTTAGTTGCACAACATTCATCTTGCAAGTGTTTTAAAAAGGAAACAGCATGAAGTTGAAGTAAGAAAACTGTGCATTGTTTCTACTAGCCTATAGGACAGGTTCTAAGAAACAACCTCTTCATTCACTATTTGTTTCTACTATATTTCTCTATAGCTTTAAAATGTTTTAGTATAATATTTTAAAAGGCCTTACGACTGGGAATATATTCCATGAAAGAGACCTCATCAAGACAATCCTAACCATTTTTGAGAGCCAAAAGCAATATTGTATCCATGGATAGTAGGTTAATAAACAAATATTTGGTCTACAACATCTAGCCCAGTACAGTTACGACAAGAAAAGAGCCAAGCAGAGGCCAAAGAAAAACAGGGGAAACAAAGAGACAGACCAGACTGGTTCTAGAGAACTCGTTCAGGGCAGGGCTACTTCCACCTCTTCCTGCACGGGCTTGGTGGCGTCATTCTCTCCCAGGAGCCCTTCGTTAGAAGCCCACTTGTGGGACGTCATTCCTAACTCAGGCTTTGCTAAACCCTATCGGTACTCAGTCTCACTGGGGCTTCGGGGTTGTCCTGAAATTGTTCACTATCTGTTTTAACTCCCCCAATAATTAGTAAATTCTAAAAAGTACTTTGCTTTCCACTTTCTTTTCATCCCACATACATCTAGAGGCAACACCATTTACGAAAGAGAAACTTAATCGTTATTGGTTGAAGTGGAGATGGGGTCTCCATGTGGTAAGAAGGACAGAAAGAATATAAAGAACATATGCTAGTACTCCTCTGGTACTAACCTCTCCACATCTTCTCAGTGGGCTAAAAACATAGACAGACATTTCATTTCTAAGTGCCATGTTATATGTGTTTGGAGAGGGGGAATCATTTTCTGCTAGACTCAGGTCCAATTTCCAATGTGATTTTTGCCCTCCAGAAATAAACATCGTGGTCAGGATGTCTGCCCAGCATCCTTCTGGCCCAACAAAGCAGTGGTTTCCAATGAAATGCAAGTATTCTTGTGAGACTGTGCGGGCCCCGATGGCTGCAAATTCATGAACCACAGGTTTTTTAACCACTGGCGGCATTTCAAACCACCTAATTGAACGACAAGTCCCTCAAACAGCTGTCACTTAAGATTCCTGGGTTTTGATGAAAGGCCAGGGTACTTATAATTACTCCCCTCTCGCACCCTTTTCCTAAACAGAGCACACAGCATTGGCAACAATTTTCAATAAAATGACCAGCCTGAGCATGAGATAATGAAACAGACATCTAATGATCGATAGAAAAAAGACATAGAGGCTTTTGTTTCCTTTTTTTTTTTTTAAGTTACCAGAAAACCTCAAAGTCAAAAAACAATTACAACTCATACTAATTTTAATCTCCTTCTATCTTCCATTAGATTCTGAGATTCAATTCCTTTGTGGCAACTTTGTTGAACTCCATTTCATTAAGTGTGGTTCACCGGTGAGAAGGAAATGCCAATTTCCTCAGTAGAGGCAGCCATTCCTTGGGAGGCACAGGATTCCTCTTGGAACTCTGGGGCTGATAAATTCTAACTTCTTTAAGAAAAAAAATGACTACCATTGTTGAATATAAACAGCAATTTAGTTTTCTGAGCAATGTAACTTAAGTAAAACTCCTTCCTCTAAAAATATATTTATATAGTTAACATGATCTTATTTAACATAACTCTCAAGACAACTCATGAGAGATAATCTGCCAAGTGTCATGATTCCCCATTTTACAAATTAAGAAATAGACTTAAACATGTTAATTTCCCAGCCCCAAAGATCTATTAGCTGATAGAGCTGGTACTGAAATCCACAACCCACTGAAATCAAATCCAATAAATAATTATACATGAAAATAGAAACAACTTTTTCCACACCCACTCCTTCCTTTTCTCACTATATGCCTCTCAGTTCTCTCCTAACCTGATACAGTTATTCACTCTCAGCATCCTCAACGCAGGCCTCCAACATTCCCAATTTCTGCCATGCTTTTTTTCCTACTCCACATGGTCCCTCTCATGCCAGCACATAATCTGCCCAATCTGCCCCTCTGCCCCACTGCTCTGTGGGGTCCTGTTCAATTAGAACAAAGTCCTAGCATCTCTATAGACTCATGCTTTTATTTGATTGGTCTTTCTACCTCCTGCTCTTAAATGCAACCAGGTCACCATGTGGGGATACCACAGGGCTAATGGCTACATACCCAGTCTTGAATACCCCACTTCTGGAGCGCACTATGAAAGCTCTCCCTTCCTTCCAAACACTGTTCCCAAATGACTTTCCTACAATTCCCACTCAAATACCTTTCCTCTTCTAAAAGGAAGTCTCATTTACACCTCCTTTTCCTCACCTTCTTTTCCATCAAATACCAGTTTCTAAAATACTCTGGTCTCTTTTCATTACATCTACCCCTTGCTCAGTCTTCCTTTCCACCCTTCCATCAATCATCACTCTCAGTGACTTCAACATTCAGGCTGAGGATGATTCCATTGCCCCATTGTCTAACTTCTCAGCTTCTCAACTTTCTCAATTCTAAAGGCCTTTCTTTCACCTTAGCTAAAGCCAACTAAATGCTGGGCCAGAAGGACTGGTAAGACTTGGATATATAGAGATTAAGGGAAGAAGCAGTTTTTTAAGAAGAACTGTGTGAGAAAAGACAAGAAGGTTCAAGTGTGTCCAGTATTTTCTGGGAATAGGAATAGCACAGCTTGCCTAAATGATAGAGAAGGTAGGAAGTAGCGGGAGAGAAGAATCAAAGAGAGAATGATCTGCTCTTCATATTTATGTCTTCTCTTTATTAGAAGCTTCTTGAGGGCACAGGCACCTCTGGGATTATTTTTAACCTTCCACATTTAGATATTCAGTAAGTGTTTTCTAGAAACCAAATCATCTGTTATCCAGCAAAAAGTACTCTAAATCAGAGACCCTCTACAAGACCTATTTTTCTAATTATCCCCAGCTTACATGATACCCTATGCTTCCACTGGAATGTTAATTAGATAAGATACTCTACAAAACTTGTTTTTAAGATCAGAGTATATAACGACTAGTCTACTCTTTAGTTAGAAATTATTAAACTTACAAAGACTTTTCCTGTTCATAGCTCATGGTTTTCACTTTGCATATTACTTGCATTCAAAACAAGCTACCCCTTACTATTCATAAATATGATATGTATTTATTTGAATTTCTCCCCAGTCACAATGCTTTGCTTCAATCTGTGTTGTATGGTGTTCTTGAGTCATTACTGAACTTTGAAATTCCCTGTAGCAAAATCATTAATAACTGTACCTTAAAAATTTATTTTTGGGGGGGCACGTGGGTGGGTGACTTAGTTGGTTAAGTGTCCAATTCTTGGTTTCAGCTCAGGTCATCATCTCATGGTTCATTGTTGATAGCGGGGAGCCTGCTTGAGATTCTCTGTCCACCTCTCTCTCTGCCCTTTCCCTACTCTCTATTTCAAAAATAAATAAATGTTAAAAAAAAGAAAATTTATTTTTTAAGACACAATAGTTCCTAAATAGTTAATCATGGAGGGCATTCTCATCCTGAAGGGTATATAGTATCATGCCAAGACAGTTTTCTCTTTCCGGGATATACATCTCAGTCCTATTTCTAATACC
Source organism: Crocuta crocuta (assembly GCF_008692635.1). Taxonomy (NCBI): domain Eukaryota; kingdom Metazoa; phylum Chordata; class Mammalia; order Carnivora; family Hyaenidae; genus Crocuta; species Crocuta crocuta. The sequence goes on from NW_027528006.1 coordinate 3,339,488, forward strand.
TTTCTCATCGACACTGCCAAAATGTTCCAATGTTTTAGTTAGGAAGATAAAATGCTTCCCTTATTTTTCCATACAAAACCAGTGATTTGTTTTTCCATGATATTTATGACTGCAGTATAAAAAAAAAGCCTTTTTGGACTCCACAGCTTAGTCATTATTACAGAAATTTCCATCTCAAATAGGTTGCCCAGTGGCTACCCATAATTTAAGGGTAAATCATCCCAACTGTGAAAAGAATTTCACTTCTGTTAGGTATCAATTGGGTAAACTTCTTATGAAATAATATGTGTCAAAGTTACAGAATCTGATAGACTCCTTCTGGGAGATAATGTAGGAAATACAGTGGAAAGAGTGCTGAACCAGGACCCAAAATACATGGCTTCTAGTGAGTTGAAACACATGGTTTCGCAAATAAAAATGTGTGGTGGGGACCACGGGGCAGAGCCCTGAAATGACGACTCCACAGGAAAATTAGGAACACATGACTGCTGTAGCTCTTGCTCTAGTTCTCATATGTACTATCTGTGAGATTTTGTTTTTGCCATTTTCCATTCACTCATCACACTTACACCGTGTCCCTATCTCACCTGTACATTGGAAATCAAACCTACCTTACCAAATTCAGAGCACCTGTTATCATGACATGGGAAATGGGGAGTTTCCTCTCTTCCTCTCTCTGTGACTGCCCTCGCTTACATGGGTCAAGACTAGTCCAGGGGCGCCTGGGTGGCTCAGTCGGTTAAGCATCCAACTTCGGCTCAGGCCATGATCTCACAGTTCGTGAGTTCGAGCCCCACTTCGGGCTCTGTGCTGACAGCTCAGAGCCTGGAGGCTGCTTCAGATTCTGTGTCTCCCTCTCTCTCTGACCCTCCCCTGCTCGCGCTGTCATCTCTGACTCTCAAAATCAAATAAAAAGCATTAAAAAAAATTAAAAAAAAAAAGACTAGTCCATTACCCCATTCCCTGCCTCTTGTGGCAATACATAAAGATCCCTTTAGACTAGTTCCACACCCTCTTGGGTCCCTAATCCTCTCTCTTCCCTTACCACTTTGTCTTCATTTGCTCCACTGTCAATCTTTTTCTGAAAGATGAGCTAAGTATCAGCTGGGTCTTTCTGATTCATGGGCATATAATGAAAAATATTGCCAATTGTTCTGAATATTTTTCTTGCTAGGGAGACTTAAGTTTTCACCAAAAATAGGCTGCTCAAAAAAAAAAAAAGCTACAAATTGACTCAGACTAGACTCATGATTTTTGTCTACAATGTTCCCATAAAATTCATAGTCTGCATGTTTCTTTTAAAATCTCATCTAAAACTTTCCCATTCTGAAGGAATATCATCTAGTCATCCCAAGTTAAAATCGGAGTGTGAGTTTCCATGGACAATTACCATTACTTTAAAGCTTTGAGAATCAGGTCATCTTCCCTGAGGCAAGGGTTGTTCATAGTTATTCTATATAGGTCTTGAAAGTCTGTTTTACTAAGTGAACTACTATTATTGAGCATTTATTTGCTGAACTCAGACATTCTGCCATTATTAAATGCCTCAAAAACAAGGTTCAAGTATTTGATACAGTCAAATTGGGACTTGTCTTCACATATGATCCTAGGTTCTCTGACTTTCTCTCACTGTACTCATTGCTCTGGGAAATTAACAGGATCACATATCTTCAAACACTAGTACAAATACACAATGGCTTCCAAATACTGGTTTGGAGATCCGCCTTATATTAAAATTATTAGACAGCAATTTTTATGCTTCACTGCTCCTCTTAAATCTAGTATCTTGAATATGAAGTAATTTCTTTCTCCACAGGCTATCAGTTCTTAACTTCTCTATGACTTGGAATGACACTATCAACCTTAATCCCTGTAGCTCAAATATTATAGTTCATATTACTTCTGTCTTTAATCATCTTACTCAAGAAGAAAACTATTCCTCGAAATGGTTACATAAAACCTACTACATCATCCTTAGAATAAAATTTCTTACCATGGCCTACAAATCCAAGACCCTATATGACCTGGATTCTGCCTGCTTCTCTGGCCTTATCTACCATTACTCTCACTGTAGTGACATGAGCTTCTTTTCCATTCCCATTACTATGGATACTTACCTCCTCCTCACCATGCAAGTCTTGGCCACAATGTCACCTTCTCAAAGAGAATTTCCCTGACCACCTGGTCTCTAGTCAAGTTATTGTCTCTTACCTGGTTTTATTTTCTTCAGAATATTCACTTTGTTTACTTGTTGATTATCTCCCCCACTAAACACACACGTGCACATGCATGCGCACACATATACACACACACACACACAAACACACATGAACATGAGAATGAGGGCTTATCTGTCTTTTTTTCTCAGCTGTTTCCTCACTACTCACTAAACCAAATGGAGACCCCCAGCCCATTACTCTCTCCCAGGATACCCTGCACTTTGCCTTTCCATTCACTCATCACACTTACAACTACTTATTCAGGTGCTGTCTACCACCAGAGACTGTCATTTCAGAAAGATAATGAAATTTACCTGTCCCATTCACCACTACTTCTCTATCACCCATATGTCTCCACCACCCGGCACAGAGATTGACATAATGGAACTCAATAAATATTTGTGAAAGGAAAGAACGAAGGAGCGAGGGAGGGAGGGAAGGAAGAAAGAAAGGAGCAAAGGGAGGAAAAGGAGAGAAAAGGGCAAATAAGGAATTCCCCAGGATGAGGGACTTTCAAGTGCTCAAACCCAGAAACACCCAGGAAATCCAGGACAAGTTGATCATATTAGCTTTGAAGGAAATCCTTTGAAGGATTATGTAGACATATAAATGCCTGCAGATAAAGTATATGTTTATTCTACATGCTTAACAAAATAGTCACATGTAATTTCTATTGTCTGGTCAAACAAGGTCCTTTCTAGTTGTGTTGACCACTTGCAGGAAGTAGTTGAGTCCTGTCATGCCCACGTAATCACATGTAAGGTCTCCAGATACATGCTCACAAAACCTGGATCAGGAATGAGCAGCTGACCCAGAAGCAGTCTTTTAGAGGCAATCTCATATGAGAACTCAGCTCAGTGTGAGAGCTCTAAACTTGATGATGATCGATTATAACACCCTGGTAAAATTGGAGGGGAGGTATGAACTTGGCATTTACAAAGTGGGGAGCAGCGGGGAGGTGGTCAGGGAGAAATGTCAGAGGAAGTAGATGTAGAAGTAGCAAATAACATCAGCCTAGTGGCAACATACAAAATAAGGAGTAATGAGTTTCTGGATTTCTGAGTCTCAGAGTGTCAGAGCCATTAAGAACTGTACCCTAAAGTGCACTACAGTCTTCTTGAGGCCTGAATATTTGGCAGCTGAAACTGTTTCTTGCTTCCTTATTTCCCAGGGTATCATTACAATAAACCCCATTAAATAAGGTAATCTGAGCATGTCTCTGTTTCTTACAAGCTAAAAGAACCTAAAAGATCATTATTTCCTCAGTCAACAGGAGACTTTTTAAACAGAATCCTTATTAAAAGAATAAAAAATGAGAATCAAGACCAGAAAAGTTGGAAAAAATAATAACATGCTGAGATATAAACCAAATCCCTAGGCTATTAAATGATCACAAATCCTTAGTGAGGAGAGACTGGAGACCAACTGGAGACCAACCCATAAGACTATGGGTTACTCAGAGCCATCTCTCTGAGTTATACGTGTTAGTTTGGTTATTTGTAATAATCACTTGCAGTTTCAATTTACTATTTAAAGAGTTCTTTAAAATCTTGTTTGTAATGGAAATACCTAAATTTGAGCGGGCAAAATGCAACAAACTTCTGATGGATAACGTGGAATATGAGGAGAACTAAAGTACGTTAATGGGGAACATGTCCATCCATAGCTAAAGGGAAGGGAAGAGGATGGGGTTTTAGGGTTATAATAAATTCCAACATAAATACAAACCAAATATTTTGTGTTATTACAAAATAAATATAATATAAAACACACGAATAGGAAATAAGAATATAAACTACATATTCATTTTTTCTTGATTGCATAATTTCCACAGAACTGGGTGATTCAGAATCTTATTAACATTTCAATGGGCTTCCAGAAATATCAGGAAGTTTTCTCAGCCAACTCAAAACATTGAAAGAAGGACAACTGGGAAACAGTCCCTCACAGTAGCTTTCCACTAAGAGTTTTAGCTCTTAGACTAATAGCCTACTATCAACTTGTAATTACTCATTTTATTTAGGATAGAGGACATGTTTTTCATAAATGTGTCTATAAATATTTTATTTAGTTCTTGGATTCCTAATGCACATAAAATAAACGAGGGGAAACAGTAATCCAAGCAAGAAGATATATGGGCTGACCAGAATTTAGTAATTTTATTATAAGATATTTGAGAGTTAATTGCATATATATTCCTTTCTTCCTTAAATTTTGCCATATACATCTAATCATTCACTTCCATGATATTCACCATTTTATTTCCACAAATTGAAAAGCATATGAGGAAATGAGGACCCCTATGCACAGCTGACAGGAATGTCCTTGGTCAGCCATCCTACTGAGTAACTCAGCAATACGTTATGAAACTAAGTCTATGCATACTCTATATTCAATAAACCCACTCCTAGGCATACACTCCAGAGAAATTCCTGCACCAAGTACAAAAGATCCATACAATAGTGTTTATGGCATCATCATTTATGATACCAAAGGCTTGAGAACAACCTAAATTTCCACCTTAGAAAAACAGAAATAGGGGGCACCTGGGTGGTTCAGTCAGTTAAGCATCCAACTTTTTTTTTAATGTTTATTTATTTTTGAGAGAGAGAGACAGAGAGACAGAGCGTGAATGTGGGAGGGTCAGAGAGGGAGACACAGAATCCAAAGGGACTCCAGGCTCTGAGCTGTCAGCTTCGAGTTCTGTCTCCCTCTCTTTCTGCCCTTCCCCTACCCCTGCTCACACTATCTCTATCTCAAAACTAAATAAACATTAAAATTTTTTTAAAAAATAACTCTCTCTAATGTCACTAACAATTCTTTAGCTAAATTGAAAGGACATTTGGCTCTTTTTTTAATAAAAATTTTGTATATTCATGGTGTACACCATGATAGTTTGACGCACACATATGTAGTAAAATAACTACAGTCAAACTAATTAACATATCATCTCCTCACTCAGTTACCATCTACCATTGTGTGTGTGTGATGAGTGCACCTGAAGTCTACTCTCTCAGCCTATTTCCAGTGTTCAACAGAGTATTATTTTTTTAATGTTTATTTATTTTTAAGACAGAGAGAGACATTGAGCAAGTGGGGAGGGGCAGAGAGAGAGGGAGACACAGAATCCAAAGCAGGCTCCAGGCTCTGAGCTGTCAGCACAGAGCCTGATGCAGGGCTCCGCCCCACAAACCATGTGATCATGACCTGAGCCAAAGTCAGAGCTTAAATGACTGAGCCACCCAGGTGCCCCTCAACAGAGTATTAAGTGTAGTCTTCATGCATGTACATGAGACCTCTAGACTTACTCATCCTCCATAACTGCAAATTTGTACCCTTTGACCAACATCTATCTCCTTCCCCCTGACATACTTCAGCACCTGGTAACTATCTTTCTACTCTTTGATTCTATACGTTCAACTTTTTTTTTAGATTCCACATGCAAATGAGATCACACAGTACTTGTCTTTCTCTTTCTGGTTTATTTCACTTAGTAATGTCCTCCAGGCCCATGTGTGTCCAATTCATGTTTTATTTGACTTCTTACCAGCATCTGACACTTCCTTCTCAAACATTCTTTCTTTGCCTTCCATAACATCATAGGCTCCTAGTTTGCCCCTTACCTCTCTGCTCACTTTCTATTTCAATTGTTTAGTTGTTTCAACCACTTCCTAATCAGCCTGTAAAAGCTCTAGTTTCCCCAGATCCTTCCCTGGACATTCTTTCTCTGGACCACACAAGGTATAGTCTCAATTGCCTCTTATGTTTTTAATGTTGCCCAAATATATTTTTATCTCCAACTAGAACACTCTCTGAACTTTAATCACATAAACAACTACCTTCTTAACATCTCTGAACATTCCAAAGGCCCCCAGTCTCAACATTTCCAAATTCATGCTCTTCTCCTTAAAACTTAGCCCTTCCCCAATGACCCCATGTCATGCAGTGAATGGCACCATTATTCATCCAATATATATTTTTTAATGTCTACTTATTTCTGAAAGAGAGAGAAAGAGAGAGCAAGCGAGGGAGGGGCAGAGAGAGACAGAGACACAGAATCCGAAGCAGGATCCAAACTCCAAGCTGTCAGCACAGAACCCAATACAAGGCTCAAACTGTGAGATCATGACCTGAGCTGAGATCAAGAGTCGGCCACTTAACCAACTGAGCCACCCAGGTTCCGCTCATCCAACTGTTTAAACCAGAAACCAAACAGTCTTCTCCAACTCCTATTCTCTAACATCCTCTACACCCAATATATGACTAGATATGTTTTTTTTTTTTATGTCCTTATTGTCTCCCACATACATCCACTTCTCTCCATCACACTGCTCCTGCTTAATTCCAAGCCACCACCATTTCTCACCTGGATTTCTCCAATAACCTCCTAAGTGGTCTTTCTCCATCAACTAGACCCTACCTTCCCCCAGACCACCCATGTGAGCTTTTCCAAATGTAAATCTGACCATGTCAACCCTGGCTAAAAATATTTCAATAATAGCACATTGCTCTTAGAGTAAAGATCAACATCCTCATGATAGCCTCCACATCTCTGCCTAATATAGCCTTTGCTGTGCCTACAGACTCACCACATAGCCCTTTTCCTTTCAGTTGTCATGCTCCACCTTAAGTTCCTCAAATAAGCCATGTTCCTTTCCACCTCAGGGCCTTTGCATACACGGTCTCCTCTGCTGAAAAGGTTCTCCCCTCTCTTTCTTGGTCTTCAAAACTCAGCTCAAATTTTACCCAAGGAAGTCTTTTCAAATTGCCCTGTTATACAATCTCATAGGACTCAATATTTTTTCCCTTACAACACTTATCACCATTTGAAATACATATTTATATTTGTGGTTATTTTATAGATTTCTCTCACCCCCTCTATAAAATGTAAGTTTCATGAGAGTGAGAAACATGTACATTTTTCTCATCAATGTATCCCCAATACTTTCTAGCATGGTCCCTGCCATACTATATAAATATTTGTTGAATGAAGAAATAAACCCTAGAATACTATTCCCACCCTAGAAATTACCTTCCAGTAAAATTCCATGAAAATCCTAACTCCACTACTTTAAGCAATAGCTTCTCTACTAATGCCACAGAAACTGATAATTAATATCTCAATATCTGTTCTCCCTTCCTACTGAAATAGAATCCCCAATTTTTATCCAGGAGTAGGTACCATTATGGTCTGACTGCTTATATCTCCCCAAAATTTATGTTGAAATTGTATCTCACAATGTGATGGTATTTGGAACTGGGATCTTAGGGAAGTAAGTGATAAGGTTTAGGCAAGTTCATGAGGGTGCAGCCCCGAAGATAGGATTAGTGTCTTTCTAAGAAAAGGAAGAGAGACCAGACTTTTTTCTCCTCTCTCCCCTTTATGTAAGGACACAGAAGAAGGCGGCTGTCTGCAAGCCAGGAAGAAAGCTCTCATCAGGAGTAGAATCTGCCAACACCTTATCTTGAACTTTCCAGCCTTTAGAACTATAAGGAATACGTGTTTGTTGTTTAAGCCCCTAGTCAATAGCAGCCTGAGCTAAGACAGGCACTCAGAAAAAAAAAAAAAGGAAGGAAGGAAGGAAGGTAGGAAGAGAGGGAGGGAAAATGCTGGTCTCCTTTGCGTCATGGAAACAGTCTGAAGTAATGGGATACAGAGGCATCTTCCTGGTCATGCCCTTCAAGGAAATGGGAATGCCCTCATTTTTCCTTTTCCTCCTTTCTTCTTCATGCTGGCAGGACAAAGTGCTGAGCAGAGAGCAACACTCAAAGTGGAATAAAAACCAGGCCCCTGACGTCTCTATGCAGAGTCACCATACCTCCCCCGACTTTTAGGGAGAAACAGAAGGAAAATTGTATCTTGTTTAAAGCCTTGCTGTTTCCAACCTCCATTACAAACAACTAAACCGACATCTAATCAATACATTCAACTAATTAATATAGTCACAATGTGAGTATTCCTTAAGAGTGACACAAAAAATCGTCGCATAAATTCCTCCTAACCAATAGAGCTGTGCCCAGAAGAAGGTTAAGAAGGAGAAACATGGAAATCTAGATTCTAGAAAAAAGACATACAGAGAAGCAAAAAAAAAAAAAAAATTCATCTACTGTAATTTTTTTTCAGGCCTCCCCAGGTCAACCATATGCCTAGCATATAGTAGAGCTTTGTCAACAAAACATCTGGTCAGACACACCACCATCCCAATCTGCCCTCCAAGCTCACGTTCTAACCCTCTTTTAAAGCCCTCAAGGTCCTTAAGGAATCAATCTGCCTCTAGCTGTGCTCAGCTCATTTTGCCTCCACCTCCTTCTCCCCCATCCTCTGCACCCTTACAGCTTACCAAACCTGAGACTCCAACTACACACTCATTTCAGACATGAGACACAAAAAGGAAAGGAAAAGGAAGAGGAAAAAAAAAAAAGAGGGAGGGAGAGAGAGAGGAGGGAAAGAGAAAGAAAGGGAGAAAGGAGGAAGAGGGAAGGAAGGAAGGAAGAAAGGAAGGAAGGAAGGAAGGAAGAAACGGACGGACAGGAAGGGAGGGAGGAAGAGAGAAGGGGGAAGAGAGGGGGGAGGGAGGGAAGAAAGGAGAAGGAAAAAAAGAAGAGAAGAGAAAAAAGTTGAATTTACCCCAAATACCAAAGTCCCATAAATCCATCCCACCCCAAGGCACCACCTGCCCTCCAGAGATTGTTCACACGTGCACTGTGGTGACTGCTCCCGCCACACAGCCAGACTCACCACCACATGCAAGGTGCTCCCTGCATCTGCTCAAGCCAAGTGGGAAACATCCTTGACTGTCTGTAACTTCTTTTACCTGTTTGCTCTGCTTGTTTACCTTCCTCTCAGTACTTCTATTATCTCAATTCCAAATCATTTGCTGAGAGAATAAGCAAAAGGCAGAATAAGATCATCAGATATCCAGTTCATGCCATTGATACATCTATAAATTACCACTCTCCTAAAAAAAAATTAGTTAGTCTTTTTTTATTTATCTTTCTACAAAGGAAAAAGAACAGAATCAATGAGAGAAGCTAGAAAAGAATGATATTTACTAAAAAAATGATGTAAATACATTTGTGTATTTTTTTATTCTTGGTTAATCTTTATATTTAAATGTCAAAAGTTTTAGAAGTAAAATAATCACAGGATGAAGAGAGAAAAAATGAGCAGTCTGAATGAAAAATCAAATAAATCTTATATCCCTCATTATTGGTACAGCATTTTATGGACTCCATACCATGTTACACATATAATATGATTTAATGTAGAGAAAAAGCATTGTCTGCCCCAACATAGCTTTCTTCATTATCACCAACTGGCATAGAACCCAACATTTCACAAGAAACTAACTTATTTTTTTAAATGATTGCATTTTCAAGAGATCGTATTAAATTTATTCCACTTGCATATCATTTCATAAAGTAAATTTATTGAATCCTCACCGCAAACCAGTGAAGCAAATACCATTGACCTCATTTAAAAATAAATAAATAGGGGCACCTGGGTGGCTCAGTCCGTTAAGTTCCAACTTTAGCTCAGGTCATGATTTCATGGTTCGTGAGTTCATGCCCCGCATCAGGCTCTGTGCTGGCAGCTTGGAGCCTGGAGCCTGCCTCCGATACTGTGCCTCCTTCTCTCTCTGCCCCTCCCCTGCTCGGGCCCAGTCTCTCTCTCAAAAATAAAATAAACATTTTTTTTAATTTGTTAAATAAATAAATAAAAGTAAGGTCATATACTTTGTGAAGGCTGAATAAGAATTCAAATTCCCAGAATCGAACTCTGATATTGAGTTCCAGGTTTTTCCTGCACTTCACACTGTCTGCTCTGGAATACAGTTGTGCAGGATAGAGTTTTGCAATACGGTCCTCTCTGCCACATGCCATGGTCAGGATTTTCTTGCACAGCACAGAACTTTGCAACTGCAATCATATAACAGGGTTCACTTATTTATTTCCAGATGCTCCCTGCTCAAGAATCCCTTCTCCTTGTGTTTCTATATAAATGTTATCTTCTTACTTGGCAGAAAACATGATGATAACAATGACAGAGACTTACAGGGCTTAACTGACACTTAATGAATTCTCCTTTTATAGGATTCCAGCCAAACAGGATTCAACAAACCAGGCAGCTCTCAATATAAATGGTATTTCCTCCATTCTGAAATAAGCTCACCCCTAACGGGTAAGGCTGACCCTTTGTCCCCTTAAATAAATGGAAAGTGCCTAATATTCCAGAAGTAAGAAAGTCAAGGCTGGCAAGGTCTCTGTGTAGCATAAGTTGACACCATTTCTTAATTATAGGAATTCAGACATATTTTATATAGACAAATCAAAACTGAAACTGTTTCTCCTTTATATCTATCTTGCTGAGATCTTTTTATATCTTGAGGTCATTTTAAAATACATGGAACAATCACTAAAACAATAGGCACTTGTTAACATATGTATATAGAAGATAATGGCACCAAAGGTTAGATTCAGCGAGGTAAAGGCAATGAGGAAGCACACAGAATTCTACCAAGGAGAAGTAACTCTTAAATTTAATCTTAAAAAAAAAAAAAACAGGGGAGTCTTTCAGGCAATAAAGAGGAAAAGTCATTTTGCACAGGACAGAGAGCACAGGGGCACAATTAAGGAACATACAACTGATTGTTTATAGCTGGAACCCAGGCAACCACCAGGGGAAAATGGCCAGAACAGGACTAGAATGGTGAGTATTTGACCCTTCACTCCGAGTTGCCTGGATAGGTTCGGCCCACTTCGAGGTGTGCAAACTCTTCTCTGTCCTTCCTTAAACTGCAACCACCACCTACGAGCCATGAACCCAGAATCCGACACGCATTTAATGCTGGGATCCGACTGGCCAACCTGCGCCCGATGCATCACCAGGCACACTCTTCCTCTCTACCTGCTTGTGACGTGAGTACTATTCCCGTTTCACCAGTGAGTAAACTGAGAGCAAAAGACGATAAAGAACTACCCAAATTTATACCACTAGTGACGGAACCAAGCACACAAACAACAACTCGGCCTAACACCCAACGCCAGTGAAATTAACATACACCGCACGGAAATCGTAACTTCCGAAAACTGCATCTACCAACATTTGTTCTGTTCTATTTATCTTACAAAGTAATTTCAAATCCATTATCGGGATCAATCTCCATGAAAACCCTATAAGAAAATGTAAGGCTCAGAGGGTTATCCCAAGTTTAACTGGTTAAGTGGTGAATCCGGAACTAAAGATATTCCAGAATGCTGGTCTTTTGGTTAAAACCATCATTCTTCTAGTTACATCTATAGATTAATGTTTATGAAGGCACTGAAGTCCTTGAGGGAAAACTAGGAATGAAGTTACTGAACTGGGAATAAGGTGGCCGGTGCTTATGAGTGTGGTGGGCCCTGGTTCCACATTTCCCTGGGGTTTTTTTTGGGGGGGGGGGTTGGTTTTTTTGTTTTTTGGGGTTTTTTTGGTGGGAGCATCACCCTTTTTGGATTGTTCCAGATGCACGTGGAAATTCAAACAATTAAGCAGTGAGACATTTAAACAGTGTTGGATTAAACCATTACAGTTCAAACAACATGGAGATTCGGTCTTGCTCCACGTCCCCAGCGCCCTTGCTCACAGAACTTTGAAGACCTTTCTCTACTGCCATCTAGAATTTAAGGATCACTGAAAAGGAAGTAGCAGTCCTAAGCCCAGCTGCTGGCTTGAGCCGCAGCTCCTGCCACCTGCTAGCTGCAGCCGTGGGTAAGTTTCTCAGTACTTTCACCCAATAAATGGTGATAATGATGATAAAAAAAAAAAAGAAAGAAAGAAAGAAACTGTAGATTAATGAAGGAAACTGCTGATCTGGATTTTGCTTTTGCATGTCACTGAGTCTACTCTGGGGGTCACCATATATCTTTGCTTCATAGAAGTTTCCAGAGTGAAGGGCGCCTGGGTGGCTCAGTCGTTGAGCGGCCTGACTCCGGCTCACGTCATGATCTCAAGGTTTGCGAGTTTGAGCCCCGTGTCAGGCTTCCAGAGGTGCGCGGTCAGCACAGACAGCTTCAGATCCTGAGTCTCCCTCTGTCTCTGACCCTCCCCACTCACAGTGTGTCTCTCTCTCCTTCAAAACTAAACAAACATTTAAAAAGAACAATTTTTTTAATTTTCTTAAAGAAGTTACCCGAGTGGGAGCGCTTCAAACCCCTTCTGGTTTGGGGCTGGCTGATTCGGATCGATTTTTGCTCAAATAAACTTTTAACGTTTTTAATATGACTCAGTTTATCTTTGAACAGTTCTGGTGTCAGAAGAAGGAACGGAAGGGACCCCGGAGAGCCGCCAGGAGCACAGCGCGACCCAACATAGGTACCTGTGGAGCCCCTCGAGCTCGCCGCTTTCTCACTGCCTCCGGGGGTGCTGGGTAAGCACCTCTCTGGACGCGGGATTCTAGCTCCACAGCTTTGGCGCGAAGCGCCTTCAGACTTGAGAACAATTCCTCTTTCCCGCTTGTCTGGAACCAGCCTGAACCAGCTGGGTCTGACTTAAAAACGGACTGGGTCCGGAGTCAGACTAAGTCCCGGATTGGACCGGGTCTGACCTAAAACCCGGACTGGAATCTACGTAAGCTGAACTGGATCCAGCGTGAGGACCCCAGGTGAATAAAATTTTGTTTTAAGGCAGACAAGTAGGATAATCTTGAGTTAGTAGTGGCCAGCGTGGAGAACTTTTAACCATCTTAAATAAGTTTACCCATTTTCAAGGAGCCCCAGAAAAAAAGAGCTCTCAGCCACGCACTCACTATAAAGGCTGGAGGAAAAACTATGTTTTCTCCTCTACAGCTTCTGGTCACCAGGATGAGACCTGCTGGGGCAGTCCACCCACTCTGGAGAGTGCAGACGTCATTGTAAGAAAATTGGCAGAAGCCAGCCAAGAGTAAGAATACCTTACCAGAATTAGCTCTCCCAGCTCTCTACCTATGATGCCTGGTCAAGAAAGGAAGGTAAAATTTCACACCAGCCCTTCCTTTCCAAATTCAGATTGGCAGGAAAAAAACATTAGTTATCAAACCGTTCTGTCCCAGAGACAGCTATTGCCTTCTTGTTTATCTCATTTGTGTCCTAAGAACTTGGCTCAGCAATTGTCAGTCTGGGGGCTCCAAAAAATATAGCCAGACAGATATTGAATCTGAATATGGGGTGGATTGCACCCCATTTTCAGCTAGATATGGTATTACCAAAAGGAATTTGTAAAGAGCTCTAAAGAGTTTGACCATGTTGACTCTCTCCTTTTTTATTATTCTTCCTAGCACTGGCTCCAAAAACATTCTTCTGAATTTTCTCTAACCCTTCCTTTGCTCCTTCAATCCTTGAAGATTCTTCTTTAAACTACCCATCAGTGTTGTTCCCCCAATAGAATCCCTGCTTCTCTTCTCTGCTCCTCCCACTTTATTTACCCTCCGTGGGTAACCTCCTATGTAACCAAGACTTCAACTACTATTAATTTTATGAACTTTTAAATCCAACAGTCAGGACGTCTTATCTGGATATTCTGATGCATATTTGCAAATATCTTCTCAGCAGCCCCACAGTAATCTATCTCACACTCATGTTCAGAACTGACTCCATCATCTGGCCACCAGACTTATTTTTGTGTACACCTGTGTTGATGAATGCCATTTGCCTAAGCCAGAAATTTTGAAATGCTCAACCACTGCTTCACTTACCCTCAACCCCATTTCCAATTATTCCCCAAATCCTACACATTCTTCCTCCTAAATATTCCTGAAATTTGTCCCATTCTCTCCACTTCTACTGGCATTACCTCATCATTTGGTTTAGTCTATTTAACGATCTCCGTCTTAAATCCCCGATGACTGTCTTACCTTTTCCAATATACCTCCTACTCAAATTGTCCTCAAACTGTGACCCCCAGTATGGTGACAGTTCTGTAAATTGTTTCTTGTCCACAAAGAGATAAGGAGCTTGCACCAGAATGTCACTAAAGCACACTGCTTTGTTCAGCTGACATTTTGTTTTGTTTTCCTTTTTTGGTACTTTTTTTTAATGTTTATTTATTTTTGAGAGAGAAAGAGGCCGAGCATGAGTGGGGGAGGGGTAGAGAGAGGGGAGACACAGAATCTGAAGCAGGCTCCAGGCTCTGAGCTGTCAGCACAGAGCCTGACATGGGGCTTTAACTCACGAACCATGAGATGACCTGAGCCAAAGTCAGACACAACTGACCAAGCCGCCCAGGTGCCCCGGTACTCATTCTTTTTCAGTGAAAGAAGCAAGACATTAATCATGCATTCCCAGGTCAAGCTATATGGTTCCCACCCCTCTATGGTTTGCCCTGTCCCTCTTCGCCTGGGCTGAGTCAGGAAGCCCTTTGTACTATGTCCTTACAGCAATAGGAGCACCCATCATATTACTTTAAAAAATTTTACTCATCTATTTCCTGCCACATCCCATAAATTTTAGCTGCACAAATGATTGAACAAATGGATAAATGATTTATTCAGGAAAAATCCCACAGAATCAGATATGGTCTATTTCTAGCCCACAGGCTTTTTATTAAATTAAAATATGTTAAGCATGTGCATGTTTTAAAACAAATAGTTTAAAAAAAACAACAAATAGTTTATTGACATATTTCAAGATGACTTTAGTCAGATGACACACCATATACCTGATACAGAAAATGTTTCTATAAGTTTACAGGAAGAAATTCTGACCTCCTACTACTATTTTTGGCAGCAATTTCTGTAGACAATTTGCTGTCCAAATCAGATTTGGCACCCGAGATCCATTTCTACATCTACTTGGCCCAAAGCTTACTGTACATATCACTTGCAACCTAGTTTTTCAAGACATTGTGATGTTTTTAAAATTGTATGAGCACGCATTTTAGTCCCATGATAAGTAAATATGTGTGCATGCTATATTCTTGAAGGCGCAAGAAATGTGACTTATGTAAACACACACACGCGCGCGCACACACTCGCAAAACAAAACAAGTACATCCAATCACCCTGACATTGAGAAATTTGAATGTTTTCAAAGGTACAGCTTGGAGATATACTTCCCTGTGCTCTTAAGAGTCACAGCGGCTTGCAACTGGCCACCATCTTCACTTTGATTATTTATGCCTTTGACTTGCAATTATCCCTGATGTATAGCTAATATATAAAAACAAACAGCATTTGTTCTATCCTTTTCCTGAAACACCTCCACTTTGACTCTACATGAAATCTCAAAGGTAGCAATTCAGGTTAACCTGTCCAACCACCTTTAGGCCTATTCAGTGGAGAATGTATATCCGGAATAAATAATACAAGTTGACACGGGGAAGCTGAATTGTCTTCTAATTCCTCACAAATGAGATCTTCACAAATAGTCTTGTGATTTATTTGGAAGGCTGCAGATGTCCTGATTGTCAAATGCCTTTCTGTAC
This sequence comes from Crocuta crocuta, assembly GCF_008692635.1. Lineage (NCBI taxonomy): Eukaryota > Metazoa > Chordata > Mammalia > Carnivora > Hyaenidae > Crocuta > Crocuta crocuta. The sequence goes on from NW_027528006.1 coordinate 3,355,145, forward strand.
TATTGTTAAGTGGAGGAATACCTTATTTAATATTTCTGCCTTAGGAGAATTTGCTGTGTTTTCACTCTCTGAGGCACTAATCTCTAAAACCAAGTAAACAAGAGTTAACTGTTTTATTACTTGAATTATAAATCACATTTCTTTCATATTTTAAGAGTTCGTAAACTGGGATGTGTCTGAAAATCAATGTGTACATAAATGTGGCAGCTTCTTCTTTCCCCCACTAAGGAGTTATTATACTGATGATGTGTCTAACTGGAGATGTCTTAAATCTGATAAAAAGCCATATTAAGTTCATAAAGTGGCTATTGAAAAACAAGTACACTGATGTCAAATAACCTTATTTTTAATGTTCTTCATAAAAACATCCAAGTTACTGTTCAACAATACCATATTCACTTCCACTGATGCAATTCATGAAATGTGATTCATTACAGTGAGTTTTTCAGGAGTAAGAGTGAGTAAGCTAGAGTTCCTACCTTTGTAGGTATACACCCCAGTCTATACTAGCAAATGGTAGGCTCTAAAAAGATCTCCACTAACTGAAGGAATCAGTATAATTATTGTGCATTGAAAAACTGCAGTGGCTATGTAAGCTTCTCAGCCCCATCTCTAAGCAAGGATTCAACAGAATTACAAAACTTTCAGAATCTCAAAGAATATTCTTTCCAGTTGTTATGAAATTCCCCACCTGGCATTTGGTCTTGGAATCCTTTCTAGAACCAGAAATCAGGGGAAAAAAGAAAGAAGTTAGGAGACTTCCCTTTTCTAAGCCCCAGATTTCTGTTACACAGATACAGAACCATAAGAAACTGCAGTTTTATTTTTTTTTCCCTTTCCATAGCCTTCAGCTTAAAAGAAAATGAGAAATAGTCATATCTAACCAATAACTTTGAGGAAACTGAATCCCATAATTAACATGATTTGTCTAAATTCATTCAGGTTCCTTTTTTTAATGTTTTTTTTTTTGAGACCAGTGTTGTTTATTTTTATTTATTTTTATTTTTTTATAATTTATTGTCAAGTTGGTTTCTATATAACACCAAAAACCAACTTGACAATAAACTATAATAAAATAAATAAATAAATGAATGAATAAAAATAAACAACACTGNTCTCAAAAAAATAAACACTATTTAAAATATAAAAGAATAAAATAAAATAAAATAAATTCATGCAGGTTCTTAGTAGCAGACCTGGATTCAACCCATGCCTATTGACTCCAGAGCCAATATTTTCTCCACAACATCAGTTCTGCCAAAGGAAAGCACTACCTCCTTAGGCAAGAGATTGCAAATTCCTCCAGCTCAGTAACAAGTGAATCTCGGTGTGATGCTCTTCATGGGATCTCCCTAAAGCTCAAATAAATCATGGTCTTAATCTTACCCTAGGTAGAGTAATTACTTGTACTGTCAAATCTAAGAGGGCAGGTTATGCTATATTTGCTGTCAACTCAACTTTAAAATTCCTTTCCTTTTTCTAGCCATGTACCCACGCCTTCCATGCATGGATTTACTAGCCATTTTCCTGGGGCTAGTTGCAGCCATGTCTGAGATTTTATATATTAGAATCTTGAAAAAAGTTTCACTTTATGTTAGCTTCTTGTGAAATGATATTTACTTTCACCAATGAAGTTTTTATTATCATTTTACACTATTTTTAGCTTCATTCTATAATTGTTCCTGGCCACCATCTGAATTTCTAGTTTATTAGTCACACATTTTTCATTTCCCCATATTATACATTTAGTCACTCTAAAATTTGCAAAACCAAACCAATGAATATTTTGAGGAACCATTTCTTTTAACTTTCAACTTTGTCCTCCTGAGCTTCTGCTCTGACTTTTGTATCTAAGCGGCGCCTTTCTTTTTTGCTTTTTCTCTGCTTTAATTTGGCAATCATCATCCTAAATTTTGCTTTTCTGGGTCTCACTTGACTCTCAATTACAATCTAACTGAATTATGATGGCTATCACTCCGTTAAGCAATCCCTTATGTCCACATCGCCAATCATTTCCTCTGTGTTACTCAAAAGACAGACATAAATCATTTCCTGTCTTGTTTGTTCCTTTAAAGTCCATATTGGGTAACCAACCAGTTCCCTACCGTGTACACAAATGTGGAGTTAAACTGATTCCTTTTAACATCCTATGGGCCAGTTACATCCAAATGGGAGAACACGTCCATAACCCCTTATTTATTCTTTTCATATACCCTTTCCTTGTTTTTCCGTTTCCTCAGACAGCATTAGCCACATTCCCTCATATCAGTTTACCCTATGACTAAATTTAATTTTGAGTTGCTTAACAATGATACTAAGTTCTTTAAAGGTCTTCTCACTTTCTCAATTACTCCCAAACTTCATTTAGTTAGAAATTACTCCCAAACTTCATTTAGTTAGAAATTTGTACCTCCAAATTAGGTGAAGTAGTCACATCTTGTTATATAAGAGCAGCAGGAACATATACACACAGTAAAGTGTAGATGATTCTGAAAAACTATAAGCTTCCATCAAGTTGTGTACACACATGGAATTTCTAAAACGGTTGAAATATCTGAAAACAGTTTCTTCTCATAAGCTGCCTATGGATGGGAATTAGGAGTCCTGGGCTGTAGTCCTGTCTCCATCATTAATTATTGCATGGCTTTGAGACACTTTCTTAAATTCCATGTCTTCTTCTGGAAATATGACTGTCTTTGTGATGCAATTAGGCTAATAATTTACTCAGGAACCATTCACTCAGATACTGTGCAAAGTCAACTTGAGCCAGTCTTAAACCACATCACCACAAATTCTGAATAAATTAGATCTGAGTTAATGAGTTTGAACCATATTTTTTAATTTTAAGAATTGGTGGCATAGGACTCACTTATTTAAACCAACTAAGAAGATCAATACTTTTTAAAAAATGGAAAAAGAGATTATGCACATCTCCAACAACCAAATGAATAGGAGGGAGAAGGAATGTAGATGATTCCAAGTAGTAGGCAGTCCAAAAACTTATTTACTATAGATTGAAGCACAAGACTCAAAAACAGAATGAGTAGGAAAGTAAAAATAACACAGAATATCCTTTGTTTCCAGATTTATTGAGGTATAATTAAGAAATAAAATTGTGTATATTTAAGGTGAACAATGTGCTGATTACATATATATATACATGTATATACTGTGAAATGATTCCCAAAATCAAGTTAATATACCCATCACCTCATAGAGTTATTTTTTCTTTTTTTTCCCTTTTATGTTTTTGGTGAGAACACGTGAGATCCACTCTCTTGGCAGATCTCATGTATACAAAACAATGTTATTGACTTATTGTACCATGGTGTACATTAGATCCTCAGAACTTGTTCACTTTATAAGCTGAAAGTTTATACTCTTTGACCAACATCCCCATTTCCCCCCACCTCAGGCTCTGATAACCAGCACTCTGCTCTGTTTCTGTGATTTCAACTTTTTTTAAATCCATATGTAAGTGAAATCATACAGTGTTAACCGTTGTGCCCTCACCACATCCCTACGCATACACATAAGTACATCACAAAAATTCTGTTACACAGTTCTGAAATAGAATGAATTCTGCTGATGAAAGCATGTAATTGAAGCTGTATGGATAGTAGGCTAATTTTATGGTTAACATTTTGTTACACTTCCAGGGGAGTTAGATATTGTTAGTATATATAGGACAAGATTCCACTAAAGACTGAAATGATTTTATTCTGACGATCATTAAAATCTCACCAATACCTGACGCTGGAATTAGAACATCACTACAAAAACAGGAAATGGGACCATGAGAAAAGCTTAGAACTGCCTTTTGATCTCATCCACAAGAGAACAAGATGACAAACAGGTTATTCTTATGTGATAGTACCTGTGGAGAAGCTAAAAATTGTTACTTTAAGAACTAAGTTATGGAATGGGAGAAGGTGTATGAGCCTTAGGGATGAATTAAGTATAGTAGACTCAGAAAGCTGAATTTTATAAGTTTGACTATTTTAATTTTTCTATCTTTTTTTGCCTCTCCACTCCCCCACCAAAAATCTCAAAAAATTCTAATCTTCCTCTTCTGGGTTGCAGGGGAAGTCAAAAGAAAGGTTCTAGTCTGGACTTGAGTTGGCAGCTTTAAGGGGGCAGGGAGTAGCAAGTGAAAGGGATCAAGAAAGGTTGGCACCAGGGTTAAAAGTAAGAAAAACTTGAAGAGATGGTGAACTTGGGCTAGGAGGAAGGGAAAGAATGGACCACTTACTTTCATAAGGTTTCAAGAACAAGATAATCCTTTAGTCTCTTCTGAAACTGATCTTTAATTTTAGATAAATACCACGGAAAAAAATTATCATTAGAAAAAAATAATTTTAATTAAAAAATCAGGAGCTTCCAAATAATTAAGCAAAATTTTTTAAATACCTGATTTTGAAGGATATGAAGCTTGAGATTCCAATTTGCCATTAACATTTTAAGTTACATACGTGAAATGTCACACCACTCAACTGGTGATTATGCAGAAAGCTCCTTAATACGTTATAGTGATCAAAGCCACCGATAGCACAGATATTTGTGTTCTAAAAAATATTTAGATATAGTCATAAAAACAATAAAACAGAGTTTTTTGATATGAGACTTTTTAATTTGTAATCTCCTACATATCAATGAACTGCTAGTTTAATACTTAAAAATAGATAACAGGTAGATGAAGAGTAAGTGGACAGATGAGTAGGCCAATTGAGAAATAACCTCTCAAGGAGAATATCTTTCTTTATTGTGGCTAAATATATGTGTGTGTGTACATATATATATATAAATATAAATATATATATGTAATGATATATACCTTCTTAACAACTTCTTNGAAAATCTCTGAAAGTAAAAACAAACTCAATTCTAATGTAGAAGAGCTTGTTTTAACCTTGTACCATAGTTGAAAATTCCCTAAAATTCTCTAACTAGTTTTGATTTTATATATATATAAATATATATACATATATATTACATATAATATACATATATACACATACATATGTGCGTGGGTGTGTGCGTGTGTATATACACATATGTATATATATGTATAAAAAGCTGTATGGTTGGTAGGCTAATTTTATAGGTAAGATTTTGTTACATTGTGTTTATATTTTTATATGTTTATGCATAGTATATATATATATATTCTTTTTCCTTGAAGCAAAAAAAAAAATACTTTATTAAAGACCCATTTGATACAGTTTAAAGATTGCACTATGATGTAAAAGAATTCTTTTGGAATTCCAAACTAATACAAGTGGGTTGAAAACATTTTGAAGAGTTTTTCTTTTCACTGGAGTAACAGTGCATTACTAACAATTCCAAGTTTATAGATTCCAAAAAGTTAATCTTTTAATATACTTCTTACAAATCTTTTTTTTAATCTCTGTAAGAGTTTTTGCTCTGAGAATGAATACATCTTTCTTAGAAAACAAATGGTAAATGATGTGGCTATTTTACAGATTTAATATCAGTATTTCTTGCTATTCCTTCAGACTTTTTCACTTTGAAAATGCATGTTATTTTGAACCATTTGTTTTCACTGATCTAAATCTACCTTTTAGCTACATTTAGCTCACATTGTGGCATAAAAGTTGGTTTTAATTCTCATTAGCCTTTAAGGCATCAGTTCCTAACTCTATTTTCCATGTCCCCTCTTAAGACATCTTAAGGTTAGAAAGTTCAAAGCTAATTTTACCATCCCCATAACTCCAAATACTATAGATTCGTGTTTTCAGTTAGCTGAACATTAGAACATAAATTCTTCTGGGACTAAGTTTCAGTCTCAGAGAGAATCTATAATATTGATAAGCTGCTTTAACCATTCAATCTCTAATGACCATTCAATGCACTCAAGAGTCATATATTAAGAGATTCACCATCAAATCAAATTGCCCCAAAGTCCCTAAATGAATTTCAGACCTTGACCGCTTTAGACTAATTAAATAGAAAAAAGAGAGCTGGCAATCTCAGAAATTGAGTTTGCTAGACAGCCTTAAATAGATGATATAAAATGATGTCATTGTAAAACTCCAACCATCAGTCCATTGACTCTAGGGATTTCAAAACAATTTAAAGCATCCTATCTTGAATCTGCTTTTGTAATAAGAAAACTGTATTTTTGATTCACTGTTCACCTTATCCTATAAATCATGCAGGTTTTGTTTTTTAAGGAACACAGTCTACCTAGTTGATTACCAATATGGCATTCAATTTGCAATAGAACTTGGTCTTTCTGCACATACTTCTTTTGAAGAAACAATCACACATTTGGGAAAAAGAAATTGGTCTTTTATACTCACTTGATCTTCTCAAAGAATTTCTGGCAGAGAGCCATTAAGAATTAAGTGGTAACCCATAATTTCTATCTGCATGTTTAGCTTATTCTTATCTTCTCTCTTGAATGAAATTATTAAAAAGCATAAAGTGCAAGGAAAATTAAAGCTAAGTCCCAAAGGCCAAATAGGAGAATGATTTTCTTTAGTATTTTAGATACATCATTTTTTATTAATTCATTCATTTATCAAATATTTACTGAGCACTAATGCACAAGGTGCTCTTCTAGGTACCGACAATAAAAGGTAAACAAGGCAATAATGTAATCACTTCTCTTAATTGAGGTTATATTCTAGTAGAGAAGGAAAATAATCAAACAAATAAATGAATAAGAGAACTCCAGATAAAATCATTCTGTTTATAAGATCAACTCAAATAAATATATGTACACAAACATAGAGACACATATGAACACATATAAATATAAACATGTGTTGGTGAGAATGCAGAGAAAGGGGAACCTTTTGCACTGTTGGTGGGAATGCAAACAGGTGCAGCCATTCTGGAAAATAGTTTGGAAGTTCCTCAAAAAATTAAAAATAGACCTACCATTCTACCCAGCAATTGCACTACTGGGTATTTATCTAAAGGATACAAAACTGCTGATTCAAAGGGGTACATGCACCCTAATGTTTATAGCAGCACTATCAACAATAGCCAAATTATGGAAAGAGCTCAAATGTCCATCAACTGATGAATGGATAAAGATGTGGTATATATATACAATGCGATACTACTTGATAATGACAAAGAATGAAATCTTGCCATTTGCAACAACAAGGATGGTACTAGAGGAGATTATGCTAAGCGAAATAAGTCAGTCAGAGAAAGACAGATATCATATGATTTCACTCATATGTGGAATTTGAGAAACACAATAGATGAACATAGGGGAAGGGAAGGAAAAATAACATAAAAACAGAGAGGGAAGCAAAACATAAGAGACTCTTAAATACAGAGAACAAACTGAGGGTTACTGCAGGGGAGGTGAGTGGGAGGAGGGACTACATGGGTGATGGGCATTGAGGAGGGCACTTAGGATGAGCACTGGATGTCGCATGTAAGAGATGAATCACTGGGTTCTATTCCTGAAGCCAAGAGTACACCATATGTTAACTAACTTGAATTTAAATTTAAAAAGTCAAATTAAAAAAGATAAAAATGTAGAAAAGCTTGACATCTGCCATTCTAAATAACTAAGATGGCATTTCCATCAAGCATTTGTAACCAAGGAAATGATGCTGGTTCTCAGCACAAAGATGTTTAAAGAAGACATTTCAGATGACATTTTTAAAAAGAATAAAATGTAAAAATGATGATACTTTAAATAGATATTCCCATAATCAATGAGGCAATACAATGCCCAATGACAGAATTATCAGATCTGCTTGAAACCCGACTAAACAGATTATTAACCTTCTCTTCATTTGCTAACAACTAAAGAAACAACCTTAAGCTTATGAGTAAATACATGGCTAGATGCCATTTGAATGACTGTCTTTAATTCAGTGATATACTGGAACTGGCTGATACCCTACTCATGAAGCTAATAATTAAAATTTCCAGAATTTTATTGGTAGCTTGAATCAGCTACAGGGGGCATGTTTACACCACAGAAATTGGCAAACACTAAAAGTCAGGGCTTTTTTTTTTTTTTTTAGTTCCAGCAGTGAAATATTTCCACTGCTTCCAGCAAACAATAACAATAAATAATAATGATATTAAAAGCTACTCTCTTTTCAAACCTAACTTGAAACTTTAGCATGTTTAGGATATGTCAAGTGAAGTGCTAAATAAACAACCTAATTTAATCCTCACAATAATCCATTGAAATGATTATGAGTTAGTTATCAGTAACTCCATTTTACAGATGAGAACACTGAGGCACCTGGGTGGCTCAGTCGCCTAAGCATCCAACTTTGGCTCAGGTCATGATCTCACAATCTGTGGGTTTGAGCCCCGCGTCAGGCTCTACGCTGACAACTCAGAGCCTGGAGCCTGCTTCAGATTTCTGTGTCTCCCTCTCTCTCTGCCCCTCCCCCACTCGCTCTCTATCTTTCAAAATAAAATTAAGACATAAAAAAAATTACGAATGAGAACACTGAAACACAGGAAGCTTACGTAAAATCACTCGCATCCCACAGCTAGATAATGGTGGAGCCAAAAATCAAACCTAAATCAAATCTACACCCAAACAATAAACTGAGGGAGTCACCTGGATTAGGCACTAAGGAGAAAAGGCACTAGCTCCTTTTCCTAACTTTACTCCAGGATGGATACTGGACCTTCAAAGGTGTCATATACAGTCTTGATTATTTATCCAAAATCCACACCCTCCCCACACACACACACTTCTTTGTTAGTTTATAGAATCCTACCTGATATCAATAGTGTTGGTGATGATATTTGTGGAGAAGATGTTCTGAAGATTTTTAGGTAATCTTGCTTTATAATGCAGCTCATTTCTACTCTTCCCAAAAACCTTCAATAGAAATCTATTACACTTCAGTATTTCTGGAGTCATATTTGATTGTGTTTGGTTTTCTTTATTATGGCAACATATGACATTGGCCAAATAGTTGATGTAGGAAAAGATCAGAGATTGCTGGAAAGGTCTGTAATGTACAGAATTTATATTAGTAAAAAGTAATAACCTTGTTATTTGAGACCAGTGATAGGAATTGTTAATTTTGCTTACAGCAACTCTGTAAAAAGAAAAATGAACCCACAAAATCTGGAAGGGAGAGAATAGGTCAGGAAATAGGAATAGATCACTAAGATGTGGCCCTAATGCCTTAGAGTCTAAACCAATAGACTTATTTCCTACCTACAAAAATATTTATTTGTAACATTATCCCCTCTGTGATGCTTGTTTTACTCAGGCTGTACTGTTTCTAATTATCTGTATATTATTGTAGTAACATTTATCTATATTTTGAAGGATATAGTTTAACCTTTGAATCCTTAAACATTGTGAAACAACATTACCAGCTATCATATCTTTATGCTTCTATTGTAAGACATTGAAAACGATGACTAAAAGAAGCAGCTTGCTAATTTAATCTCAAAGAAATTTTAAGATTATGGTTATGACTAAATCATTTGATACAGAAGCCTATTTATAAATCTGTATTTTAAAATCTTTCCCTTGTAAGGCTCCTGGGTGGCTCAGTCGGTTAAGCATCTGACTTAAGCTCAGGTCATGATCTCATGGTTTGTGGGTTCGAGCCCCGCGTCGGGCTCTGTGCTGACAGCTAGCTCAGAGCCTGAAGGCTGCCTCAGATTCTGTGTCTCCCCTCTCTCTGACCCTTCCCTGCTCATGCTGTCATTCTCTCTCACACACACACAATAAAAACATTTTAAAAAAATAAGATCTTCCCTTTGTATAGTGACATGAATATTTTACTGATGATATATTAAGAAGTCTAAGTCTTCTAATATAACAGTATTCTTAGGAATGATGACTGTATTTCATATATAAATAGAGCTAAGAATCACAAAATGATACTGACTTAAATGATAAAAACCAGCTTCCCTCTTACAAGCTTCATATGAAAAAAATTGGTTCCCTGAGGTGAAAAAATTGGAATTTGGGTGGCTCAGTTGGTTGGGTGTCTGACTTTGGCTCAGGTCATGATCTCGCTGTTCTTGAGTTAAAGCCCCGAGTCATGCTCTGTGCTGACAGGTCAGAGCCTGGAATCTGTTTCAGATTCTTTGTCTCCTCTCTCTCTCTCTGCCACTCCCCTACTTGTGCTCTGACACTCTCTTGCTCTCTCTCTCTCAAAAATAAATAATAATTAAAAGAAATTTTTTAATTGGTTCATTGTTACCAAGTTGCATTTAGCAATATTCTAATAAGCAATATAGAAAGACTCATATGAAGCCATTAGAAGTTGGGGTGACTGGGTGGCTCAGACAGTTAAGGGTCTGTCTTCGGCTCAGGTCATAATCTCGAAGTTCATGGGTTTGAGCCCCGCATCTGCCTCTGTGCTGACAGCTCAGAGCCTAGAGCCTGCTTCTAATTCTGTATCTTCCTCTCTCTCTCTGCTTCTTCCCTGCTTGTACTCTGTCGCTCTCTGTCTCTCCAAAATAAATAAATGTTAAAAAAAAAAGTTAATAATTTGTGGAGTCCTTAGGTGGCTCATTTGGTTAAGTATCTGACTTTGGATATTGGCTCAGGTCATGACCCCACAGTTCTTGAGCTCCAGCCCCCACTGTATCAGCACACAGCCTGCTTGGAGTTCTCGCTCCATCTCTCTCTGCCCCTACCCTACTCATGCTCTGTCTCTCAAAAATAAATAAATACTTTTAAATTTTTTTAATTAAAATAAATAAATAAACTTAAACAATTAAAAGTTAGAGGGAGGCAAGATGGCGGAGAAGTAGGGAGCTCCATACATTTTGCACACCCCCATCTCTCAAGCAGAGAAGGCCTGAAGCCATAGGACACTGAACCGCAGGAGTCTGGGAAGAAAGGAGACAGAGTCCACTAAGAAGACAACCTCATAGGTGCATGAGTGTGAACTGGGGAAGATAAAAATGGGCCGGGACCCGGAGACACAGAAGGAGGGGAGGGAACCTCCTTGGTTGGGAGCCTCAGAGAGTCAAGGGGAAGAGAAAGAGCGGGTGAAACTGCTCATAGAACTGTCCCTAGAGAAGAAATAACCTCGGATCCTATTTCTAGCTGTGGTGCTTTCTTTGGACTGGGTGACCCAGTCCCCGGTGGCGCCAGGAGAAAATGCTCCGCTGCTCTCCTGACTCAATCCCCGGCTGGGAAGCGGTCTGGCCAGCTGGATTGTATTTCGAGTGGTATCAATAAAGCGCGAAGACTAAGACCAAGAAACGAGGCTGGGCTTGGGACATAGAACACGGCCCATCTTGGCTACGACCATGGAACAGGGAGTTCGGACCCAAAAGAGTGATGTGCAATGCTTAGTTGAGAAAGGACGGAGGCACTGCCATTTTTCCAACCACAACAACCAAGGCAAGATCTCAGGGAGCTACCGGAGGGCTGCAGTGGAGGCAAGACCTGCCTACACCAAACCACAACCATCCCTGTGAGGGAGCTGTTTTTTTGGTTTTGTTTTTTTGTTTGTTTTTTGTTTTTTACTGGAGCTCAGGGCAAGACCATGGATTCACTGCTACGATTAATTCTAGATCAGTTCTTTCTATTCAGATATATTTTCCCTTGTCTCACTCATATCCCTCCCCTCTGCTGGACTGGGCACTCTGGTCATTGGTTTGCTTAAACAGCCACATTTAATCAAATTCTCTAGATGTATATTCTACACCTCCAGTGCTACTATTCTATCTCTTTCTGGAGTAATCAAACTATATAGTTTCTCTGAGTAACATTAATTTTGTTTCTTTCTCCTTACCTCCTACCATATTCTCCTCTTTCTCTCTCTAAATTAAGCCTCTTAGTTCTCTGCCTGGTCATTGTCCAATTTCACTTTCTCACCGCCATGTCATTTCTCTCTTTGTATACGCTTTTCCATCAACACTGCATACACCCTGGTCTTTATTTGTAGCTGGGAATTCTGGTTTTATGCTTTTAGATTGTCCTTTGTCTTTTGGATTTTTTACTTTTTTTTTCTGTTTTTCTTTTTCCCTTTCAGTTTGCTTGTTTGTTGGATTTGTCTGTGAGTTTGCATGCCTTTGTTCCCTGTGTGTTTGTCTGTCTGTTTTCCTTTCCTGGGCTACCTCAAGAAACAAGCCAAAGTACCCATGGTGGAGAGTCCCAAATACAACTACGAGTAGGGAAATAAAATAACCAAAGTCTCAACAAGAGAGACCAAGAGACACCATTCAAAAAATACTTCCTGAATGGACAGGGCCTGGAAAGTCAATGAGCCTTCTTTAATATAGCAGTACTCACAGGTGTAGAGCACATAAGAAGCTTTTAAAACACACAAGAGACAGAAGGCTAGCCAAAATGAAGAAATGGAAGAACTCTCCTCTAAAGAAATTCCAGGACGAAATGACAGCTAAAGAACTGCTCAAAACAGTTACAAGCAACATAACTGAACAAGAATTTAGAACAATAGTCATAAAATTAAACACTGGGCTTGAAAAAGGTATGGAAGACATCAGAGAAGCTATTGCTACAAAGACTATGAAGCTTAAAAATAGTTGTGATGAATTAAAAAACTGCTATAAATAGGTGTATACTAAAGTGGAGGCATCCAATGCAAGGATTAAAAAGGCAGAAAGGAAAATAAGTGAATTAGAAGACACATTATAGAAAAAGAGGAAGTTGAGAAAAATAGAGATAAATGGATCCAGCGGCACGAATGGAGAGTTCCAGAACTGAGTGATACAATCAAACAAACAATATCTGTATCATAGGAATTCCAGAAGAGGAAGAGAGTGGGAAAGGCGCTGAAGGAGTTCTTGAACAAAGTATACCTAAGAACTTCCCCAATCTGGGGAAAGAAACAGACATTGAAATTCAAGAGGCACAGAGAACTCCCCTCAGATGGAACTTGAATCGCTCTTCTGCATGGCATATCATAGTGAAACTGGCAAAATACAAGGACAAAAAGAGAATTCTGAAAGCAGCTAAGGATTAAAGGGCCCTAACATACAAAGGAAGACCTATTAGAGTGGTTACAGAACTGTGTACTGAAACTTGGCAGACCAGAAAGGAATTGCAAGAAATCTTCAATGTGATGAACAGAAAAAATATTCAGCCAAGAATCCTCTGTCCAGCAAGCCTGTCAATCAGAACAGAAGAAGAGGTAAATGTATTCCCAAATAAACAAAAATTGAAAGAATTAATCACCACTAAACCAGCCATACAAGAAATCCTAAGGGGGACTCTATGAGGGAAATGTTGCAGGGAACACAAGGTACGAGAGACATGACAAGCATGAATCCTACAAAGAATACAATGATTCTCAACCCATATTTTTCAATAATAACACTGAATGTAAATGGACTAAATGCTCCAATAAAAGACATAGGATAGCAGAATAGAGAAGAAAACAAAATCCATCTATTTGCTGTCTACAGGAGACTCATTTTAGACCTGAGGACACCTTCAGATTGAAAGTAAGGGGATGGAGAAATACCTATCATGCTACTGGAAGTCAAAAGAAAGCTGGAGTAGCCATACTTATATCAGACAAACTGGACTTTAAAGTAAAGGCAGTAACAAGGGATGAAGAAGGGCGTATGTAATGATTACAGGGTCTATCCATTAGGAAGAACTAACAATTATAAATGTCTATGCACCAAATACGGAGGCACCCAAATACGTAAAACAATCAAAACCAGAAACAATCTTACAGATAAGAATGTGCTAATAGCAGGGGACTTTAATACTCCACTTACATCAATGGAGAGATCAACTAGACAGAAAATCACAAAAGAAACAATGGACTTGAATGACACATTGGACCAGATGGAGTTGACAAATCTATTTAGAACTCTACATCCTGAGGCCATGGACTTCATTTTCTTCTCAAGTGCATATGGCACATTCTCCAAGATATATCACATACTGGGACATAAAGCAGCCCTCAATAAATATAAAAGAATTGAGATCACATCATGCACACTTTCAGATCACAGTGCTATGAAACTTGAAATCAACCACAGGAAGAAGTCTGGAAACCCCCCCAAAAAAACATGAAGGTTAGAGAACACCCTACAAAAAAATGAATGAGCCAATCAGGCAATTAGAGAAGAAATTTTAAAATATATGTGAACAAATGAAAATGAAAATACAACAATTCAAACTCTATGGGATGCCGCAAAGGCAGTCCTAAGAGGAAAGTACATTACATGCACTCCAGGCCTATTTCAAGAAATTAGAAAAAGTGCAAGTACAAAATCTAACAGCACAGCTAAAGGAACTAGAAGGAAAGCAACAAGATCACCCAAACCCCGTAGGAGAAGAGAAATAATAAAAACCAGGGCAGAAATAAACAATATAGAATCCAAAAAACAGTTAAACAGATCAATGAAACCAAGAGTTGGTTTTTTGAAAAAATAAACNTTGAATCCTTAAACATTGTGAAACAACATTACCAGCTATCATATCTTTATGCTTCTATTGTAAGACATTGAAAACGATGACTAAAAGAAGCAGCTTGCTAATTTAATCTCAAAGAAATTTTAAGATTATGGTTATGACTAAATCATTTGATACAGAAGCCTATTTATAAATCTGTATTTTAAAATCTTTCCCTTGTAAGGCTCCTGGGTGGCTCAGTCGGTTAAGCATCTGACTTAAGCTCAGGTCATGATCTCATGGTTTGTGGGTTCGAGCCCCGCGTCGGGCTCTGTGCTGACAGCTAGCTCAGAGCCTGAAGGCTGCCTCAGATTCTGTGTCTCCCCTCTCTCTGACCCTTCCCTGCTCATGCTGTCATTCTCTCTCACACACACACAATAAAAACATTTTAAAAAAATAAGATCTTCCCTTTGTATAGTGACATGAATATTTTACTGATGATATATTAAGAAGTCTAAGTCTTCTAATATAACAGTATTCTTAGGAATGATGACTGTATTTCATATATAAATAGAGCTAAGAATCACAAAATGATACTGACTTAAATGATAAAAACCAGCTTCCCTCTTACAAGCTTCATATGAAAAAAATTGGTTCCCTGAGGTGAAAAAATTGGAATTTGGGTGGCTCAGTTGGTTGGGTGTCTGACTTTGGCTCAGGTCATGATCTCGCTGTTCTTGAGTTAAAGCCCCGAGTCATGCTCTGTGCTGACAGGTCAGAGCCTGGAATCTGTTTCAGATTCTTTGTCTCCTCTCTCTCTCTCTGCCACTCCCCTACTTGTGCTCTGACACTCTCTTGCTCTCTCTCTCTCAAAAATAAATAATAATTAAAAGAAATTTTTTAATTGGTTCATTGTTACCAAGTTGCATTTAGCAATATTCTAATAAGCAATATAGAAAGACTCATATGAAGCCATTAGAAGTTGGGGTGACTGGGTGGCTCAGACAGTTAAGGGTCTGTCTTCGGCTCAGGTCATAATCTCGAAGTTCATGGGTTTGAGCCCCGCATCTGCCTCTGTGCTGACAGCTCAGAGCCTAGAGCCTGCTTCTAATTCTGTATCTTCCTCTCTCTCTCTGCTTCTTCCCTGCTTGTACTCTGTCGCTCTCTGTCTCTCCAAAATAAATAAATGTTAAAAAAAAAAGTTAATAATTTGTGGAGTCCTTAGGTGGCTCATTTGGTTAAGTATCTGACTTTGGATATTGGCTCAGGTCATGACCCCACAGTTCTTGAGCTCCAGCCCCCACTGTATCAGCACACAGCCTGCTTGGAGTTCTCTCTCCATCTCTCTCTGCCCCTACCCTACTCATGCTCTGTCTCTCAAAAATAAATAAATACTTTTAAATTTTTTTAATTAAAATAAATAAATAAACTTAAACAATTAAAAGTTAGAGGGAGGCAAGATGGTGGAGAAGTAGGGAGCTCCATACATTTTGCACACCCCCATCTCTCAAGCAGAGAAGGCCTGAAGCCATAGGACACTGAACCGCAGGAGTCTGGGAAGAAAGGAGACAGAGTCCACTAAGAAGACAACCTCATAGGTGCATGAGTGTGAACTGGGGAAGATAAAAATGGGCCGGGACCCGGAGACACAGAAGGAGGGGAGGGAACCTCCTTGGTTGGGAGCCTCAGAGAGTCAAGGGGAAGAGAAAGAGCGGGTGAAACTGCTCATAGAACTGTCCCTAGAGAAGAAATAACCTCGGATCCTATTTCTAGCTGTGGTGCTTTCTTTGGACTGGGTGACCCAGTCCCCGGTGGCGCCAGGAGAAAATGCTCCGCTGCTCTCCTGACTCAATCCCCGGCTGGGAAGCGGTCTGGCCAGCTGGATTGTATTTCGAGTGGTATCAATAAAGCGCGAAGACTAAGACCAAGAAACGAGGCTGGGCTTGGGACATAGAACACGGCCCATCTTGGCTACGACCATGGAACAGGGAGTTCGGACCCAAAAGAGTGATGTGCAATGCTTAGTTGAGAAAGGACGGAGGCACTGCCATTTTTCCAACCACAACAACCAAGGCAAGATCTCAGGGAGCTACCGGAGGGCTGCAGTGGAGGCAAGACCTGCCTACACCAAACCACAACCATCCCTGTGAGGGAGCTGTTTTTTTGGTTTTGTTTTTTTGTTTGTTTTTTGTTTTTTACTGGAGCTCAGGGCAAGACCATGGATTCACTGCTACGATTAATTCTAGATCAGTTCTTTCTATTCAGATATATTTTCCCTTGTCTCACTCATATCCCTCCCCTCTGCTGGACTGGGCACTCTGGTCATTGGTTTGCTTAAACAGCCACATTTAATCAAATTCTCTAGATGTATATTCTACACCTCCAGTGCTACTATTCTATCTCTTTCTGGAGTAATCAAACTATATAGTTTCTCTGAGTAACATTAATTTTGTTTCTTTCTCCTTACCTCCTACCATATTCTCCTCTTTCTCTCTCTAAATTAAGCCTCTTAGTTCTCTGCCTGGTCATTGTCCAATTTCACTTTCTCACCGCCATGTCATTTCTCTCTTTGTATACGCTTTTCCATCAACACTGCATACACCCTGGTCTTTATTTGTAGCTGGGAATTCTGGTTTTATGCTTTTAGATTGTCCTTTGTCTTTTGGATTTTTTACTTTTTTTTTCTGTTTTTCTTTTTCCCTTTCAGTTTGCTTGTTTGTTGGATTTGTCTGTGAGTTTGCATGCCTTTGTTCCCTGTGTGTTTGTCTGTCTGTTTTCCTTTCCTGGGCTACCTCAAGAAACAAGCCAAAGTACCCATGGTGGAGAGTCCCAAATACAACTACGAGTAGGGAAATAAAATAACCAAAGTCTCAACAAGAGAGACCAAGAGACACCATTCAAAAAATACTTCCTGAATGGACAGGGCCTGGAAAGTCAATGAGCCTTCTTTAATATAGCAGTACTCACAGGTGTAGAGCACATAAGAAGCTTTTAAAACACACAAGAGACAGAAGGCTAGCCAAAATGAAGAAATGGAAGAACTCTCCTCTAAAGAAATTCCAGGACGAAATGACAGCTAAAGAACTGCTCAAAACAGTTACAAGCAACATAACTGAACAAGAATTTAGAACAATAGTCATAAAATTAAACACTGGGCTTGAAAAAGGTATGGAAGACATCAGAGAAGCTATTGCTACAAAGACTATGAAGCTTAAAAATAGTTGTGATGAATTAAAAAACTGCTATAAATAGGTGTATACTAAAGTGGAGGCATCCAATGCAAGGATTAAAAAGGCAGAAAGGAAAATAAGTGAATTAGAAGACACATTATAGAAAAAGAGGAAGTTGAGAAAAATAGAGATAAATGGATCCAGCGGCACGAATGGAGAGTTCCAGAACTGAGTGATACAATCAAACAAACAATATCTGTATCATAGGAATTCCAGAAGAGGAAGAGAGTGGGAAAGGCGCTGAAGGAGTTCTTGAACAAAGTATACCTAAGAACTTCCCCAATCTGGGGAAAGAAACAGACATTGAAATTCAAGAGGCACAGAGAACTCCCCTCAGATGGAACTTGAATCGCTCTTCTGCATGGCATATCATAGTGAAACTGGCAAAATACAAGGACAAAAAGAGAATTCTGAAAGCAGCTAAGGATTAAAGGGCCCTAACATACAAAGGAAGACCTATTAGAGTGGTTACAGAACTGTGTACTGAAACTTGGCAGACCAGAAAGGAATTGCAAGAAATCTTCAATGTGATGAACAGAAAAAATATTCAGCCAAGAATCCTCTGTCCAGCAAGCCTGTCAATCAGAACAGAAGAAGAGGTAAATGTATTCCCAAATAAACAAAAATTGAAAGAATTAATCACCACTAAACCAGCCATACAAGAAATCCTAAGGGGGACTCTATGAGGGAAATGTTGCAGGGAACACAAGGTACGAGAGACATGACAAGCATGAATCCTACAAAGAATACAATGATTCTCAACCCATATTTTTCAATAATAACACTGAATGTAAATGGACTAAATGCTCCAATAAAAGACATAGGATAGCAGAATAGAGAAGAAAACAAAATCCATCTATTTGCTGTCTACAGGAGACTCATTTTAGACCTGAGGACACCTTCAGATTGAAAGTAAGGGGATGGAGAAATACCTATCATGCTACTGGAAGTCAAAAGAAAGCTGGAGTAGCCATACTTATATCAGACAAACTGGACTTTAAAGTAAAGGCAGTAACAAGGGATGAAGAAGGGCGTATGTAATGATTACAGGGTCTATCCATTAGGAAGAACTAACAATTATAAATGTCTATGCACCAAATACGGAGGCACCCAAATACGTAAAACAATCAAAACCAGAAACAATCTTACAGATAAGAATGTGCTAATAGCAGGGGACTTTAATACTCCACTTACATCAATGGAGAGATCAACTAGACAGAAAATCACAAAAGAAACAATGGACTTGAATGACACATTGGACCAGATGGAGTTGACAAATCTATTTAGAACTCTACATCCTGAGGCCATGGACTTCATTTTCTTCTCAAGTGCATATGGCACATTCTCCAAGATATATCACATACTGGGACATAAAGCAGCCCTCAATAAATATAAAAGAATTGAGATCACATCATGCACACTTTCAGATCACAGTGCTATGAAACTTGAAATCAACCACAGGAAGAAGTCTGGAAAACCCCCCAAAAAAACATGAAGGTTAGAGAACACCCTACAAAAAAATGAATGAGCCAATCAGGCAATTAGAGAAGAAATTTTAAAATATATGTGAACAAATGAAAATGAAAATACAACAATTCAAACTCTATGGGATGCCGCAAAGGCAGTCCTAAGAGGAAAGTACATTACATGCACTCCAGGCCTATTTCAAGAAATTAGAAAAAGTGCAAGTACAAAATCTAACAGCACAGCTAAAGGAACTAGAAGGAAAGCAACAAGATCACCCAAACCCCGTAGGAGAAGAGAAATAATAAAAACCAGGGCAGAAATAAACAATATAGAATCCAAAAAACAGTTAAACAGATCAATGAAACCAAGAGTTGGTTTTTTGAAAAAATAAACAAAATTGACAAACATCTAGCCAGACTTATCAAAAAGAAAAGAGAGAGCACCCAAATAGACAAAATCATGAATGACAGTGAACTTATTACAACCAACCCTTCAGAAATACAAGCATTATCAAGGAATACTATGAAAAATTATATGCCAACAAACTGGACAACTTAGAGGAAATGGACAAGTTCCTAAACACACACTCACTACCAAAATTCACAGGGGAAAAGATAGAAAATCTGAACAGACCCATAACTAGTGAAGAAATTGAATCAGTTATCAAAAATCTCCCAACAAATAAGAGCCTTGGGCCAGATGGCTTCCCTGGGGAATTCTATCAGACATTTAAAAACAGAGTTATTACCCAGTCTTCTCAAGCTATTCCAAAAAACAGAAATGGAAGGAAAACTTCTGGACTCATTTTATGAAGCCAACATCACGTTGATTCCCAAGCCAGACAGAGACCCAGCAAAAAAAGAGAACTACAGGCCAATATCTTTAATGAATACAGAGGCAAAAATCCTCTACAAGATACTTGCAAATCGAATGCAACAGCACATAAAAAGAATTATCCACCATAATCAAGTGGGTTTCATCTGTGGGTTACAGGGCTGGTTCAATATTCACAAATCAGTCAATGTGATACATCACATTAACAAAAGAAAAGATAAAAACCATATGATTCTGTCAATAGATGCAGAAAAAGCATTTGACAAAATACAGCATCCCTTCGTAATAAAGCCACTCGAGAAAGTCGGGATAGAAGGAACTTACTTAAACTTCATAAAAGCCATCTATGAGAGCCCTCGGCTAATATCATCCTCAATGGGGAAAACTGAGAGCTTTCCCCCTGAGATCAAGAACACGACAGGGATGTCCACTCCCACCACTGTTATTTAACAAAGTGCTAGAAGTCCTAGCATCAGCAGACAACAAAAGGAAATAAAAGACATCTGAATTGGCAAAGAAGTCAAACTTTCACTCTTCACAGATGACATGATACTCTACATAGAAAACCCAACAGACTCCACGAGAAGCCTACTAGAACTGACCTATGAATTCAACAAAGTCACAGGTATAAAATCAATGTACAGAAATCGGTTGCATTTTTATACACCAATAATGAAACAACAGAAAGAGTAATCATGAGACTGATCCCATTCAGAATTGCACAAAAAAACATAAAATACCTAGGAATAAACCTAACCAAAATATAAGAGATATGTATGATGAAAACTATAGAACACTTATAGAGGGAATTGAAGACACAAAGAAATGGAAAAACATTCCATGCTCATGTAATGGAAGAATAGTGTTAAAATGTCATTACTACCCAAAGCAATCTACACATTCAATGCAATCCCAATCAAAGTTGCACCAGCTTTCTTCTCAAAGTGAGAATAAACTATCCAAAATTTGTGTGGAACCACAAAAGACCCTGAATAGCCAACATAATATTGAAGAAGAAAACCAAAACTGGAGGCATCACAATCCCAGACTTTAGCCTCTACTAAAAAGCTGTCATCATCAAGACAGTATGGTATTGGCAAAAAACGGACACAGAAACCAATGGAATAGAATAGAGAACTCAGAATTGGACCCACAAATGTTTGGCCAACTAATCTTGGACAAAGCAGCAAAGAGTATCCAATGAAAAAAAGACAGCCTCTTTAACAGTTGGTGCTGAGAGAACTGGACAGCAACATGCAGAAGAATGAAGCTAGGTCACTGTCTCACACCATCCACAAAAATAAACTCAAAATGGATAAAGGGCCTGAATGTGAGACAGGAAACCATCAAAACCCTAGAGGAGAAAGCAGGAAACAACCTCCTTGACCTCAACTGCAGCCATTTCTTACTTGACACATCCCCAAAGGCAAGGGAATTGAGAGCAACAATGAAGTACTGGGACTTCATCAAGATAAAAAGCTTCTGCACAGCAAAGGAAACAATCAATAAAATTAGTAGGCGACCGACTGAATGGGAAAAGATAGTTGCAAATGACATATCAGATAAAGGGCTAGTATCCAAAAGCTATAAGGAACTCACCAAACTCCACATCTGAAAAACACATAATCCAGTGAAGAAATGGGCAGAAGAAATGAACAGACACTTCTCCAAAGAGGACATCCAGATGGCCAACAGACACATGAACGATGCTCAGCGTCCCTCATCATCTCGGAAATGCAGATCAAAACCACACTGAGATACCACCTCATGCCAGTCAGAGTGGCTAAAATGAACAAACCAGGAGGCTATAGATTCTGACAAGGATGTGGGGAAAAGGGAACCCTCCTACACTGTTGATGGGAATGTAAACTGGTGCAGCCCCTCTGGAAAACAGTGTGCAAGTTCCTCAAAAAATTAACAATAAAACTCTCCTATGACCCAACAATAGCCCTGCTAGGAATTTACCCAAGGGATACAGGAGTGCTGATGCATAGGGGCACATGTACCCCAATTTTCATAGTTGCACTTTCAACAATAGCCAAATCACAGAAAGAGCCTAACTGTCCATCAACTGAAAAATGGATCAAGAAGATGTGCTTTATCTATACAATGGAATACTCCATGGCAATGAGAAAGAATGAAATCTGGCCACGTGTAGCAACATGGATGGAACTTTAGGGTGTTATGCTGAGTGAAATAAGTCAGGCAGAGAAAGACAGATACCATATGTTTTCACGTATAGGTGGATCAGGAGAAACTTAATGGAGGACCATGGGGGCGGAGAAGGGGAAAAATAGTTGGGGTGAGGGAGGGAGGCAAACCATGAGAGACTCTTGAATGCTGAGAACAAACTGAGGGCTGCTCGGGGTGGGGGAGAGAGGAAGGGGGGTGCTGGGCATGGAGAAGGGCACTTGTTGGGATGAGCACTGGGTGTTATATAGAAACCAACTCAACAAGAAACTATGAAAGAAAAAAATTAAAAGTTAATCATTTGTTTGAAATTAGTTGATCAGCTGAAATATTCAGGACTAATAGTACCACAGCATTGAGAGAATAAGGCAGACATATTTCATGGAATAATAAAATTTTAGCTACCTCATACCATCTTCCCAAGTTGAATATCCCTAGAAACACTCATATCCAGCACAATTATTTTGAAAAAATGAAAATGTCAAACTTATATTTCAATTACCTGTATTTTTACATCATGCTAAATTTTCATACCTACTTCCCATCATAAAGAAATGTTTTCTATATATTTTTCCTTATGAATAGGATTCATCTTTATTTATAATATGATGTGTTGGTTATATGGTGTTTCAAAGAAATTATTCAAAAAATGATGCCTGAAATGCCTCTTCAAGAACATTAGTTTAAAATATTAACACTGGCTGTCTCTTGTTAATTTTCCTTCCTTCTGCCTACTATTATATATTTGCCTAATCTTTCCATAATTGTCTAACTAAATTTAAAATACCTTTTAAAACAATTTATGGGGGAAATTAGGCATTTCTCTGTCTGTTTGTGTGGATACAGAAGAATGCTGAAGGGTTTAGAAACATAGTCTCACCTGTAAAACCAAATTGGCAAAGGCACTCCACTCCACTGAGACAAATAAATATTTATTTTTCAAGCTGCAGGCAAAATCCAATTTCTTTAGATAGTACATAAAATGTGACTTAGTTGTCTCTAAGAATATATTTATTTTTCATCTTCAAGTCTAAAATGTGGTTTCAACCAATATTTTATTAATTTCTTTCCAAAACCTCTTTTACCTTTAGTCACATAGAGCTTCACTATAAATAGAAATGTAAAACCCCATTTTTTAGATCCTATGTTGGGTGATATCTGTCCTCTTTATAGCTTTTGGCTCCACACACTCCCTACCTACATAAATGGTACACATTTTATTCAAATCTCTATTCACTTAGAGCTTAGGAAGATTCATTGTTCTTTCAAACTGGTGGTGTTGAGACTTTCCTGCCAGAAAATTAGAATAATTCATATCCTTTATTTTCATAGAAAGAGGATTTTCCACTTGACTACTTAATTTGCAGTAAGTTCAAATCCTGATTTTTCTTATTTTACAAAGAAAAATTTAGTAGCAGCCATTGGGAAGTAGAGTAGCATATCACTTCAAAACATACTTATTCTTTTTGTTCTTAGAAATTTATTAATTTTTCTGACTAGATGTCTTGAAAATATATGAAATTTCATTATTCAGCTATAAGATATCAATTTCAGTTAAAAGTGCTGATAATATGGAACACACTGCTGGATATTAAAATCTAGTTGAAAATGAACTTTTGCAATATGTCTATTTTATATTTTCAGCTCCCACAGAAATTATACACTGGTAGCCAGACTCATTGATGGGCAACATGCGAGGACTCATGTGACAGTCATCTTTTATTAAGAACGACTTGCTCTGCCAGGGAATATATCTTAATATCATTTATATAGTACCAATATTAGAACCACTAGTTAAAGCCATCCATAACAGAGGATAATATAACAATAAATAGAGAAGGATGTAAACATTGTTCTTTGTCTTAGATTTAAATCTCTAAGTAACTCTTCAAATAAAAAGAAGTTATAAGTCTATAGGGGTTTTTTTGGTCCAAAAAGCATGAATAAATGCTTATTTGCACTTTTGTATCCCCTACCATCTAAGGATTCAAATACCACATTATCTTATTTAAAGATAGATGAAAGAGAATACATCAGCAAGTAATCAAAAACATAAGGCCAGTGAAATCAACAGACATTGGATACCTCTGAAAACTATTTTCAGAAAAAGACATTAAAAACATTATTAAAAATTTTACTAGTGAAATAGCTGGCATATTCTACTAGCTCCTCTACTCAATTTCCACACTTTCCTTTCTCTTTTCCAAGATAGCTCCTATTTGGGGAGTGGAAGAGAGAAAGATAGCAAAGTTCCAAAGTTTAAAAAAAAAAAAAGAAAGAGAATAAAAATCTCAGCTGCATCCCTTGCAGCTAGAAATAACCTTGTGATCGTTCTGACCAATGGAAGTTGTCAAATGTTTCTGGGAAAACTGATTTGAGGGTTTCTGGGAGAACTTTGTTTCTCTGATATAGATACCATTTCTTTCCTACATTCTCTCCTTCTTCCTTTCTGGAATGTGACGTTGATGGCTGAACTGCAACAGCCAGTTTGTAACTATGAAAATGAAGCAAGGGTCTTACAGAGCCCTTGACCCTAACATCCTTGACCTGCTAACCTGCTGCCAATAGCTACCAATTACTGAACTACTTGTCACATGATAAAAAATAAGACTACTTGGTTAATTACCAAAGTTAGTTTTCAGAAGCCTGAAGCAAATAAAAAAATGTAAATTTTAAGGTTTTCCTTCCCCTTCAGTTGATAAGATAATAAAATAAGGACTTTTTAAACTTTATGAAGTTTCCAGGGGCACCTGGGTGGCGCATTTAGGCATCCGACTTTGGCTCAGGTCATGATCTCACAGTTGGTGAGTTCAAGCCCTGCGTCGGGCTCTGTGCTGACAGCTCAGAGTCTGGAGCTTGCTTCAGATTCTGTGCCACTGTCTCTCTCTGCCCCTTCCCTGCTAGCACTGTCTTTCTCTGTCTCAAAATAAATAAATAAGTAAGTAAATAAATAAATAAATAAATAAATAAATAAATAAATGTTTAAGAAAAAAGTTTTTAAAATAAACTTTATGAAGTTTCCGTCAGGTGAGCACTGTCCATTTTCCTGAAGCCATATCTACTTAGCCAATAATTAAGCCAACCAAACTATGCAAAAAATAGCCATTTGACAATAACTCCTGAAAGCTGGCAATTGATAACCTTTCTACTGGTTAGTTGGGTCAAATACAATTCCGAACTATAAATTTCCCCAGGAATTTTGTGCCATGGAAAAGCCAGTCTTCCCAGACACATATCTATGCTTTCATTTTGTAGACAATGAAAAACTTTTATAACTATCTTCTTTTTTTTTTTANAGCTCAGAGTCTGGAGCTTGCTTCAGATTCTGTGCCACTGTCTCTCTCTGCCCCTTCCCTGCTAGCACTGTCTTTCTCTGTCTCAAAATAAATAAATAAGTAAGTAAATAAATAAATAAATAAATAAATAAATAAATAAATGTTTAAGAAAAGTTTTTAAAATAAACTTTATGAAGTTTCCGTCAGGTGAGCACTGTCCATTTTCCTGAAGCCATATCTACTTAGCCAATAATTAAGCCAACCAAACTATGCAAAAAATAGCCATTTGACAATAACTCCTGAAAGCTGGCAATTGATAACCTTTCTACTGGTTAGTTGGGTCAAATACAATTCCGAACTATAAATTTCCCCAGGAATTTTGTGCCATGGAAAAGCCAGTCTTCCCAGACACATATCTATGCTTTCATTTTGTAGACAATGAAAAACTTTTATAACTATCTTCTTTTTTTTTTTAGTCAAAAGAAAGAGTTACATTTTGCACTCAACAGATAATTATCTTATCTCACATACCTGAAGAAATTATTTTCCACCTGCTTCTAAAACTGACATCTTGAATAAGGCTGTGCTTCAAACCGATTATGAATAAACTGAAATTATATATAAAATTTTTCTGGGATAGGAGCATCTGGGTGGCTCCGTTGGATGAGTGTCCAGCTTTGGCTCAGGTTATAATCTCACAGCTCATGAGTTTGAGCCCCACGTCTGGCCCTGTGCTGACAGCTCAGAGGTTGGAGCCCATTTCTGATTCTGTATCTCCCTCTCTCTCTGCTCATCCCCTGCTCACGTTCTGTCTCTCTGTCCTTCAAAAATAAATAAACATTTAAAAAATTTTAATAAAGGCCCATTGCTTTCAGCAAAATCTCAAAGGAGTATATACACCTCCCCCAAAATGTTACAGATCACTGCCCCAAATGGTTTTTATTCTTGTTATTTTCATATTTCTTTCCTAATCCTCATTTTTCAGCCACTACTGATGCATGACAAATTACTCCAAATTTAGTGGCATAAAGCGACATTTTATTATCTCTCACCGTTTCTTTGAGGCAAGAATTCAGGAAGGGCTTAGCCAGGCAGTTCTGGCTCAGAGTCTCTTAGGTGGGTGCAGTGAGATGATAACTAGAGCCCAAACATCAAGAGGCCAGACACCTGGGGGTTGGCCAGCATCTCTGTCTTTTCATGGAGTCTCAGGGTCTCTCCATGTGGTTTTCCCACGTGGGTTACTTTGGGCTGGTTCACAGCATGGTGGCCACAAGGCAGTCAGCCCACTTACCTGGATGCTGAAGGCTTTCAGAATTAATATTCCAGCAATCTCATACTCTATCCCTTGAAGCAGTAACAAAAGCCCACTCAGTTCTAAGAGGATTCCCCCTCTCAATAAGAAGAGTGACAAAGAATCTGTGGACATATTTTAAAACCACCACATGTCGAATATGTGTGCATTAAAAATTATTAAGAAATTAGGTAATGACAATTTTCTGTGTAATTCAGGACCAAATAAAAAGCTGTTTGATCCTACATCATACCAAACAATAGTATTATGCTTCATGGCTTTTTATCAATATAATCTGTGATCGCTGTGACTTAATTTTCATTTTTGGTTTGCAAATCTTTATATATATACAACAAATTACACATATAAATAATTCTATGATTCTCATAAAAATGAAAGATCCTACTCTAATCAGGAATAATTGCACCCCAATTTATTTCATGTTTTCAAATTTTAACTATAAAGTTTGCCCAAAGGTGGATGCTCCTATTTTATAACCAGAAAGTGGCACTCTTTTGGCAAATTTTCTTGGTGAATGACTATGCTAATGTAAATTAAAACATTTTGGTCATGAGCTATTGATCTGTTTATTGACAAAATATAAAGTTTAGCAAGTAATTAACAATTCTTAAATCCTCAGCCAAATTTCTGAGCTACACATCAAACCATGAGAAAATTCTATAACCAAGTACTTGGAAAATTTAGTCATTATTCTTCAGATGCTTACCCTCATCTCACGATGCCCAGCACTTAAACATATCCTTAGACAAAGAACATATCATCACACAACATAAAGTATAACACATATTAAAATATAAAACATAGTAAACCTGCCAATGAAAATCAGTTCAAGAAGACATGAGAATTTGAATCAGGCTTATGGCCCATCCAGCTTGGCTGTAATAAAAACTTTCAGTCCTAAAACAATGTCACCTTCCATGAAACACATTTCAATCACTCAAATTTCCTTAATAATCCATGTATTACCTACTATACATTAAGTTATTTAGAACTGTTTAGTATATTTTCATTCTACAATTTATTCTCTAAAGCCTTGCTGCTGTATTCACAGTGATTCTCTTTTTTTTCCTAAAGTTTTTCTCTTTTCACTTTCTAAGGGAACTCCCCACTTTCAATACACTGAAACGTAGAAACACAGTAAACCTGTCACTGCCTACTAACCCACACCCACCTCCATCCCAACCACACCAAGCATGGGTCCCCTGAGACAGGTCTTAATCTTCCTCGTCCATCTTCATAATCTGTTCCCTCCCAATACTCATTCCTATCAATTGACGTAATTTCTCCATCTTCTTCCCACCATCGTCTCCAACACCACCACTCTACCACTGACCTCCTAAGGCTCAGAATTGAACGTGGAACCATTTGGGACAGTGAAATAACATTTTCTGTTTCCAAAATACTTTCAGCAAGTTATAAATTAACTTTAACACGGCCTCTTAAATGTCAGTGGAATGATACAGAATCAATGGCCACAAAAAGACAAAAACAAGAGATGCATCAAGACACAGGTAATGTTGGGGTGCCTGAGTGGCTCAATCAGTTAAGCATCCAACTTCAGGTCAGATCATGATCTCACGGTTGATAGTTTTTAGCCCCATGTTAGGCTCTGTGCTGACAGCTCAGAGCCAGGAGCCTGCTTTGGATTCTATGCCTCCCTCTCTCTCTGCCCCTTTCCGACTTGTGCTCTGTCTCTGTCTCTAAAAAATAAATAAACGTTAAAAGAAAGATACAGATATTGTCCCAACACTTACTTTATTTAGCACCCAAAGACCAAGAACACGTATGCCCCATAGTTAGCATTCCATCAGCACATTCTGTCACTAATCAATATCCTACTAATGCTTTCCTTTTCTGTTGCAGTAATTCATGATCAACAGTAAGAATTCAGAGACACTACCAATAGCATATCCATGGATCTTGGAATGTGAGTGAAAAAACAAGATAATTCTAAATAAGCTCTTTAGAACATAAACAAAGGAGACAGATCTGCAAGCCCCTTGGGCGAGAATTTTGGGCTGATTTTTGGGCTCCATGTCTACAGTACCCAGGCTAATTCTGGGATCATCATACACCTTAATACATATTGACTGTTGAATTTATTAATTATTAGACAATCATACAATGTTATAACAAACATAGACCTTAGAAATCATATAATCTAACCTCTTATGTTACAGATGAAGAAACTAATATCTAGAGGCTTTATTTTGGCAGAGCCTTGGGAACTTGCTTATGATGTGAACTACAAAAGAAATTCATAAATAGAATTTCTTTTTAAAACCACTGAACAAAAGCCATGTATCTCTGTTTCATGCAAAAACTCATCATATCCATTGCTATGATGTGGGGTTCTCTCCCTTGAGAAGAAATTAATTCTTTGGGAGCAAGTAATTCAAACTGCTTGAAAACATAAGGTTCCACAGAGATTCGTTTCAATGCCTTACATAAGTTTATGTGCCCCCCCCCCCCTTATCTTCTCTCTCTAGCCTCCTGGCCATTTGCTCCCCACCCTACTTGTCTTTTTTTTCATGTTTCAACAAAAGGTACATGAGAATGAAGGAGATATAGAGATGCCCACAAAGAGAATTTGAACCTCTTGTCCTTTGCATACTGTATTACAGTATCTACAAACCACAACACCAACATCTGGGAAATAGAGTTAACAGCATCGAGAAAAGCTTCCAGATGTCATATAGCCCCATCTTTTGTACCCAAGTCAGACAGTCCCTAATGATAACAAACAGTTAAACATCTCCATGGAAAGAGCTGCTGTAACCTCCCTTGGTATCTATCACACTAACTATGATAAACTGATGGAGTGAGTGTGGTATAGACCACGTTCTCATGATCCAGATGGCTCTCTCTTGTCCAGTGGAACTCTTCCTTAGATGTCAACAAAACAAGAGCATGTATATCTTTTTAAAGTCACGGGCAGGAAAATGCACAATCTGGCTCCCGAAACAGTTGTTAAGGGAAAAGAGGAGAACAGGGAGGAAGGGAGATGTGGGGGAGAGAGGCTGGTTGATTAAACACTCATTCTCCCATGACATCAATGTTTA
Organism: Crocuta crocuta; assembly: GCF_008692635.1. Taxonomy (NCBI): domain Eukaryota; kingdom Metazoa; phylum Chordata; class Mammalia; order Carnivora; family Hyaenidae; genus Crocuta; species Crocuta crocuta. Next base: position 3,384,829 of record NW_027528006.1, read on the forward strand.
AAGACCATGTACCCTTGTCTTACGCAGATATCATTATTGGAAGGCATCTGTGTAAAATGAAGACAAAAGTTGACCTTTCAGTATGTCAGACGTTGCATCTGAGAGATGATGAGTCACTACCAAACCCCTTTTTGGCCATTTGTTGGTAAAATACCAGAAGTAAAATGAATCAGATTTCTCACTTTTCATACCAATGATTCTGTCTACTTAATGTTTTGAGGTTTTAACTAATATATTACCTTAAAAATAAAGAATAACTGTCTAAGTCTTAGTCAACGTGGTAATGACAGTAGCTTTCTCAATGGAAAATAGATGGCCATATGTATATATTGGGTAAGTACATAAATATAATATTGTTTGTTTCTGTGACTATCAAAGAAGAAAACAAACATTTATTGAATGTCATTTAGTAAACTGTGCAATGCTATGAGGCAAGTACTATTACCTCTACTTTCACATAAAGGGAAATTGCACAACTGGCAAGTAAGAACCAGTGTCCAGATTCAAAATCTTGGAGTTTCTTTTTCCAAAACCACATGGTGTTTCCATTGGGCCACACAGGAAAAGAAAAACATTGCTATCTTTGTATTTCTCCTGCAAACAAGAACAGATTTGTTTTCAAGTGAAAAATCATTCTTACACACTGTGGTTTACTGAAAATGTCCTCCTGTAGATAATTTATTAAATAGAGAAACCAGGACTTAGATTTACCTTTTGTGATACTGAAGTCTTTTATGTATGTAATTCACTATTATATGCCTATGCTGCCTTGGACAGCTTACAAGCATCTCTGAGCTCTCTCTCATTACCCAACCTCTCACATGCACCTATGGAGAGAGATCCAGGCCTGGAAGGAAAAAAGAATGGGGGCAGAAATTTCCTTAGATGAACTGCTGTTGTATGAGAAGCAGGCAGTTAGGAGCACTTAACACTCTGTCATACATTGTAGTTGTTCAGATAAATGCCCTAGATCTCCTACTCTTGCAGAAGTCTTTAATAAGCAGAAGTCATACCTTAATCACTTACAGATTCCCATAGTAGAAACAATCTTTTGAGTGAATTAATTTTGGCCAGACACTTCTACAAAGAAAGACTCATTGAATATTGAAGGAAGACTCTTAAACCAAATCTGTATTTGTTGGAACTAATAGAGTATATTATTCAATAATATATTATTCTTCAATAACATATTATTAAAGAGCTGTGGTACCCTGGCATACAGAACTAAAAATACATGTTTCTAGAATCAGCTACCTTAAACTTTTCTGGAAAATGGAAGGCAATAACCAACAGTTGTAGAATGTCCACATTTAATGAATCCTTAAAGATAATTTAAAACAACATATTTTACTAATGAGGAAGCCTTGGTCTAAAGAGGTTAAATACTTTGCCTAATGTCACATAAGATCATGGTGAGCCAGTACTAAAACCCAGGCCTCCCTTTTAGGAACGAAGTACTCTTTCTCTTCTGTAATTTGCACCATTCTGCTTCTCATATTTCTGAGTGAATAAATAAACTGACAAGTCTTACCAAATACGGAAAGGGTCTGGACTACCACCATGCCGTGGGCTAACAATATCAGAGCCAGCCCTTATAGCATATGATTCTTACTTCCCCAAAAGACATAATTTGACACCTAATAACATAAATGGATATTTATAATAAGTTACAACAAAATTATACTGTATTCCCAAGTCACCTTCCTCTACGTCAGTTACCTCTGAGGTAACTTGTTCAGTCTTATTTTAATGTGCTAAGCTCTTGCTTATATTTTTGAAGATGCTATGATGATAAAACAAATTTCAGTGAAGTTCTTGGAATGCCTCAGAACCCAAGCCTCAAAAATGTGTTGTTCCTGACTGCTCCTTCTTCCCTTTCCTTCCCCCATTCCACAGGTTAGTTTGCAACAAAGGGGATTCATGAATCATGATTTGGGATGGAAAACATGCCATCTCAGGGCATTCTCAGTGTTTTGTGGCTGCAGGGAGGAGGGGGGGGAGCATGCAACAAGCCGTGGGAGAGGGGATGACTGAGGAAAAAGAGGTTCCACTGATATAGTTGTGGCTTGATTTATTTCTTAGCAAGAAACAAGAAGAAAACCACAAAAGCCATAATTTGCAGGTTGTCTTTGCCAGGGACACTCCTGAAGGCAGCACGTCCCCCTGTGGTCTTAATCTTGTGACTTGTCTCAGTTCCCTTAAAAGAATGATAATTCAGAGCACCATTATAAGTGCCCCTGCTCCACCCAGATCTTCCACTCTCGTCTTTTTAAAAACATTTCTTTGCGGCTTCTTTTTTTAATATTGTTTTTTCCATTAGTTCTTACTCCACCATTTCCCTCCTTATCATGTTCAGGAAAAAATACTTTTGTTCATTCTTGCTCAATGTCATAGACTCTCTTTCTTATTTCTATTGAAGTAACTGATATACAAAGAATCAGGAGAGCACCCTGGCCGGCTTAGTAGGTAGAGTGTACGACCCTTGGTCTCGGGGTCACAAGTTCAAGCCCCACTTTGGGTATAGAGATTACTTAAAAAAATAAAATCTTTATAAAAAAAAAAAGAAGCATCACCAGAAGCAACAACTGTAAACAGAAAATATAGAACTAAGGATTTATAGAAAAAGTTATTAAAATATGACAAAATGAGGCTACCAGACAACCTGGAAAGAAAAAGGTAATTTCTCTGAGAACAAAGAAGATCACTCTTGCATATGTCACTCCCATTCTAAGGCACAGAAGCTAATGGTTCACTAAAATCCACGTGCTTCTCTTTATCCTGGGCATACAACTATACTATATTTTACTGCTTTCCCTGCATTAAGGTAGGGCCATGTGTTGAGTTCCAGCAAATGGAATATGAATGGAAGTGATATGTGCCCCTTCCAGACCTAACCTACATAAATGTAAATGTGTTCCTGTATGTTCTCTTTGCCTCTGGCTGCCAGAGATGGAGATCATCACAATCATCTTGAGAGACACATATCAAAAATGCCAGAGCCTTGATCGATCTGAGGCTCTGAGTAAAGGAGAGCCACTGGGAAATAAATAAATTTCTATTATTTTTGAGTGACTGTATATTTTGAGTTTGTTATAGCAGCTAATGTCACCCTAATGAGTCCTCATTTCTTTGTAGGGATTGTAATCAGAGAATCAAGAAGCCAACATATCACTCCTACTCTGCAGTATTTTTAAATACAATGTTTCCGTTAGATGCATTCCTTCACTTTTGTGTCTCCTAAAAATGGTTAGAGATAAAAAAAACAATAGAGGTTAATCAAAGAGTCCATGAGCCTTACTATTTAAAGAACCTAGCCCAGTTTCATGTTTACACAAATGAGAAAACTTCAGTCCACAACAATTAGCCTCTCTAAATCAGATCTCATACCCAGTTAGAGGCAAAGTTGGCTTCAGAATCCAGGACTATTATGTCCAGCTCAAGGTTCTCCTTTCTAAAAGCTTATAGTGGAATGAATCCCCAAGAGGAATATTTTAATTGGTAAGAGAATAGAATTCACGTGTACATTAATTGGTATTCTATTTCTAGTACCAGCATAAAAAAAGTGCCATTTCATTTTGTATGACTCTATACCTTGATTGTGCCTATACTGAATGCACATAATAACTAAAAGGAGAACCTCTACTGCCTAGAAAACTAAAACATATTACTAATCACTAATTAACACTACTGACTCAAACAAAAGTTTTTAAGAGCTATGTATATTAGGCAATAATCAAAGGTGTATCAAATACCAGGGCTTTTTTGCTATATCACTCTTTGCTAATCAAATCCAAAATATTGGAGAACAAATAAGTAAGCCTCTGAACCATCCACAATTTCTTGAAACCAAGAATCTGTTTTGTTTATGATTTATTCCCAAAATCTAAAACTTGGTTAAATATGTATGCAAATGATGTATTAGATAAAGGATTATTATCCAAAATCTATCAGAAACTTACTACACTCAACATTGAAAAAACAAATAATCCCGTGAAGAAATGGCCAAAAGACATGAATAGACAAAGAAGACATACAGATGGCTAACAGACACCTGAAAAGATGCTCAACATCACGCATCATCAGAGAAATACAAATCAAAACCACAATGAGATACCACCTTACACCTGTCAGAAAGACTAAAATTAACAACTCAGGAAACAACAGATGTTGGCAAGGATGCAGAGAATGGGGAATCCTTTAGCATTGTTGGTGGGAATGCAAACTGGTGCAGCCACTCTGGAAAACAATATGGAGGTTCCTCAAAAAATTAAAAATAGAACTACCCTACCACTCAGCAAGTGCACTACTAGGTATTTATCCAAAGGATACAAAAATGCTGATTCAAAGGGGCACATGCACCCCAATGTTTATAGCAGTGCTATCAACAATAGTCAAATTATGGAATGAGCCCAAATGTCCATTGACTGACGAATGGATAAAGAAGATGATAATATACCACATCTTCTATATCCATTCATCAGTCAATTCCATCATATATATGTGATGGAATACTACTTGGTGATCAAAAAGAATGAAATCTAGCAATTTGCAACAGTGTGGATGGAATGAGAGTGTATAACACTAAATGAAATAAGTCCATCAGAAAGACAGATATCATATTATTTCACTCATATGTGGAATTTGAGAAACACAATAGATGAACATAGGAGAAGGGAAGGAAAAATAAGATAAAAACAGAAAGGGAGGCAAATCATAAAATACTCTTAAATACAGAGAACAAACTGAGGGCTGCTGGAGGAGTTTGGGTGGTGGGATGGGTTAAATGGCTGATGGACATTAAGAAAGGCATTTTTTGGGATAAGCACTGGGTGCCAGATATAAGAGATGAATCACTGGGTTCTACTCCTGAAGCCAAGACTACCCTGTATGTTAACTAACAAATTCAAATATTAAAAAGACAAAAAATATTAAAAGTTGGATAAATATTTAATAAATGCATGAATGAACTAACTACATTTACCCCATAGCACTTTTATGCTGTAAATCTTTCCATCACCATCATTAGCTACAGTAAACTATCCATCAGTTATCCTTTGATATGTCCATTGATATTGCAAGACAGCCCAACATTAGTTAAACCAAGAGGCAGAATACTGTAGTGACTAACAGCCTAGGTTTTAATCATCATTCTACCAATTACCTTGGGCCCTTTACTTAATTTCTTTGCTCCTCATAAATTAAATATGAATACTGGCAATAACAGAATATACCTTGCTTAGTATAGAGATTAGCAAGAAGACAGTACCACACTCAGTGTGAGAGAGTTTAATGAAGGGACTATTTACAAAGTTATGGGCAGGGGGTCAGAGCACCCTTAAACTAGCAGTAGCAGAGAGACTTCACTACCTCTAAGCCTAATAGAGAAGAGGAGGGAATTATTACCAGGAAACAGAGAGAGTGATTATTAAAGAAGACCAAATAATCAGGAGCTATATGACCTTTGAAGAAGAAAAACAGCCACTCCCAGTGACCCAAAAGGAAGGGAACTTGGGAAATAAGTACCATGACCTCACTTCACTTCTACCTTCTGACCTCAAGCTAGAAACTTCCACTGGCCAAACATAAGCAGAAACCATAAAGCAAAATATTCAGTACCAAAGGTCAGTCTCTCAAGGCACAGAGCAAGTATGGAAGAATGGAGAGTATCTGAAGAAGTAAATAGAAAATGAGCACACCTCGTAGAGTTCTTGTGAAGACTAAAAGTGCTGATATACATAAAGTGCATATAGGAGTATCTAGCACTATGAAAATGCTGGCTATTATTAATTCGTTTGGACAGGAGCAGCAGTAGAGCATAATAACCTGAAGCCACACTGCCTAGATGTAGTAAATTCGAAATTTACTGCAAAATTCCGATTTTGCTTCTTACTAGGACGGTGATCTGAAGCAAATTTCTTAATTTCTCTGTTGTGGTTTCTGCTTCTGTAATATGGAGATAAAAATAAAACCCTCATGGGGTTATGTGATAATTAAGGGAATAATACATGCAAAACACTTAGAACAGTACCCAAAATATATGCAAAATACTTATTGCTGTGTTTACACAAGAATTGTTGACCTAAACAAGATTTTTGTTAGCTTTGGTGTAACAAGATCTGGAAAACAATCCCTTTATGGCTGAAGTATTTCCCTACATACTCCAAGGAAATGTGTAGAAGCTTTGTCAATACAGCCGGTACAACTAAACACTTGCTTGGAGCACTCTCAAGGCAAGGATAGAGGAAATATGAGACAAGGAATGGTTAACAGAGAAAGAAAGAGAAGTTGAGCTTTCAGGGATTTATCAGGAAATCAAGAAAGAGACCATCTTAATTCCAGCACACATCTAAATCTCAGGTGGCTTAGCATTGATTTACTTTGAATAATATACTTAGGGTTGGAGTGATGAAGAGAATAATCTTTCCAGTACTTGGGGTCTCTTCAGATCTTTATCTACTGCTAGAACACCACCATTTGCTTTTAGCCATTTGTGTGTTTGTGTGTGTGTGTGTCCATGTTAGAAATGATGCAATTTCTTTCCAAGATGCAATGAGGAACAACAGGAGCCTATCTGGAAACTGGAATATAATAATAACTGGATACTTAGTATTAAGTATTAAGATTAGCATTGTTTTGGGCTCTCTCCAATATATAGACCTTTATCAGAATTATTTTTATTTTTCATTTAGTAAAGCCACTAAACAATAGAGACCCTCACACACAGAGATGCAAAAACATTTAGTGTTTTCTGAATAGGCAAAAACAGCTTCTCAAGAAAAATATCTCTTCCACCTTTCAAGAAAAACTTCACACAAAAGAATCTTGAAACACTCTGCATGTATGACTGCTAAACAACCTAAGCATTTCAAAAACCCAACTTTTCATGGGTTTTCCTCTTGAAAGATGAAGGGGACACCTTTTTAAACTGGGCATTGGCACTCCTGGGGGTTACATAATTTTATGGTAAGACTTAGAGTAACCCTTTAATAGTGACTTCACCTCTTCTACCACTCTAATCAGTCATTCTCCTTCTGTTGGCTGGATTGAGAGAGGATGGTGGGGCCAGGTGGGAGGGGATGGGAATTTAGAGAAGACAATGCAGATGAGAGTGGACCAGCCAAATCAAACCCACACTGCAGGTTACCTACCCCGTTTGTCTGGAACGCTGTTTTCAGCCCAAACACAGAACCCACAATATTCCCCTTTCCTCTGTCTTACTCTTTGATACCACCAAGGAAGACTCTCCGACCATTTAAAACTCAACAGCTACATACCATTCCCAAAGGAGGAAAAGAAAACAGGTCCCACATCTCCTGCAGTTGAAAATTTTTGAAATACATATTTTTAGTTCTTCAAAAAAAAGTTTAGTTTTCAAAAACACTGTTTATAATAAATCATATGTCTCTGTTTTTAAATTGTAAGCAACTATATGGCTAGAGCAGCTCTTTTATAAAAACTCTAAAATTAAAACAACCACTTAACACTCCAACCTAATGCCTGCAGTAAATCATATGTCTTTGTTGTTTAGATTTTAGCTGAACAGGTCCAATATAAAAAAGGAGTTTTAGCACTATTTATAAGAAGAATTGTCTCTCCAAACCCATCCAACAATTTCTTCATTCTTTAGGTAAAAACTTCAGCAGGAACTTAAGTGGGGTATAGGCAGGCTACCAATAACTTTTTGTGCCAGACGTTATATAACAAGGTCAATTTTAATGTACACATAAGTGTACAGCAGCTTAAAAGAAGTGGTTGTTCAAAAAAGTGTTCGATAAATCATTGCCAAGGAGCTGGAAGGGATTTGAGGGCATCTATGTTAAACCACAGCTCTGTCACTAGTATACCATGTGACCTTGGACATATCACTTAACCCCTCTGCTTCTCAGCTTCCTCGTTGATTTTTCTACTACTCACCCCATGTCTTTTCAGGTCTAACTTTCTATAGAACAGTCCACTGGCAGAGTATTGCTTTACGTTCTCCCAAAGGACATTTGCCTCTGGACTCTTTCTATAAATCTGTTTTAAGATGAGCATAATCTCATGGCTGTTCCTCTCTAGACAATGCAGACTTTTCCTTGTAACTAGATTTTCCATTCTCACCAAAGGCAATGGAAGAGAAAGATGAGAGCAATACAGCATGGAGAAGGAAAACCAGCTTCAAGCCCTGACTGTGCCACAGTCTGGTTTGGGAAAAGACTTGACCCTCCAAGTCTCTGTTTACTCATCTGTAAAAGATGAAGTTAGAATATGATCTACCTGTAAGTAATACAATGTGGTACTGGCACATAAGTCGACACAGACGAATGGAAGACCTAGCTACCTAAGGAAATCTAGTATATGTAAAAGGGAATATCTCACATGACTAGGACAAAGTGGCCTTTTTATATATGATATTGGTCCAACTGCATAACCATTTGAAATAGATCCATTCCTAGCAATACATATAAGAAAAAACTCCAAATCAATCTAGAACCTGGAGTCTAAATGTAAAAATAAAGGCATAAAGTACTTGAAAAAACATGAATGAATTCCTCTGTAGCCTATGATCCAAAATCCATATTGTGAAATAGATAGATAGATAAATTACAGATATAGATATAGATATATAGTCTTTGTGCCCATTTCTGGCACAAAGCTCCTAAATTCCTTGGAAATTCCCAAGTGCTGAGAGCCACAAAGTTGCCTTCTGTTTTGCTAATGATGTTACTTGGGGACCACACTTAAGGATGGGGGCTGGTTGCCAGGGGAAGCAGTCACGTGATTAGAAGGTTGGAACTTCCATCATCCTCCCCCACCCCTCGCCCCACAACCTCTGGGGAGGAAAGAGGGACTAGAGTTTGAATTCAGTCACCAATGGCCAAGGATTTACTCAATCATGTCTAAATAATGAAGTTCCATAAATCCTCAAAGACAAAGTTCAGAGAGCTTCCAGGTTGGTGAACACTTGCAGGTCTGGGTAGAGTGGTTCTCCTGAAGAGAACATGGCAGCTCCACAGCCCTTTTCTCCATGCCTTGCCTTATGTATCTCTTTCATCTGACTGTTTCTGAGTTATACCCTTTCATGATAAGCCAGTAATCTAGTAAGTAAATATTTCCCTAAGTTCTGTGAGCTGCTTTAGGAAACTGATCAAACACAAAAAAGGGAGTCGTTGTAACTGCCAATCTATAGTTGGTGGGTCAGAAGCCCGGATGGTAACGTGGATTTGAGATTGACATCTGAAGGAGGTGTGGGTGGTCTGAACCTTTAACCTGTAGGATCTGTTGCTATCTCTGGCTAGACAGTGTCAGAACTGAGTTGAATTATAGGACATCCAGCTGGTGTCAGAGAATGGCTTGGTGGTTGTGGAAATACACACACACACACACACACACACACACACAGATGCATGCATATTGGAATTGGGTATCAGAATTATAATATGCAATAAAAGAATATTAGTAAATTTGAAACTTTTGCATATCATAATCAAAGACACAAATGGCAAATACAATACAGATTACAGATAAAAAGCTAATTGTTCCTTAGAAATATGGTCAACAAACAGACCGAACATTCAACTAAAAAGATAATTCATAAAGTTCTTTAAATATATGAAAAGGGGTTCAAGGTCACTCCTAATAAAAGAAATGCAAATTTAAAATCACTCACACTGAAATATTTTTTTTCTTTCATCAGACTGATAAACATTCAAAAGCTTAACAATACGTTTTGTTCACGAGGATGTGGGGGAACAGGGCATAGAAGCACTAAAGCCTCATAGCAGTGGGCAGCATATCGGTGCCTATCTTGTTTCCCAAATACCATTCTTCACTTAAAGGAAAAGGAGCTCCTGGGAGAAATGGCCATTTCATGAAATTAGGGAAAGTACAGTATGAGCCTGAAATAGATTTTTAGGCCAAAAACACAAGTGCTCAAAATAATGATGACAGCATATCAAAAGGACACAGAATCCATTTTGATAGGGCTCCAACTTACTGTTCTATGAGCATGAAAAGAAGTGAGGCTAAATAATAAATCATGAGATATTGGGGTGCCTGGCTGGCTCAGTCGACTGAGCAACCGACTCTTGATTTCAGCTCAAGTCACGATCCCAGAGTTATGGGATCGAGCCTTGTGTCAGGCTCCTCATTAAGCAAGGAGCCTTCTTAAGATTCTCTCTCACTCTCTCCCTCTGTTCCTCTCCCTTGTTCGTGAGCTCTCTCCTTTTTTAAAATAAAATAAAATAATAAAAAACAAATTATGAGATATTGAATAAGACAGGAATACATGAGTCAATACTGACAATAAATAAATAAATAACTGAAAAGAGTTTTTCCTTACACCAAAAGTCCAACAGATAAGTGTGAACAGAGAGGAGTTTGAAAATCAGTATTTGACAATGATCATAGTAAAATTGGTACAGCTAAGAATCATCAATGGTTGCTAAATTTTGATGAGAAGGAGGATAATTTGCATGGTCTTAAAAATGTCTCCTCATTGATTGCTTGTTAGTTGCATGAAGGAAATAGTTGGTATATAGTGGAAAAATCAGAGAATGCCTTGACCAAGTTATCAAAATTTAACATCACCAATGAAAAGCAAACAAACATGTACTTCCTGATATGAGAGCTTGAGAAAGATACGACATCCTTATGAGGTCTTCTGGCTGACCATGCAAAACCTGAATCTGATCATGAGGAAATACACAGACAAACCCAAATTTAAAAACATCGTATAGGAGCGCTTGGGTGGCTCAGTCGGTTAAGCGTCCAACTTCGGCTCAGGTCATGATCTTACTGTTCATGTTCGAGCCCTGCATCGGGCTCTGTGCTGACAGCTAGCTCAGAGCCTGGAGCCTGTTTCAGATTCTGTGTCTCTCTCTCTCTCTGACCCTCCCCCGCCCACGCCGTCTCTCTCTCTCTCTCTCAGTAATAAATAAAAACATTAAATTTTTTTTTAAAAATCGTATAAAATACTTGGCCCATTCTCTTCAAGAATGTAAATGTTCCAAGAAAGACAAAGAAATGCTGAAGAATTGTTACAGATTAAAGGAGACTCACGAATCATAGTAGCTAAATGGAATATGTGCTCTTAGACTAAATCCTCTTTTGAAAGGGAAAAATGGTAAAAGGGACATTATCAGGCAGTGGGGAAAGTTGAAATATGAACTGCAAATTAAAATATCATCTCAAAGATACACTTCTAACTTTGACATCTGTATCATGGTTATATAAAAAAATATCCCTTTCCTTCAAGGCCATCTGGGTGACTTAGTCAGTTAGGCCTCAGATTCTCGATTTTGGTTCATGATTTTGATTCGTGAGTTCGAGCCCCATATCAGGTTCTGTGCTGACAGTGTGGAGCCTGCTTGGGATTTTCTCTCCATCTTTCTGTGCCCCTCTCCCTCATGTGCGTGCTCTTTCTCTCAAAATAAATAAATAATCTTAGGGGCACATGGGTGGCTCAGTCGAGTAAGCATCTGACTTCAGCTGAGGTCATGGTCTCACAGTTCATGGGTTTGAGCCCCATGCCAGGCTCTGTGCTGACAGCTCAGAGCCTGGAGCCTACTTTGGATTCTCTGTCTCCCCCTCTCTCTGCCTCTTCCCTGCTCACATTCTGTCTCCCTCTCTCTCTCAAAAATGAATAAATGTTAAAAAAAAATAATTTAAAAATTAATTAATAAACTTTAAAAAGAAAGAAAAGAAAAAGAAAATATCCCTTTCAGAAATATACAAGAAGGTTTTAGGAGATACAGAGGCATGGTGTGTGTAACCTCAAATCGTTCTAATTAAAAATAAATTGTAAAGCATCTTTTTAATACATGATCTATCACATTCTAGAAAGGATAGAGTATGAGGTTTGAAGACAAACTTTGGTGTAAATACTGTCTGTTCTTACCACTAACAATGACTTTTGACTTTTAGCAAGTTTTAACTTTTCAGAGTCTTAGTTGCCCCCCTTGTTAAAATGGAAGAAAAGCACCTGGCTTACAGGGAGTTGTGAGCATAGGATAATTTATCTCTTAACAAAGTGCCTAGCAATGCAGAAAATATTGCCACCTCTCCCTTCTAACTGGATGCGAGGGTATTTTGGGAAATTCATCAACTCTTTTAGGCTGCTAGGGTAAAATGAAATATGAATGAGTATAGCTGCCATCAAATGAGGAGAAGCAGCCCCAAACAGCTAACACATAGTATGTCAACCTAAAGTTCTGTATTTCTTCTGTGTAGAACCATTTCATGAGTCAGTATGGCATTCTGTGATGAACTTGGGATGCCCTGGATTTGAACACCAGCCATAACACTTACCAACTGTTACTCTCCAAGCCTCCATTTTCTCACCTTGCATGATTATTATAAGGAGTAGAAAGAACATATAGAAAACAGTTTCCTGACACAAAAAGGTACTTCAGTAAAATGGTGAATATCACTAGTATGGATACTCATGAATGTCTACCGATTCAGTTTTACGATCCCTGACAAGGAGTTTTTAAAGTATAAATGAATGTATTTCTGAGAAGAAATCAGTAGATTATAAAGTTTGTTAGGGTTTGGATGCTCAATCCGTCAAACTCCCTTTTTAAGACTGCAAATCAAAGGCAGTAATCCTGATCCAAGGTAGTAATTGCTATTCAAGGAAATAACAACCAAGTAGAAACTGGGTCCTGTTTTATCAACTGCTGGTAGAAAGCCCAATAATACACAATTCCAGAAACTCTGCTGGGTATTGAGAAGTAGCTAGTAGTGAGGAGCACCTGTTAAGCATCCGAGTCTTGGTTTTGGCTCAGGTCAGAAGCCCACATCGGGCTCTGCACTGACAGCTCAAAGCCTGCCTAAGATTCTCTTTCTCCCTCTGTCTCTGCTCCTCCATTCCCTCAAAATAAATAAACAGTAAAAAATAAATAAAAACAGCTAGTGATATACTTAAGAACTAAGGAGAGATGAAGGATTAACAAAAGGACTTTTAATTTCTTTCCTGATTTGGGAGGAAGTGAATAGTAGTAAAAGGGCTAAGAACAGTAAAATAGCTATGGAAAAAAAAGTCATAGAACTTGAAGAACCACCCAAATGACTTGGGAGAGTATCCTCCTAAAAACTTGAAATTGGGTTTTGGGGACCAAGAAATTTCTTGGCCCTTTTTAATGATCTGAGTGACCCAGACACTATTCGAAGATGGATTCTCACTTTCCATATGTACTCCATGGGTGAAGTGCTTTCCTCTTGGGTGGACTTTTCCAGGTGTGCAGTATGGGAATTCAGCCAATATGTGATTCCCACTCCTCCAATTTATTATCACTCCTTGGTCTGAGAATAAAAGTGACTAAGAAAGCTCATGAATTAGAAGTCCCAGATTGAAGTCCACGGAAAGTTGAAATCCCATAAAGAGATATAAAACCAGCAACCATGTATTTATAAGTTCAAAAACCCCAAAGGCATCAAATAATTGAAACTGGATCCCAGAATCTTTGAAAGATCACATCTGGAAATGTCACTCATAGTGATGCACACAAAAGCAAATCAGGTATGATATGGAACACAACATTAAAATTCTGAAAGCACATTCACTTTTCAAATGTTAGTGCAAACATCCAGGATATTAAGCCCAACTCACTAGGCTTTGCAAACTATTCCAATCTTAGCCACTCCAAAGGAGACTCCAGGAGAATAGAGTTTTGCCTTTTCCTACTCTAGTTTCTTTCAGGTAGTGATGCCAATTAGAAGAACAGATAATGTAGTATGTATATACAGTTAATGACTGGTTACCTACTAAAATTGGAGAAGCAGAAGAAGCAACAGATCTCCAGTATCTCACATTTTCCCAATCACATAAATTTTGGTTTATGTTTTTCTATAAACCCACCACATCTCTTCCTCCTTTATCCTTTTTGACTTCATCCAGATGCCTGCCTTGTACTTCCTTTAGGAAAGTTAGGCAGCGTCGCCTGCCTTGAACATAACTAGGCCAGTTCTTCCAATTACTTCTTTGTATCATCATTTTTAATGTAGGAGTGGCTTAGAGTCCCATTTAGTTAGGCATATACATAGGCCTTCCTTGGAGGGAACACTTAATAACCTTAAAGCCAAGTGTTTTTGTTCCACATTGGGTCCTATACTACTCCAGTCAAACTTTATAAGAGCTAGATAATGCTTGCATTATATCTTGAGATTTCAATTGCTATTAAGTTTCGCTGTTGTGTACTTTTGTTTTAGTTTCTTGGCAAAAGTCTCTTTTCTTAAATTATACCTTTATCCTGTACATTTGTATCTAACACATTATGAGACTGGTTTTTATATTAGATTTTTCCCCCTGTCACATGGGACTCTCCCATGTCTTTGTTCTGCTAACATTGAGCCCTGGGTACACCAGACATTGTTCAATTGGGCCAGTTAGAAAAACCAAAGAAGTTTAAAATCAGAAACAAGCTTACAGAAAAGATTCAGAAAGGTGGAAATAGGACACACTGATAAAGCATTGCTGAGTGAGACCCTGAAGATGCCCACTACTTCATATACTTGAATTAGGTGTTGCTACCCATGATTATCTTTGCTTCCAACCACGGCAACTGTATAAGAAGGAACCCTAAAAATATTAAGTTTTTCTTGCTTTTCTGGACCAAGGGATCATCATTCAAATTATGTTATACATACCAAAAAAATGTAATAGTCATAAAATTCACAACCAAGAAAAAAGAAATTTACATTAGTGGAAAACAATTAAAATGCCTGAAAAAAGATATGAAGAAGACACATTTTAGGATGCTTAATATAGCTGCTGGCCCATGTAGAATATCACATACAGAGGGAGCACATTGAAGGAAATAAAGGAGCTGCTAAGGCCCCAAGTTTTCATCCAAAATCAGTAAGGCAAATAAGATGGCTGTGGAATTTTAACCCCTCAAGAGTTCAGCTAAATATCTGGTGTGAGAAAGCAAAAGATTCTGGAACAGAAACCCTCAGGCTTCTAGGCCATGTGTTTGCTCCCACCTAAGAGCGAGGTAGTATCAGTTCCCTGTGAAACCTTTGATTCTAAATCGTCAATCTTTTCTCAAAGTTCTTTGAGAATATCATCACTTTTCCAGCATATTTTTCCAAAAATAACATGGTTCTGAACTTATTTTTGGTTAAACATACTGCCTTCTTTTTTTAATGTTCTATTTATTTCTGAGAGAGAGAGAGAGTGTGTGTGTGTGTGTGAGTAGGGGAGGGTCAGAGAGAGGGAGACACAGAATCTGAAACAGGCTACAGGCTCTGAGCTAGCTGTCAGCACAGAGCCCGATGAAGGGCTCAAACCCACGAACCATGAAGATCATGACCTGAGCCGAAGTCAGACGCTTAACTGACTGAGCCACCCAGGCATCCCCTAAACATACTGCCTTCTAATAGAGATCCTTTCCAGCCAAGAGTTTCACCTTACCCTCTTAGTCTGCAGCTTCTCCTTAACTTTCTAGAACTTACTATTCATTATTACAAAGCTTACAGTGAACAAAATAAACATGAAAAAAAGTGAAAAGTGGTTATTAGTACCTAAGATACTTCCTAGGATGCTCACCATCAGAACAACCCCTCCCCTTCTTTCTACAACTTCATTCCACACAAATATATCTCCATCATTCCTTATTCTTGAGCCAGTTTTCTCCACCAAACTTATGCTATAATACCCAGGCCCTTATTTGATCCTTCCATCATTAATTATATACAAAATAGCACAAAGATCTATTATATGGTGTGTCATAAGTTGAAAAAAATAAGTTTCTGCAGACCAAGCCAAACATTACTGCTGAGTAGAACATGATTTCTCTGTGGGGTAAAATGTATAACTGTCACTAGAAAACTCTAGACCTATCAAACTCTATACCCACATTGCAGATATTTCATCATTATTCAACCAACACACAAGGCTTACTAAGTTCCTTCCAGATTCAACACATCTTCCATGCTTCCTTGTTTGAGTTCTATCTTTTCAAGTAGGGTCGTATCCTACCAACAGAAGATCATGCAAGAAAAAGGAGTCAGCTCCAGAATAATGCAGAAGCATCTTTTCTCCTAGGCAAAACTAGGGATCAATACCAGAAGATGACTCTTGGGTCCTGTGTAACAAATCCATTCTTCTCCCAGCACCCCTGAACTTAATCAGGCTGGAAGTTTTCCATGGAAAAATTACAGCAACCCAAACCCTTTCTTCCTCCTTTCCACTGTATAGTAGGGGAGAAAAGGAATTATTAAAACAGACAAGTCCCAACAGAGGATTTAGTTAAGCTCACTCCAAGAAAAAAAACTTCTTAAAACAATGAAAGAGGGGAACCTGGGTGGCTCAGTCTGTTAAGCATCCGACTCTTGATTTAGGCTCAAGTCATGATCTCATGGTTTGTGGGATCAAGCCCCGCTCTGCTCTGAGACTACGGAGCTTGCCTGGGATTCTCTCTCTCCCTCTCTCTGCCCCTCCTCCTTCAAAATAAATAAAGAAACTTAAAAAAAAAAAGTTTTTAAAAATAACAAAAGAGGGGCACCTGTGTGGCTCCGTTGGTTAAGTGTCTGACTTCAGCTCAGGTCATGATCTCACAGTTCGTGGGTTCAAGCCCCATCGGGCTCTGTGCTGACAGCTCAGAGCCTACAGCCTGCTTCAGTTTCTGGTCTCCCTCTCTCTCTGCCCCTCCCCTGCTCACACTCTCTCTCTCTCAAAAATAAATAAACATTAGAAAAGTTTTTTAAATAACAAAAGAAAGATTATCCCCGTCCTGAGATTAACCTGATATGATATAAATCCACCTAACTGTTCAGGGTTTGAGAAAATTTCCCTCACCTCCTGGGTCCTGTCTCTTTCCTTATGCCTGACTAATGCCCCAAGTTAAAATCAATATTCTTGCTAATGCTCGGCTGCTTTGCCTAAACCTCTTTACTAAATCTTATCTGGCATTCTGAATGTAAATTTACTTTCTTCACCCCACCAGGCTGCTGTGGACACTGAGATTTGCATCCTCTAACCGTGGATTTGCCTATAATTTCTACTCAGTCTGAACCTGTAAATGTCCACCCCAATCATCTTCTCAAACTCTAAGATGCCCAGCTTGGCCTGGTCTCTGAGATTCTAACCTCTATCCCAAAAGCTCACATTAGTCACTGAACTTCTGCCTTCTTCTGGCCCCACCGCCTGACCTGACATTGTTGACTGCTTCCCATGAAGTCCAAATGCTAACTTAGAAAACATCATGGAAGTCTTCAACTAATCCTTCAACTTAAGGAAGAAATGATGAGAGGCCCAGAAAGAGCTTCCATCAATTCCCATATCAAGAAAAAAAAGGATCTCAGATGATCATTTCAGGTAAGAATTATAGTGAACATAATTTGAGGAAAGAACTGACTGAGAACTGTATTTTTGGGCAAACAAATCTATCAGTTTGTAAAGTTGGAGTTTTTTTAAAATAGTTCAAGGAAGGTCCCCCTGTCTCATTTGTGTTGTTTTTTTTTTTAAATGTTTTATTTATTTCTAGGAGACAGAGATAGAGACAGCATGAGCAGGGGAGGGTCAGAGAGAGAGGGAGTCACAGACTGAAACAGGCTCCAGGCTCTGAGCTGGCAGTCAGCACAGAGCCCGACGCGGGGCTCGAACCCACGAACCGCGAGATCATGACCTAAGCGAAGGTCGGACGCTTAACCAACTAAGCCACCCAGGTGCCCCCTCCCCACCCCGTCTCATTTGTATGCACTTACTAGAGTCAGGTTTTAATTGTCGCCACGTGATTAAATAGCACTTTCACAAGAAAAAAATGGCATTGCATAACCATCACATATTTCACCCTCATAGATCATTTAAGATGGTTTTTCATTCTTGCTACATTCTTCCACACTTTTCTTCACTCCAATCTTAACATCAAAAGTGAAATTCCTGAATATGTAAGACTTAGGTCTTTACATTAAGTTTTAGGAATATCCTACACAATACCTCTAAATCATTTCTGCCTCAGGGTTCAACACTGGTCATCTACTGTGTGAACAGTGAAACATGCAGTGTTTTTGCAAATGGTACAATATTCCAGTAGAAGACATAATGCCTGGGGCGCTCATTCTGTCTGCCTCTGGTTTGTGTCAAGCTGACACTCCAGAGGTCAGTTCACTCATCCCTAATACACTGTTTAAATATACAGTAAAAGCAATATTCATAGAGTGATATAAATATCATACCTTCAAATTACAACACTTTTATTTAAATACTTCCAACTTCTGCAGAACTCATGGAAATTTCAATGTTTCCACAACTTGAGATTCAAACAGGCCAAAAGAAATGCTCTGAGGTGGATGATATGGAAGCAAAACACAGCAAGCAACATGGTGCTTTTTTTTTTTTAATCTCCTTTTCAAGCATCAGTGCTGTGCACCTTTGAGGGGAGTACTAGAGAACAGACGGATCATTCTAAGGGGTAAGGATCTGCTCTATAAAATGCTTTTATTTGTAAAACCCTTTCTCCATCCCCACTGAGGGACTCAGGGTAATACAAAGAGTAGATATGGGTGTCAGCAACAGCAGACTATATTCATCATCAAGGCAACAAGACTAAGAATTAAACCTCTCTTATGTAGAATGAAACTACTAAGATTGTTAATTTGCTACACTAACTCACAGGTGAGTCAGCATAACACATGACCGGAAAGTTATATATATCCTTAATCACCCATCTTACTGATTAAAAAGATTCCCTGTTTGGATTTTGCTGGTGTTTAAACAGTATGAAGTTTACATTGAGAGTAGAGAGTGCTCGGACAGGGGAAAAAAATCTTCATTTTTATCCAAAATAATTGCTAAATAAATGTGTGGCTTAGCTCCGAAATTAGAAAACAATTTAAGACTCTTCTTTTTAAAATTTTTAATGTTTATTTATTTTTGAGAGAGAAAGAGAGAGTGACAGAGTATAAGTGGGGGAGGTGTAGAGAGAGGGAGACATACAAGGCTCTGAGTTGTCAGCACAGAGCCCAACGTGGGGCTCAGACCCATGAACCCAGGATCATGACTTGAGGCAAAGTCGGACACTTAACTGACTGAGCCACCCAGGTACCCCACCAAGACTTTTCTTTTAAATATTCTTTCAGGAACGCCTGGGTGTCTCAGTCGGGTGAGTGTCTGACTTCCGCTCAGATCATGAACTCGCAGTTCTTGTGCTCTGTCTGTGTCTCTCAAAAATAAACACTTAAAAAATTAAAAATAAAAAAATTGTTATAGCATTTATGATTATACATAAGAAAAGAGTAAGTTTCACTTAGAGAGATATGAGAAAAGTCAAATTAAGTGGATATCTCAGTATTTTATTTAATCATTAATACTACACATATTACCCCCTCTTATGATGTGTTGTAAAAAGAATATAAATAAAAAGCTTGGTTGAAGCAAGTCACATTAAAATAATTTGTCTTTTGAGAGGAATGCATGGCATATCTTAACAAATAGTTTCAGTAGATGAAGAGCTTCCTGACATGAAAGATGGCAATAGATAGTCAATAACATAAGGTAACACTGAGTCATAAACCAAAACTTTAGCTGAAAGCTTCAAAGACCCAAAGAATTACTAGCGAATAACATTTAAATCCATTGATATGAGAAGAATTTTAAGTATTTTTCAAATGCAGATGTCTTTAGAATAATGAATTCAGGAAAGACTTGACTTTTATTGAGAACTTTTGAAAAGAAAACCCACCTCCTCATGTTGGT
This sequence comes from Crocuta crocuta, assembly GCF_008692635.1. Lineage (NCBI taxonomy): Eukaryota > Metazoa > Chordata > Mammalia > Carnivora > Hyaenidae > Crocuta > Crocuta crocuta. Next base: position 3,404,507 of record NW_027528006.1, read on the forward strand.
TCAATAGCAAAACTTACTGAAATTCAATTGCTGTCAAGTGGGGCCCCCTTCCTCTGCTTTTTGTAATTGTGGGCAATCACTAGACACTAGACACAACGTTTTCCTGAAGTGTGAGCCAAGCCCCAGATGCCTGCCCAGATTCTATCCTTTCCAATTTACTCTGACATCCTCAGTTCCTTTCATAGGAAATGAACACTAGCCTCTTGTGCATCTTGCCTCCTTGGTGATGTCCCATCTGAAAGACCATTGTCAGACACCAGCCAGTTTTTACCTGACCCAGACACATGATTGAAATGCAATTCTACAGGTGTCTGGCAGATGAACTAAGAGAGAAGCCTCTGCAATTTCCATTTTCCTTCTACAACCCCAATCTCTGGTACATAAATCATTTTTTCCCTTTCCTCTTCTTGAATTTAAGTGAATGTTAAAATAGTTAATAAAGTGAGACCACATTCTAATTTCTGCCATTTTCTGAAATCTGCCAAGTTGGTGTACTGTTTTCATCATTTTGCAACCCATTCCACATTGTGGCAAGGGCCACCTCCCAGTTTGACATGATGAACTGTGGCATCATTCATGGAAGGATGAGGAACTTGTCCAGCAGTCGATTGCTGGAGCAATGTAATCCGTTACAAGTTTTGACCAAGACCTCAGCCTGTAGTCTTCAGGAAAGACGGAAAAAGAAAAAACGTTACATTTTTGTTCCTTAGACACAAGTTACCTCTGATACAATTTCCCTCTGAACTTGCTGGCAATTCTGGAAGCAAATGGACTATTTGTTCCTCCATGGGAATTTTCAAAGCCACAGGATAATGGTTTCAAAGAAAGGAAGGGGGGATGATGAAATAACAGCAATGCCATTACCCTTTCAAGGAGAAAAACTACCAGCATGTTTCAACTGGGTGGTCCAATTATTATAAATGAATATTTGTTTTTTATTTGTTTGTTGGTAGTATGACTTATTCCAGAAAGGATTTAAAGTAGCTTCAAAAGAAACTTATAATAGGGCCAGATAAAATAACTTTAAAACACATATGGAAAAAAATCAAAGAAAAACTAAAGGGATGGAAAATGAGAGGGAGAAAGGAAGTCAATAAATAAAATTCATGTTGTGTCCTTTGTCTTGCTAGGGGCATATCACAGATTTTTACCATTATTATTAACTATAAATTAATAAATCCACAAGTAACAAAAGAACTGCTTGTTGAATGGGGATATAAGATTGGAGAGCTCAGACAGTTGTTCTTGAAATGAAAATTATAGAATTCTCTGTAGGGCGGCCATCAGTGTCACTAACAGGTGGATTTATTTCACAATGAAACAAACGTGCACATGCTATGACCAAAATGTTCTGTTGCAGTTTTAGTCCCCAACTTCCTAAATATCCACACTAACCTGAAAGAATGACTTTATTGGGAGCTTGTATTTATTTACTTATTAGGGACCATAGCATGGAAATTTCCCCTCATTGAAGTATTCTGGATTTATATCCTGAAAGCTGCTATCCTAGTATATCGTGAGAAGACAGATGAGCAGTGGCACCATCAAATAACACTTGTAATCTGGACTCAGCTCTCTGTTGGCTGGAGAGCAGTTTCTTGCACACCTATGGAAGAAAATTCACAGGATTAAGCAGGGGGGAAATTGCTTCCTTTGCCAAAAGAACAGTCAATACTCCTCTATAGTTTGGATGATTTATTACCCTGCCCTGTGAGGTTGGCACTTAGGAAACTGACTCACTATTCACGGAAGTATTTTATTCAAGAATCCTATGCATGACATGCTCTGACATGGTAGGGTGATTTTTCAAAATCATTAGTGTCTGTCTTTCACTTTTCCCCTGAGTGTCAAAGGGTCGAGAATTGCACTGGCTCTTCCTCCATTGCTGCTTTCTCTATTACCAAATTGGACATTTAGGAAATGGACCTAAAGAGAAGTTCAACTGATTTAAAATTCCTCTTGACATCTTTTGTGCTACTTTATCCTTCAATGACATCATGGACCTTTCCTATACTGGCCAAAAACACTGGCAATATTTTAGGCTAAAGTTTTCATCATAAGGCATAGTTGGTTTGAATTGGCCTTTTCCTTGACACTGGTGTCCTGAGGCATGGTCACGCTTGCTCCAGTGAACATCAACATGCTGGGTAGTGTAATTAGAAACATACTGCCTCAGGGGTGCCTGGGTGGTTCAGTTGGTTAAACATCCAACTTTGGCTCAGGTCATCATTTCATGGTTCGAGAGTTCGAGTCCCACACTGGGCTCTGTGCTGACAACTTGGAGTCTGGAGCCTGCTTCAGATTCTGTGTCTCCCTCTTTCCCTCTACACCTCCCCCACTCATATTCTGTCTCTGTCTCTGTCTCTGTCTCTCTCTCAGAAATAAAATAAACATTTAAAAAATTAAAAGAAAAAGAAACATAATGCTTCATTTCACAGTGTGGAATTGAGATTTCCAAAACTTCCGTAAGATTGGTTCCAGCCCAAACCAATATGCCACAGGAGATGGCCAAATTCTCCTTGCTATGAATAAAACACTCTTTTTACTGGGAGGTGAAGAAGTGTTGAAGCACACTTATGGAACCTCTCACCTCCATTTCTAGAGTCTTTCTTGGTGTATCAAGAACCAGAATAACAACCTACCTATGTGCCTTTCACTGTTATTTAGATTCAGTCACCTATCCCTGAATCCACAGAAGTAGAAATAACCTACATCTTCCTAACCATTATCATAACATCAATAAAAATAGCAGCAGTTCCTATTTACAAAAGACCTGTTTATGCACCTGGCACCATACTAGATGATTTATTGTGTTATTTGATTTGGTCCTCAAAATGGGTTTATGAAATTGGTTTTATAAACCCATATTTTACAGAGAAGGAAACCAAAAGTGAGAGATGTGAAGGAATTAGTACAAGATCACCCAAAGAGCAAGGATTTAGGTTTAAAAAGTATGAGCCATTGAACATTCCTTTCATCCTCTTGGAGAAACAAACCATATGAATTATAAATTATTTGAAATTTCTGAAAATTTTTTTCTTAGACTATTTATAGACCAACCATTAAACTATTCATGGAATATGATCTGTGAAGCATAGAAGGCCAAATGGATAGCACAAGATATGCCTCCAGTTTGGACAAGCTGAATAGCCGGGTACCATGTTTATGAGCCCGTTGCAAGTTGCTATTTGATAGGCTATACAAATTGAATTGTGGCCAACGAAGTGTCCATAAGCTTCAGGTCTTCCCAGGAAGGTGGGGCACAAGGGGCACAGTCATTTTTACACCCATAATTTATCCAGGTATTAAAACTAGTTCAACCTCCCTGAAAACATCCAATTTGTTTCAAGGAATCCAGCAAAATTCTATCCAACCGAGGGCTTAGCAAACTGCCTACAACTAATCAATGGCCTGTGGGTTCATTGGGAGCTAGTTTGGGAGGTCAAAGCTTAAGCACAAGGGAAAACAAAACATGTGCAAATGTAGCTGAATCTTTCCTCCCAAAGCATACTGGAAAACTCATGTAAATATACAAATATGCTGAGCTGTATTGTGAAAGGAGCCATTTGTTTTACTAAAACAAGTTGGTATGGTGCAAGATTTTTCTTGGCAAATAAACAGAACACAGTGGAAAAATTTGTAAACAATGGGTTTTCTTGGCAATTTTTTCATAACTGAATGAAAAGCATTTCCAAAAGGTAAAAAAAAAAAAAACAAAAAAAAAACACTCTTCCTTCTCAACCTCCCATGAGATACCACTCACATATAATCACTTTCAAAGTCAAAGCAGATGAAGAAATAGCCCAATGATCAGCAGAGCTTGTTAAAAGGACCATTTGGTCACTAGTGAACTAACCTGCCAAAAGTTCAACTTGGGGAACTATGTAGGCCAAGCCATACTAGCCAGAATGAGAAGTCTCTCCATGATGGTTACACACTAGAGTTCAGGAGGTGAAGAAATCATTCCTCTTCCCAGAATTCCTCGGAAGTGTAGTCATCATTACGGTGACGGAGGTTCAAATAAAGGAATTGTTTTCATTACCAAATGTCACTACAGAGACCAAATGTTCTTGGTTAAACACAGGTTTTAGTGGAAACGTCTTAGTTGATGGTCAAAAATATAGAGGAGAGGGGCACCTGGGTGGCTCAGTCGGTTAAGCATCCAACTTCGGCTCAGGTCATGACCTCACAGCTCATGGGTTCGAGCCCCGCATCGGGCTCTGTGCTGACATCAAGCTCAGAGCCTGGAGCCTCCTTCAGATTCTGTATCTCCTTCTTTCTCTCTCTCTCTGACCCTCCCCTGCTCATGCTGTCTCTCTCTCTCTCTCTCTCTCAGAAATTTAAAAAAAATTTAAAAAATATAGAGAGAAGAAAACTTCCTCCCAAAGATATACGATGTTGGCTTAAGAAAACTTTGCTTAGTATGGTCACACCTTCCTCCTGAGCAGATTCCAGGTCTTTAGCAACCTGTACATATTTTTTTCTGCTTAGCCATTCAAGATGGCTGAACACACACACACACACACACACACACCATTTTGAAGTCATTGACTCGTTTGATTCCGTAACATGCTCAGAAGTACATTTATATCATGCATATGCTGAAGATCCAAGGGACTGTGAATTAGATCTCTTCTTAGATCAATTTGTGTCTAAAATATTTTTAAATGAATATTTTATACACTTTACCATGCATAATTGTATAAAACTCCACATAGAAAGTATACATTCGGTTTTACAATCCAATTCCAATTCCTCCTCCCTAAGGAACTGGTAGTAACCCTTAATCATCACGACTAAGCGACTTGTTCAGGTACAGTTCTAGGTCCATCACTTTGTATCCCACAGTAAGCTTATTTCATCTGGTTTTATACTGGGTTGTATCCTTACTTTAGGGTTTCTGCCATCAAATCTCATACATGTTGCTTAAGCACTTAAAGCCTATCTGTTCTCAACCAAGTAACCACTGTTAACAATCTGTTAACAACCTGCATGTATATTTTTATACTCTTCTGTAGGCTCATTTTAATATATGTTTATATATAATTTGATATACATACTAATATAAGTGTTAGGAATTCTCTTTGATTTTCAAGGATCAGGCTACATACATATATATGTTTTTCTTTTCTCATTTAAGAGTTATCATGGAAATCCCTCCAAATATCAATTTAGTGCATTCCTTTTAATGGTTGCTAAATAGTTCATAGTAAGTGTTTACCAGAATTTAATCAACCATTTCTCTGTTGATGGGGATTCATTTTATTTCCTGGGTTTTTTTTTCCACTTAAAACAGTACTATCCAATTAGAAGGAAAGTACAATGGAGATATATAAAAGCTTAATCCCTCCAAACATTAATTTAGCTCATTCCTTTAAAAGGTTGCTTAATAGTTCATAGTAAATGTTTGCCAGAGTTTAATCAACCATTTCTGAGGGACTTATTTTATTTTATTTTCTATTTTATTTGATGGGAATTGATTTTATTTTCTATCTTTTCCCAGTTAAAATAGTACTATCCAGTTAGAAGGAAAGTACAATGGAGAGATATATAAAAGCTTAATCTGTATAGCTAAGAGTACATGAGCCCTACTCCAAATAGAAGACCAATGAGGGATTATACAGACATACTTTCTGTTCCTTTGTTCCTTTCCTGGTCCCTTATCACCATCTATAACTGCGTAGTGGCCCCCAGCTGGTCTGTTTCCACTCTTGCCCTTCCACATTATGTTTTTCACACATCAGCCAAAGAATTGTGAAAATAGTAACTCATTTTATTTCATTCTCTTGCTCAGAACTTTCCATCAACTTCCTTTCATATAGAAAACAAGGTCCATGGCCAACCAAGTTCTACATAATCTGGTCCCTGGCCACCTATCCAATCTTATTACCTGACACTCTCCGCACACTCATCCCACAGACCAAATTCTTTTTCTTGTTGCTCAACTGCATCAAAAAGCCTCCAACTACTGATCTTTGCTCCTAGTGCTCTTTATGCCTGGGCCCTTCTCCAGAAGTTCTTTATTCCCTCCTTTACTCAATTCAAGCATCTGCTTAAAGGTCCTCCCCTTAGAGAAACCTTCCCTAATTATCATACTTAAAATACCCACCTACTTTACTATATTCATCTTCAAATCCCTGATCACTACCTGACACTACATTACATAATCATATATTTTCTTCTATTAGAATGTAAGCTCCATGCCTTGCCCTCCATAGTATCTACAGGCCCTGGAAGGGTGCATAGCACTTAGGAGGTGCTAAATAAATATTTGTTGAATAAATGAGTGAACATTAAATTAATGAAAAGAGTTAAGAAGGGAACACCATGAGATAGATACAATACATGTAGACGTTGAGTCTTTTAGGAGATATTTTGCCTGGATTCGCTCCCGCACATCATCTTATAGTAGTACTTGATGTTACTAAATCCTCTCTACAAGCATAGACAGTTAAAATTTTCTATGAAAGTGAACAGTTGTGTAATGGCCCTAAGGATTCATTATGCCATTTGTACTATTGCACACAGTTGCCTGATTTTCCATTTAATTTCACTCTTTTTGGTCTCCCTGAGCATGAACTGCAGAGTTATTAGTGGAGACCAATGACTAGTGAGAAAAAATATCCCTATATGTGAAGGGTGTTTTGTTTCTCTTTTGGGAATTGTATGAAAAGGAATAATGGAAAATGGATGCTGAGTTGTATTATTTCTCCTTTGAGTCCAATATAATTTTCTTTCCTTTGAATCAAATATAATTCAAAAGATGGATACTCCCATTTTTCTCCTATTTATAAGTATTCAAAGTTTGCATATGGATTTGAGCTTCAGTGAAAAGAGCTAGTTAACTAGTATGGAACAAGCATTCAAAGGAATGGGAAGTGTTTGAGGATTCTATTAAGCAGAATAGGAGCAGACAGAATTAACTCTAACTATATTTAATGGAACAGCCTACCCGTTGACTTCTCATGATTTTACTGTTGCTCTGCTCCCAGGGCCTTCCTTCAGAGGCAGCAAATTGAGCTGATTGTCTCCACTGCAAGCTTTGCAGAATCCAATTTCTATTTTTTAAATGTTTATTTATTTTTGAGAGAGAGAGAAACACAGAGCATGAGTGGGAAAGGGGCAGAGAGAGGGGGAGACACAGAATCTAAAGCAGGCTCCAGGCTCTGAGCTGTCAGCACAGACCCTGATGTGGGGTTCTAACCCACAAATCATGAGGTCATGACCTGAGCAGAAGTTAGACACGCAGCAAACTGAGCCACCCAGGTGGCCCAGAATCCAATTTCTTTTTATTGGGCAGATTCAGAAAATATCCTAATGGGTGGAAGGAGGTAGGTTCACCAGATGGTAGAAAGACATGAGATTCATGTGAGAAAAATCAGCTTGTAAATCCCTCCACCATTACTATAGCAAGCATAGTAGACTGTGCCTTCTCTATTGTGGGCTCTCTACCTTCATCCTTACCCCCACCTGAAGACATCTTTTATGTTGATTTTGACTTAACTTCATCTGAACCAAGATGTTGACAAAGACAGTAAAGTGGAGTACATAGCTTATTTTTTTAATTTATCAAAGACTCATATAGCTTATTATTCGTTAGACATTGCTCTAAGCATTTAAAAACTTATTTAATCTTCATGTCAACCTTGTTAGATCAAAGCTATAATTAACTGGTTTGTTGATTTGTCCAGCTATAATTAACTGGTTTATTGATTTGTCCAAGTTACATAGCCAGAGTGCAGCAGACCCAGGATTTGACCTAGCAGTATGACTCCATGCATAAAACCATAACTGTGCTGCCATATACACCACTTGCCTCACAATGTGGAGAGAGCCAAAATCTTATTTACAACTGCTTCTTTTTAATTAAACAACTATATGTAAAAAACTGTCACTTAAAAAATGAAATAGCAACAAAAAGCAACCACTATATTCTGTCCTAAAGCATATCTACCACTTTTGCAAAATCAACTTGAGGAGGAAGCTTTGTATTTGAAGACAAAAATGGGTAAAATATTAGTGCTGGAGTTAGTCCTGGATTTAGGTTACACCACAACTATTTGCCAGTGATAATTTCACTTGCACTGATAACTTAAAAACGTGTTCCAGAAATGGTTCTGTTTCATAGGAACATCAATTTATAAACGTTGTGATCTGTGGGTAATTTTTCTAGGATTTCATTTACCCTAATTTTCACAAACAAAGTTAGGCTAGATTTGTGCTTTCAGTATACATTTGACTGTATGTAATTAAGAATATATGATCTCAGTGTTCCTTTTATATCTAATATTATTTTATAGCAATTTTTCAGGATATTCTGTACTGTGGGGAATTTGTCTCATGCAGTGTAATATGAGGCAGGAATTGAAAAAGAAATTATATGCTTTGAGAGAGAAAAATGTTAAGGAGAAACTGTTTATAAAATATATAAACTAACAACGAGGAGTTGAAGAATGGCATCTCACTACAAGCTTGCATTTTACAGTTCCTCTCTCCCTCAATCTGAAATCTCAAACAAGATCTGTTCTTATTCCGAAAGGGAAATTTGGGTTACAGATTAACTGGTATTCTAGGGTGTTGTGACCAGTTTGCAGTAGAGTAAGGACTTAGAAATTCATACTAATTAAAACAATAAGACACATTTCCTGCCTTATCAAACTGGTAATAATCCAAGGTATACTTTTAAATCAGGTGAAAAGAAATGTTTGAAGCCTATATGAGAAAAATTATAAATTTCTCTGAAACTCTCAAAACACACTGTGTTGTTGCTGGCTCCACATCATATACATGTCATTTCTCCCTACACTTACTTATAAATTAATAAAACCCAAATAAAAATAGCTCTTGATTTTTTTCAAAAACTAGACACATTAGATATAAAGTCTGGAAGAAGAGACATGCAATAACAGTGAGCAAAAATCTTAAAACAAGAGCAATGAGAAGGCATGGTCTTACCAAATATTTAATATACTTTACAGCCTCTATAATTAAAATAGGGCTCATGGGGATGCCTGGCTGGAGCAGTCGGTGCAGTGCACAACTCGACCTCGGGGCCCTGAGTTCAAGCCTGGAGTCTACTTTTTAAAAAAATAAATAAATAGATAAAATAAAATAAAATAGCACTCATGAATGAACAGACCAATGAAATAGAAAATTGAGAAATAGACCATAGTACATATAAAAATTGAATATATAATAAACACAGCATCACAAATAATTGGAGGAAATGAGTTTTTTTTAAGTTACGTATTTTGGGGCGCCTGGGTGGCTTAGTCGGTTAAGCGTCCGACTTTCGCTTGGGTCATGATCTCGCGGTTCGTGGGTTCGAGCCCCGCGTCGGGCTCTGTGCTGACTGCCAGCTCAGAGCCTGGAGCCTGTTTCAGTCTGTGACTCCCTCTCTCTCTGACCCTCCCCTGCTCACGCTGTCTCTCTCTCTCTCTCTGTCTCTCCTAGAAATAAATAAAACATTTAAAAAAAAATAAATAAAGTTATGTATTTTGAGAGAGAGAGAGAGAAAGAGAGAGAGAGAGCATAGGACCGGCAGAGAGAGGAAGAAGAGAGAGAATTCCAAGCAGGCTCCATGCCATCAGCACAGAGCCCAATGTGGGGCTCAAACCCACGAACCGTGAGATCATGACCCGGGTAGAATCCAAGAACCAGAGGCTTAACTGACTGAGACACCCAGGCACCCCGGAAATGAGTTTTTAATAAGTGGCTTGGAGACAACTAGAAAGTCATATAGGGGGTGGGGAACGTATCCAACTCACACCAAGTGAATTAGGGATCTAAATGTAACAACAAATACAAAAACACCATAAAAATACCAAACAAAAGCATGATTGAATTTCTGAGTAATCTGGGCTTGAGAAAAACTTTCCTAACCATGACTCAAAACCCAGAAGCAATAAAGGAAAAGACTGATATATTTGACTACATTTTTTACAAATTTAAGAATGACAATAATTTTTTACAAGGCGAAAAGCTCCACAAGCCAAGTAAAAACACAAATGACAAACTGAGAAGAGTATTTGCAATTTGTATCACAAAGTGTTAATAATATCCTTACTATGAAAAGATCATATTCATCAAAATAGGTTAGGTTTTTCTGTAGTAAAGAAAACCTGAAAAATCTCAATGACATAAAACATTATTATTCACTCACACTGCCTGTCCATTATTGGTCAGCAAGGAGCTCTATAATCATGTGGCCTCAGAGACCCAAACGAATGTAGGCAGCATCTCAATGTATGCTTCCCCAATCGCAGAGGCAATCCCCCAAATTTAAAAATAAATAAGCACAGGGATGCCTGGGTGGCTCAGTTGGTTAAGCATCAGACTCTTAATTTCAGCTCAGGTCATGATCTCATGGTTCATGAGATTGAGTCCCACTTGGGGCTTCTGCACTGACAGCACTGGAGCCTGCTTAGGATTTGCTCTCTCTGCCCCTCCCCCGGAGTGCTCGCGTGCTCCTTCTCTCTCCCAAAATAAACTTTAAATAAATAAATAAGCCTGACCACACAGGGAAGGATTGTTTCAAGTATTGTAAAATACACTATTTGTATTACACATTAATAGTGGGATATATCCTAAGGATACAAAGAACCACAAAAAAATCTTAAACAACATTTAAATGTCTATTGTTAGTAGTGATAATTCATTGTTTTTTAATGTTTATTTATTTTTGAGAGAGAGAACAAGTGGGGGAGGGGCAGAGAGAGAGGGAGGACACAGACTCTGAAGCAGGCTCCAGGCTCTGAGTTCTCAGTGCAGAGCCTGATGCAGGACTTGAATCCACAAACCTTGAGACCATGACCTGAACTGAAGTTGGATGTTCAACTGACTGAACCACCCAAGCAACCCTAATATCATTGTTATTTTGGAACTATTATATATACCTCCAATATTATATATATATATGGATAAAGTAAATAAGTAATACATTAATGTGATTAGAATCAAGCTTCAATTATAAGAGAAAAGAGGTGTACTTGTAAAATCAAAGTGATTAAATAAAAACCCTGTATCTCACGTTTGAATATGAAATGTCACAATGAATTCAGAATTTACTTTTCTCTTTCTAAAAAACAAATTTTATTAATTACTTCTGAAAGGGCCTGGAAAAATGACAACTCAGTAGTAACGAGCACATCTAGTACTCAGATCTCTAAATGCCACATTCTAGATTGTGCAAGTAATATACAAGATGAGCCTGAGAACTTGTCGTGCCAGAAGTCAAGAAAGCTGTCAGAGCACAGCAAGGTCATGCCATAGGACATAGAAATGAACTCAGATGAGTCCACTGGCTAAATAGGACTCTCACAAAGCAAAGACTTTTTTTTTTTTACAAACAGTTTATTGTCAAGTTGGTTTCCATATAACACCCAGTGCTCATCCCCACAAGTGCCCTCCTCCATGCCCATCTGCCCCCTCACCCCCACACCCATCAGTCCTCAGTTTGTTCTCAGCATTCAAGAGTCTCTCATGGTTTGCCTCTCTCCCTCTCCCCCAATATTTCCCCCCTTCTTCTCGCCCATGGTCCTCCGTTAAGTTCCTCCTAATCCTCCTATACGTGCAAGCATATGATATTTATCCTTCTCTGCCTGACTTATTTCGCTCAGCATAACACCCTCAAGGTCCATCCATGTTGCTACACATGGCCAGATTTCATTCTTTCTCATTGCCATGGAGTATTCCATGGTATAGATAAACCACATCTTCTTGATCCATTCGTCCGTTGATGGACACTTAGGCTCTTTCCATGTTTTAGCACAAAGACATTTTTAACATCAAATAAACAAAAACAAAAACATAAGAAACAACAAGTATTGGCAGGGATGTAGAGAAAAAGGAACCCTCCTGCAGTGGGTAGGAATGCAGACTGGTGCAGCCACTATGGAAAACAGTATAGAGATTCCTCAAAAAATTAAAAGTAAAATTATCATATAAGCCAGCATTTCCACCAGTGGCTATTTATGCACAGAACACAAAAACAGTAATTCAAAAAGATTATGTACCCCTATATTTATTGCAGCATTATTTACAATAGACAAATTATAGAAGCAATTCAAGTATCCACTGATAGATAATTGAGTAAAGAAGATTGATATATATAATGGAATATTATTCAACTATAAAAAGAATGAGATCTTGCCATTTGCAAAAACATGGATGGAGCTAGAACATATAATGCTAAGTGAAATAAAGTCAAAGAAAGACAAATACATATGATTTTACTTATACGGGAAATTTAAGAAAAAACAAAGAAAAAGGAGACAAACCAAAAAAAGACCTTTTCAAAGATACTTTTATTTATTTTGAGAGAGAGAGAGAGAGAGGCAGAGAGAGAGAGAGAGACAGAGAGAATCCCAAGCAGGCTCTGCACCATCAGCACAGAGCCCAATGTAGGGCTCAACCTAACGAACCATGAGATCATGACCTAAGCTGATAACCAAGAGTTGGATGCTTGAGTGACTGAGCCACCCAGGTGCCCCAGACTCTTAACTATAGAGAACAAACTGGTGGTTACCAGAAGGGAAGGGGGTGCGGGGATGAGGAAAATAGGTGATGGGGATTAAGAGTACACTTACCATGATAAGCACTGAGTAATGTATAGAATTGTTGAACCACTATACTGTACACCTGAAGCTACTGTAACACTATATGTTAATTATACTGGAATTAAAAACACATCACATATATAAAAATCTATGAGCTTATCAACACTGTAAGAAAAAACTACAATAATCACCTCTTCAGTCACCGTTGAATCTCTAAGGGCACAACTCACTATGCAGAAATAATAAACTGATACTATAAGAAAATAATTAACTATCCCATCTCTTTGGCACAAACTCTACCTGAGGGCAACTAAATTGTGGTTGGGAACAAGAACACCAACTCTACTGCAGAAAGAGTTGTAAAACTATGAAGTCGTTGACAGCTGCTAAGACCATTAGGTCAAGGTTGCTGGAACCCTTTGAGATAGGAATCAGGATGAAAACACCTGAACACACTGGTCCGTGTCAGCATCCTGAATAATGAGACAACTTGAAATTGTGTGTCTCCTCGTGTGATGTAATAAGAAGTACACAGCACCTCCTATGAAATCGTCTCAAAAATTGTTTAAATTTGAATATTATGGTCCCTTAGTTGAACAACCGATTTCCAGGAAGTATGTGAGACAACTGGGAACAAACTGAATGATGCCATGAAGATGCAGTCAGGCAAATCCAGAGTGAGGCACATTCAGTAGCAACCATGACTTGTTTTTTTCAACAAATTAACGACATCAAGGAAAAAGGGGATATGAGGGAAGAAAATCTGTTACAGACTGAATAAAACTTAACAGACATTTTAGCTAAATGTAAATTAGGCCTTATTTATATTTTGCTTCTAACAAGACAACTAGAAAAGACATTTTTGAGAAAACTGGGAAATTTTTAAATATTACATTTTAGATTATATTAAAGAATTGACGTTATTTGTGTTAGATATGACAATAGTCTTGTGATGATACTTTTAAGCCCTTAACTGTTAGTAACATGTACTGAAGTATTTATAGATCAAGAGAAAATGAGGTCTGAAATTTGCTCCCAATCCTTGGAGGGAAGGGGAAGCAAGTCAAGGCATGGAGGCATGGGAGCCCCGGGGGCAGAGATCAAACTGGGAAACTGCTGACAATTGTTGAAGCTGAATGATGGATATATTAGAGTTTAGTACTAGTTACCTTTGCTTTTATGGATTTTTGGAAATGTCCCTAATAAGAAAACTTTTAAAAACTCTTGGTCAAGTTCAGGTGTGACATTGTCAATTATCAACAGCTCTACCCAGAACCTGTCTACCTGATCTTCCTAGGTATGTTTAAGAAGTATATATCTCCTGTACCTGATACACTCACATGATGCTCTGCTTATCTTCCATCCTCCTTACTCACCGAGTCTCCCAATTCAACACTGTCTCCAGGCCAAGGAAATAAAGGATTGAATAAAGCCCTAAAAATTGATAGACAATGTGCGTCAGCCGGTTCCACAAGCTAGTGACATCATAAAAGCATTTAACTGAGAGCTAGCCTGGGTTAAGGTGATATTAGGTTAATTTATATCAGATTGAGAAATGTGGTTGTCAGGATACTTCATGCCAATGTTCCAGAACAAAGACAATATTTAGATATCAAAGCTGAATGAAAAATGAAACATTCCCAAGATTCATAAACTGAATTTACAACCCCTCTCTGGCACCACTGCTTTCTCTATGGACCACATCACAGAAGGATCTGATTAGAAATAGAATACACAGAGAGGGTATGTAACGATTTTGCAATCCTCTGATGCTTCAGGGCTAGCAGGCTGAATGTGCAAACAACAACACTATCAAATGATCCCCAAACAACATCTTAAATCCCTTTATGAAATATTTGGTACCACTGAGAAAATTGTGACACAAAAGTCAGTTGTAAAGACTCTGTCATGCCATTTTATTTTATTTTTTTTNACCGACTAAGCCACCCAGGCGCCCCTCTGTCATGCCATTTTAATTGATAGAAACTAAACCTCTGAAAGATACTTCTGAGTCATAGAAGGCACACAGATTTTGGAGTCAAGCCAACATGCATTCAAATTCGGCTCTCATCATTTACCCAGGTGCCTGTCCCATGGGCAGGCTGTGTGACTGGCTAGGCCTTACTTTCCTCATTTGTCAAGTGGATATGAAAATTCCTTCTAAACAAAGCTATTGCAAGGATTAAAGATAACTTCATATACACACACATGAGTGTTTAGTAAAATGCATAATGAGGACTAAATAAATTGTAGCTATTACAGTTACATGAGTTGGATAGATGAAATGTTCTAGCCATTTTAGAAGGGAAGCTCTAAAACGGCTTTGCTACAACACTAGAAAAAGGGAATTCAACAAACTATTTTAAAAACTATTTCAGATGCATAACAAGACATGAACACACTATGGATCATTTATCAATGTTGACTACAGGCCTCTTCTGATGTGGTAGAAACGGATCTCTAACTCAACTTACAAAAGCTAAAATTATATTACTGACAATGCCTTGGGGGAAAAGAACTGTTGGTCAGAGGAAATTTGAGTTCTCTATTTCCTACTTTCATTCATGAAGTTACCATTGCCTCATCACTTTGATTGCTTCTCAATTCCCGCCCAGCCTGGTATGCACTCCCATGGCTATGCTCACCTTGTGTGCTCATCCATTATCTTGCCTCTAAAATTTGTGTCATGTAAATACTTTATCGTCCACTTTTTATAACTTCATAAATTTATTAGTAAGTTCATTTCTAATGTGCAATAATTTGAGTAGGCTTTTACTTACAGCTTTGCAAACAATTTAAGGCACAAACTCATTGTGTAATCATGCCTTCAGTTAACTTTGGCTTTCACCAAACACTTTGTATAAGTGTATAGTGATAATAACAATAATAGTGAATATTTACTGAGCACCCATGTGCTAATAACACTAAGTGTCTAAATTGCATTAAATAGCATAATCCTAATAGCACCTGTATAAAGAAGGTGCTATTATTATGTCCATTGTATAACATGGAAACTGAAACTTAGAAAAGTTCATTACTTTCTGGAGTTCACATAGACAGTACATGGAGGAACAGAAATAAGAGCTCAGTAAATCAGGATCTAGAATCCTTCCTATTATTATTTTCATCTACTTGTATTTAGGATTCTGTCCTGTAGTTACTGTATAAGCTCTTGCTATTATTTTTCAAATAAAAAAAAAACACCCAAGTCCAAAACTAGTAAAGATCATGTCTCATTCATCTGTGTGTCCCTAGTGCTTTAGCCTACACCCTGGCACATATATAGACAACCTTTGGTGAATGAATAAATCAAGTGATTTCACACAAAAATGTAAAATTTTACTAAAGTTGTTAGATTTTGCTTTATTTGTTTTGTTTTTACTGTAAGGTCTAATCTCTCTCTTTTTTTGACTTTTATTTAAATTCCAGGTAGTTAACATACATGTAATATTGGTTTCAGGTGTACAATATGATGATTCAGCATCTCAATACAACACCTGGTGCTCATCACAAGTGCAGTCCTTAATGCCCATCACCTATATAACCCATCCCTCCACCCACCTCCCCTCTCGTAACCCTCACTTTGTTCTCTATAGTTAAGAGTCTGTTTCTTGGTTTGCCTCTCTCTCTCTCTCTCTCTCTCTCTTTTTTCCCTTTGCTTGTTTGTTTCATTTCCTAAATTCCACATATGAGTAAAATCACTCAATATTTGTCTTTCTCTGACTGGAATTTATATATATATATATACATACATATATAAGTATATATATGTATATATATAATAATGGATTATTATTATATATAATGGATATATAATTCTTTTGTATTTATTTAATATATATAATAATATATATCATATATAATGGAATATTACTTGGCCATAAAAAAGAATGCAATCTTGCCATTTACAACAACATTGATAGAGCTAGAGGGTACTCTGCTTTATTTTGTTTTTTAGCCAAATCTGAAAATGTTAGTATTACCCATATGCCAAAAGACTAACATGTTAATATTTAAAAACATTCTGATCTATTAACTTAATACAAAACCACTAAGGGGTGCCTTGCTGGTTCAGTTGGTAGAGCATGTGACTCTTGATCTCAGAGTCATGAGTTTGAGCCCCACATGCGGTGTAGGCATTACTTAAATAAATAAAACTTTAAATTTTTTTATTTTTTAAAGTTTTTTGTTATTTATTTATTTGTCTGAGAGAGACAGACACTGTGAGCAGGCGAGCAGCAGAGAGAAAGGGAAAGAGAGAATCCCAAGCAGGCTCTGTGCTGCCTGATGTGAGGTTTGAACTCACGAACCATGAGATCATGACCTGAGCAGAAACCAAGAGCTGGACGCTTAACTGACTGAGCCACCCAGGCACACCTAAAAAATTGTTTTAAAAAAAGAACTTTACATGAGCAATATTTAGTAGCCTAGAAGTTTTTAGGTTCTTCAAAGTCAACTCCCTTGTCCCTCTTACAGATCTCTAATTCTACCAAAATCCAACTCTCTGCCTACTCTGTGCATAACCTGAGTAACCCAATGTGGCTAGAGAAAAGCAAACCAGCAGTAAATCTCATTTTACACTTATTTCCAGTTACCTACAAAGGTCTCCTGATAATGTCTGGCAATTCTCATTTCCCTAATGCATTTACTGTTCTGTTGTCCTAAAAATCCATTTCACACATCTCAGATTGAACTGTAAACACCTCCTCTGCCTCATCTCAGTTCTAGGCTTTACTTCCAACTTCATTAAGAAAATAGAAGCCATCAGAAGAGTACCTTCTGAGCACCTGGGTGGCTCAGTCAGTTCAGCATCTGATTTTGGCTCAGGTCATGATTTCATAGTTTGTGAGTTCAAGTCCTGCATTGGGTGAGCTTGAGACCCACTTCGAGTAAAAACATGAGCTCCACCTCAGGTGAGCCTCGCTTCTCTCTCTCTCTCTCTCTCTCTCTGTCTCTCTCCTCCTTTCTCACTTGTACCCTCATTCTTGCTCTCAAAAAAAAAAAAAGAAAGAAAGAAACCTTCGACCTGTTACCTTCATCACTTGTTCTACTCTATCTACCTGCCTTCCTGCCTGTTACAACAGTGAACTGCCCATGGTCCCACTGGGGACCAACTCCTCCACTTGTACATGGTTCCCATCTGCTTTCACTTAAATTAAGCTCATGGTTTCTACAGTTGCTCCTACTCTCTTCTGAATCACCAGTTTTACTCTACTGGATCAGCATCATTGCTTTCTTCTTGAAACACTCCCCTCCCTTGGCTTATGAGACATCTCTCCCTCTTTGTCCTTTTCCTACTTTAGGGACTGTTATTATTCAGTCTCTTTTCATGATTTTTTTCTTATCTTTCAAAATGCTAAATGTTGGAGTACTGAGTCTTCATCTGTTCTCTACCTGTATTATTCCTAGGTGAACTCAAGTGAATGAATTCCATATATACCTTCATGACCCCCAACCCCAATCTCTCCCCTGACCTCTTGTCTCTTATACATAACATTTCCACTTAGATGACTAAAGGCATCTCAAATTTAATATGTCCAAAACTGAACTCTTGATTTCCAATCCCCAGACCTACTCCTCTCCAACTTGTCTCCACATTTCAATGAATGGCAACTCCATCTTTCTTTTTGATCGGGACAAAAATCTTGGAGTGATCCTTGACTCTTTTCACCCCACATCCACTCATTCTGTCAGCAAATCCTGTTGGTACTATCTCATCTCAACAACAAGTATATAACATGATGAGTGCTCCTCTCCACTGCTCACATATGAACTGGAACCACTGACATTTTACCTAGAAATTATTAGCTTCCCAACTGGTATCCCTGCTTCTACCCTTGCTCACCTTTAGTCTGTTCTCAATAGTACAGCAGAGTTATATTTTTAAAAATGTAAGGCATCCCTTCCTCTTTCCTTTCCCTTTATTTTCCTTCCTTACCTCTTCTTCCCTAAAAATTGGGTTCTAAAGCCATTAGGAAAAGCAGAGCAAGGTAGGCATCCCCTGGACTGGGGTAGTGGTGGTGGCCCAGAGTGGGGCATCATAGCCTTGAGTGGATTAAGTAGAGTGTCCACAGGAGAGTTTCCTGTCATAGGGAGTCAGAGCCTTGAAGGGAGGAAAAGTAGGGTGAGGAGGGCATCCATAGAGAATGGTGGCCCAGGATAGGGAATCACAGCTCAAGCAGAGTAAAGAGAGGACCGGCATGAATGAAGAGTCCATCATGGGATGTCAGAGCCTAAACAGGGTAATAAGAACACCCATGCAATATTGTAGTCTGATGTGGGGTGTACGACAGAGGGGTGGTCCTATGAAAGATGAAGGAGTTGATGTGGGTGTGGGGAACTGACAGGCATGAGGCATTGGGCTCAGGACCCCAAACAGGGAGAAGATCTTTACAAAGGAGGCCAGGGCTTATCAGAATCCAAGTGAGGTAAGAAGGATATCCATACTGCTATTACTATCTGGACACAGTGTCTATACAGGTAAGTGACCAAGTTGCGGAAGTCAAGACCTAAACAAAATGAAGAGGATGTCCAATCACAGGGGCAGCCCAACAAGGAGAAATAAGAATCTGAGCAGATGTATCCGTACAGAGAGGCAGCTGAATGTGGGTATCAAAGCCTAAGCAGGACAAGGGTCTACATAAGAAGGGCAGGTAGGCATGACATATTGGAGCTCCAAGGAAATAACAAGAGCATCCACTAGGGAGGGTACAACAGCAGCATTAGGAATCTGGATACCAACAGGGGAGCTGGTCAAACAAGTAGATATATTTAAGGTAATAGGAGCAAATGTTCTCACTTTTGAGTTACAAATACAGAAAGAGAAAAAAATAGAATCAGATAGGAATTAATAAATATCGATATGAACTCATGGTTTTCAATATATGAAGAGAAATAAATATAATTATAAATATGTGTGTGTGTATAGCTAGATTTTTAAAAATTAAATAATAAACTGCTTACAAGGAACAAGTCAAAAACATAAGGGCATAGAACTGGTGCAGCCATTATGGAAAACAGTATGGAGGTTCTTCAAAAAATTAAAAATACAACTACCCTACAACCCAGCAGCTGCACTAGTAGGCACTTATTCAAAGGATACAAAAATGCTGATTCAAATGGGCACATGCACCTCAGTGTTTATAGCAGCACTATTGACAATAGCCAAATTATGGAAAAAGCCCAATGTTCATCGACTGATGAATGGATAAAGTTGTGGTACAGAAATAGAATGGAATACTACTCAGTGATCAAAAAGAATGCAATCTTGCCATTGGCAACAACGTGGATAGAACTAGACTGTATTATACTAAGTGAAATAGGTCAGTCAGAGAAAGACAGATATCACATGATTTCACTCATGTGTGGAACTTAAGAAACAAAACAGATGAACATAGTGGAAGGGAAGCAAAAGTAAGATAAAAACAGAGAGGGAGACAAAACATAAGAGATTCTTATATACAGAGAACAAACTGAGGGTTGCTGGCAGGGTGTTGGGTGGGGGCATGGGCTAAACTGGTGAGGAACATTAAGGAGGGCACTTGTTGGGATGAGCACTGGGCATCATATGTAAGTGATGAATCACTAAATTCTATTCCTGAAACCATTATTACACTATGTGCTAACTAACTTAGATTTAAATTTAAAAAAACATATAAGGGCATAACAAAGTTGAAAGTAAAATGATCAAAACAGATATATCATCCAAAACTAAACTAAAGAGGAAATCAAGAGCCAAAATTGAAGAACTTTATATGATACACTAAGGACTCTGGATCTAAGCACTATGATGGATTGGGTAGTAAGAGATGCAATCTAGTTCATGAGCAAGACCAGTTTGTGGGTGAGAAATTCAGTCACTATGGCAATTGGGTATCTCAAAGAGTGCTAAAATGGAGATAATAACTGTAACACTTTAGTGAAAGGAGTACAGCTCATTCAATTGTAAAATTAGGGTCTATTTTTTTTGTCTGAGGGAAGCCAGTTGACTATGCATGAAATCTAGAATAAGGTGACATTTGCTTTGTAAATTTACCAAATCCTGAATCTATTTGTTTCTCAGAAACAGTATCCCAGAGCTTATTAGACAGGGGAAAAATTACTCTGACAAAGCTCACAAAATCCTGGTTTATCAAACCAATTTGCTGATTCATTAATATCTAGTGAGAAAGAAAAAATAAACAAACACTTATGGGTCCGGCTGACCAGCTATTGTCTCCCTGTACATACATTACAAGCCATACCAGAAGAAGATCTAATGAACTTGGAAGTTATGTGGTTTTCCTCTGCTCCCCTTCCCTCTATCTTCATTTTCTGCCTTTCTTTGCCTTGCACTATGTCCAGAAAGATTAGCCCCCGTGACCCACACACACGCCCCTATCCTCCTTGCCAGAGGCTTCAGTTTGAGTTCAGCTATTGAGAGGCACCAGGAGGAAATTAGAGGGTGGGAAAAGAGAAACGTTGGGATGTTTCTTCCTTGCTTTCTCCTTGCTTGGTTCCACTTCTCTTGGCAGGACCCTCATCTCTCAAGACCACTGGGATTCTCATCATCTATGCTCCAACTCCACCGACTGGGCCCTGAGCCTGGAAACACCCCTTCCTCTCCCTTGTGTCTTCAGCCTCCAGATAGGTGATAGTTTCCAGTTGTTGCTAGTCTCTGTGGACCGCCTCAGTATCCACTGTCTGTAGCGTCTGTGGACCACCTCAGTATCCACTGTCTGTAGCGTCTGTGGGCCGCCTCAGTATCCACTGTCTGTAGTCTCTGTGGACCGCCTCAGTATCCACTGTCTGTAGCATCTGTGGACCGCCTCAGTATCCACTGTCTGTAGCGTCTGTGGACCGCCTCAGTATCCGCTGTTTGTAGTGTCTGTGGACTGCCTCAGTATCCGCTGTTTGTAGTGTCTGTGGACTGCCTCAGTATCCGCTGTTTGTAGTGTCTGTGGACTGCCTCAGTATCCGCTGTTTGTAGTGTCTGTGGACTGCCTCAGTATCCGCTGTTTGTAGTGTCTGTGGACTGCCTCAGTATCCGCTGTTTGTAGTGTCTGTGGACTGCCTCAGTATCCGCTGTTTGTAGTGTCTGTGGACTGCCTCAGTATCCGCTGTTTGTAGTGTCTGTGGACTGCCTCAGTATCCGCTGTTTGTAGTGTCTGTGGACTGCCTCAGTATCCGCTGTTTGTAGTGTCTGTGGACTGCCTCAGTATCCGCTGTTTGTAGTGTCTGTGGACTGCCTCAGTATCCGCTGTTTGTAGTGTCTGTGGACTGCCTCAGTATCCGCTGTTTGTAGTGTCTGTGGACTGCCTCAGTATCCGCTGTTTGTAGTGTCTGTGGACTGCCTCAGTATCCGCTGTTTGTAGTGTCTGTGGACTGCCTCAGTATCCGCTGTTTGTAGTGTCTGTGGACTGCCTCAGTATCCGCTGTTTGTAGTGTCTGTGGACTGCCTCAGTATCCGCTGTTTGTAGTGTCTGTGGACTGCCTCAGTATCCGCTGTTTGTAGTGTCTGTGGACTGCCTCAGTATCCGCTGTTTGTAGTGTCTGTGGACTGCCTCAGTATCCGCTGTTTGTAGTGTCTGTGGACTGCCTCAGTATCCGCTGTTTGTAGTGTCTGTGGACTGCCTCAGTATCCGCTGTTTGTAGTGTCTGTGGACTGCCTCAGTATCCGCTGTTTGTAGTGTCTGTGGACTGCCTCAGTATCCGCTGTTTGTAGTGTCTGTGGACTGCCTCAGTATCCGCTGTTTGTAGTGTCTGTGGACTGCCTCAGTATCCGCTGTTTGTAGTGTCTGTGGACTGCCTCAGTATCCGCTGTTTGTAGTGTCTGTGGACTGCCTCAGTATCCGCTGTTTGTAGTGTCTGTGGACTGCCTCAGTATCCGCTGTTTGTAGTGTCTGTGGACTGCCTCAGTATCCGCTGTTTGTAGTGTCTGTGGACTGCCTCAGTATCCGCTGTTTGTAGTGTCTGTGGACTGCCTCAGTATCCGCTGTTTGTAGTGTCTGTGGACTGCCTCAGTATCCGCTGTTTGTAGTGTCTGTGGACTGCCTCAGTATCCGCTGTTTGTAGTGTCTGTGGACTGCCTCAGTATCCGCTGTTTGTAGTGTCTGTGGACTGCCTCAGTATCCGCTGTTTGTAGTGTCTGTGGACTGCCTCAGTATCCGCTGTTTGTAGTGTCTGTGGACTGCCTCAGTATCCGCTGTTTGTAGTGTCTGTGGACTGCCTCAGTATCCGCTGTTTGTAGTGTCTGTGGACTGCCTCAGTATCCGCTGTTTGTAGTGTCTGTGGACTGCCTCAGTATCCGCTGTTTGTAGTGTCTGTGGACTGCCTCAGTATCCGCTGTTTGTAGTGTCTGTGGACTGCCTCAGTATCCGCTGTTTGTAGTGTCTGTGGACTGCCTCAGTATCCGCTGTTTGTAGTGTCTGTGGACTGCCTCAGTATCCGCTGTTTGTAGTGTCTGTGGACTGCCTCAGTATCCGCTGTTTGTAGTGTCTGTGGACTGCCTCAGTATCCGCTGTTTGTAGTGTCTGTGGACTGCCTCAGTATCCGCTGTTTGTAGTGTCTGTGGACTGCCTCAGTATCCGCTGTTTGTAGTGTCTGTGGACTGCCTCAGTATCCGCTGTTTGTAGTGTCTGTGGACTGCCTCAGTATCCGCTGTTTGTAGTGTCTGTGGACTGCCTCAGTATCCGCTGTTTGTAGTGTCTGTGGACTGCCTCAGTATCCGCTGTTTGTAGTGTCTGTGGACTGCCTCAGTATCCGCTGTTTGTAGTGTCTGTGGACTGCCTCAGTATCCGCTGTTTGTAGTGTCTGTGGACTGCCTCAGTATCCGCTGTTTGTAGTGTCTGTGGACTGCCTCAGTATCCGCTGTTTGTAGTGTCTGTGGACTGCCTCAGTATCCGCTGTTTGTAGTGTCTGTGGACTGCCTCAGTATCCGCTGTTTGTAGTGTCTGTGGACTGCCTCAGTATCCGCTGTTTGTAGTGTCTGTGGACTGCCTCAGTATCCGCTGTTTGTAGTGTCTGTGGACTGCCTCAGTATCCGCTGTTTGTAGTGTCTGTGGACTGCCTCAGTATCCGCTGTTTGTAGTGTCTGTGGACTGCCTCAGTATCCGCTGTTTGTAGTGTCTGTGGACTGCCTCAGTATCCGCTGTTTGTAGTGTCTGTGGACTGCCTCAGTATCCGCTGTTTGTAGTGTCTGTGGACTGCCTCAGTATCCGCTGTTTGTAGTGTCTGTGGACTGCCTCAGTATCCGCTGTTTGTAGTGTCTGTGGACTGCCTCAGTATCCGCTGTTTGTAGTGTCTGTGGACTGCCTCAGTATCCGCTGTTTGTAGTGTCTGTGGACTGCCTCAGTATCCGCTGTTTGTAGTGTCTGTGGACTGCCTCAGTATCCGCTGTTTGTAGTGTCTGTGGACTGCCTCAGTATCCGCTGTTTGTAGTGTCTGTGGACTGCCTCAGTATCCGCTGTTTGTAGTGTCTGTGGACTGCCTCAGTATCCGCTGTTTGTAGTGTCTGTGGACTGCCTCAGTATCCGCTGTTTGTAGTGTCTGTGGACTGCCTCAGTATCCGCTGTTTGTAGTGTCTGTGGACTGCCTCAGTATCCGCTGTTTGTAGTGTCTGTGGACTGCCTCAGTATCCGCTGTTTGTAGTGTCTGTGGACTGCCTCAGTATCCGCTGTTTGTAGTGTCTGTGGACTGCCTCAGTATCCGCTGTTTGTAGTGTCTGTGGACTGCCTCAGTATCCGCTGTTTGTAGTGTCTGTGGACTGCCTCAGTATCCGCTGTTTGTAGTGTCTGTGGACTGCCTCAGTATCCGCTGTTTGTAGTGTCTGTGGACTGCCTCAGTATCCGCTGTTTGTAGTGTCTGTGGACTGCCTCAGTATCCGCTGTTTGTAGTGTCTGTGGACTGCCTCAGTATCCGCTGTTTGTAGTGTCTGTGGACTGCCTCAGTATCCGCTGTTTGTAGTGTCTGTGGACTGCCTCAGTATCCGCTGTTTGTAGTGTCTGTGGACTGCCTCAGTATCCGCTGTTTGTAGTGTCTGTGGACTGCCTCAGTATCCGCTGTTTGTAGTGTCTGTGGACTGCCTCAGTATCCGCTGTTTGTAGTGTCTGTGGACTGCCTCAGTATCCGCTGTTTGTAGTGTCTGTGGACTGCCTCAGTATCCGCTGTTTGTAGTGTCTGTGGACTGCCTCAGTATCCGCTGTTTGTAGTGTCTGTGGACTGCCTCAGTATCCGCTGTTTGTAGTGTCTGTGGACTGCCTCAGTATCCGCTGTTTGTAGTGTCTGTGGACTGCCTCAGTATCCGCTGTTTGTAGTGTCTGTGGACTGCCTCAGTATCCGCTGTTTGTAGTGTCTGTGGACTGCCTCAGTATCCGCTGTTTGTAGTGTCTGTGGACTGCCTCAGTATCCGCTGTTTGTAGTGTCTGTGGACTGCCTCAGTATCCGCTGTTTGTAGTGTCTGTGGACTGCCTCAGTATCCGCTGTTTGTAGTGTCTGTGGACTGCCTCAGTATCCGCTGTTTGTAGTGTCTGTGGACTGCCTCAGTATCCGCTGTTTGTAGTGTCTGTGGACTGCCTCAGTATCCGCTGTTTGTAGTGTCTGTGGACTGCCTCAGTATCCGCTGTTTGTAGTGTCTGTGGACTGCCTCAGTATCCGCTGTTTGTAGTGTCTGTGGACTGCCTCAGTATCCGCTGTTTGTAGTGTCTGTGGACTGCCTCAGTATCCGCTGTTTGTAGTGTCTGTGGACTGCCTCAGTATCCGCTGTTTGTAGTGTCTGTGGACTGCCTCAGTATCCGCTGTTTGTAGTGTCTGTGGACTGCCTCAGTATCCGCTGTTTGTAGTGTCTGTGGACTGCCTCAGTATCCGCTGTTTGTAGTGTCTGTGGACTGCCTCAGTATCCGCTGTTTGTAGTGTCTGTGGACTGCCTCAGTATCCGCTGTTTGTAGTGTCTGTGGACTGCCTCAGTATCCGCTGTTTGTAGTGTCTGTGGACTGCCTCAGTATCCGCTGTTTGTAGTGTCTGTGGACTGCCTCAGTATCCGCTGTTTGTAGTGTCTGTGGACTGCCTCAGTATCCGCTGTTTGTAGTGTCTGTGGACTGCCTCAGTATCCGCTGTTTGTAGTGTCTGTGGACTGCCTCAGTATCCGCTGTTTGTAGTGTCTGTGGACTGCCTCAGTATCCGCTGTTTGTAGTGTCTGTGGACTGCCTCAGTATCCGCTGTTTGTAGTGTCTGTGGACTGCCTCAGTATCCGCTGTTTGTAGTGTCTGTGGACTGCCTCAGTATCCGCTGTTTGTAGTGTCTGTGGACTGCCTCAGTATCCGCTGTTTGTAGTGTCTGTGGACTGCCTCAGTATCCGCTGTTTGTAGTGTCTGTGGACTGCCTCAGTATCCGCTGTTTGTAGTGTCTGTGGACTGCCTCAGTATCCGCTGTTTGTAGTGTCTGTGGACTGCCTCAGTATCCGCTGTTTGTAGTGTCTGTGGACTGCCTCAGTATCCGCTGTTTGTAGTGTCTGTGGACTGCCTCAGTATCCGCTGTTTGTAGTGTCTGTGGACTGCCTCAGTATCCGCTGTTTGTAGTGTCTGTGGACTGCCTCAGTATCCGCTGTTTGTAGTGTCTGTGGACCGCCTCAGTATCCACTGTCTGTAGTCTCTGTGGACTGCCTCAGTATCCACTGTTTGTAGTGTCTGTGGACCGCCTGAGTATCCACTGTCTGTAGCATCTGTGGACCGCCTCAGTATCCACCGTTTGTTTGTAGTGTCTGTAGGCCACCTCAGTATCCACTGTTTGTAGTCTCTGAGGACCGCCTCAGTATCCACTGTTTGTTTGTAGTGTCTGTGGACTGCCTCAGTATCCACTGTTAGTAGTGGCTGTGGACCGCCTCAGTATCCACTGTTTGTTCCCTCAACCTGACCACACCTCTGTAAGTCTCTTCATTAGAATGATCTGGGCTGAACTGTCCTGCAGTTTGAATGAGTCAGTACAGTGTGTGTGAAACACTGAATATTTTCATTTTCTACTTAGGGTGACCAATCATCGCAACTTGCACAGGACTGAGGTGGGATTTAGGATTTTCTGTTTTTCTATCAGGATGAGTTGGCCATTCTAATCCTACCTAACTTTGACATATCTGTTTACCACACCCATATACTTACTTTTTTAATTTTTTTCTTGAAGTTCATTCGTTTTGTTACCTAAAGTTTATTTTAAAACAAACTTTAAATCACTTCCTTAAATGGAAAACTAATATAACTTGCCTCTGATTGGTTCGACAAAACATATTATAGAAACAAAAATAAATGGAAACCAAGCAACAATATTAAACTTAACTAGAAGTTATGATTTGCAAAGGACCTGAGTGCAAGTCCTGTTCTCCCTCTGTCTAAAAGGGAGATTGATGTTAAGGGAATTAAAGACATACTAAAGCTAAACTTACTAAAGCTAAACTTTCTGCTTAGTATCAGAATGTCTCATAGAAAACTGTAAGTGGATAACTTTCACAATATGAGTCTATGTTATTTAAGGATGTGCATGTATTACCTACATCATCTTGTCTGTGCCCTATGATATGTGCTTTATCCCTAAGGAAATAATGATGTAGTGGATATTCAAACACATAACAAAATCAGGCTCTACCACTCTGCTGTCTCAGTATCCACAGTAGACGTAACCAAACAGACAAACTGGGTGCTTACATGATTATGACCGATCTCACCCTTTACTCTGGATGGTGCTGGGATGGACATCATCACCAGATGCTTCTGACTTTGTTCCTATGATTCCAAGCCCTATTCTAATGGACAAACTGTTTTCTTTGAATAGAACAATCCATTTTTTATAACAATTTTTTAATGTTTTTTATTTATTTCTGAGAGAAAGAGACAGCGTGAACAGGGGAGGGTCAGAGAGAGAGAAAGACACAGAATCTGAAACAGGCTCCAGGCTCTGAGCTGGCTGTCAGCACAGAGCCTGATGCAGGGCTTGAACCCACGAACTGTGAGATCATGACCTGAGCCGAAGTCTGATGCTTAACTGACTGAGCCACCCAGGCACCCCTAGAACAATCCTTTTATCAGGAAATAGCCAAAGTTAGGTTGCCTCAGTGGGCAGAACATGCAACTCTTGATCTCAGGCTCATGAGTTCTAGCCACACGTTGGGTATATAGATTACTTAAAAATAAAACATATTTTTAAAAAAGGAAATAGCCAAAGCTTTTAAGCCAGGGACAATTTGGTCTCTTTAAAATCACTTTGTCAATCTCTAATCTATTATGTGTTAATTACACATTTTAACTCTTAAAACATAATCTTATTTCTTTACATTTTATGTTTTTAGAAGCTCACTATTCTATCTGTGTCCTACCTGTAAGTACAAAATACCCAGGCAACTTGTTGAGGTGGGAATGGGTAGGTATATGTACAGTGACCAGGTCTAGTGTTATAGAAGAGATGACATTAGAGCTCGGGCTACAAAGATTAATTTGCTTTCTTAATATGGAAAGAGGGAGCAAAGTTAATCTTAGGCAGAAGGAACAGCATGTGTGTGCAAAGGCACAGAATAATGAAAAAATAAAATATATGCAGGGATTGAAAGTAGTTAAATATGGCCCAGGACTGGACTATCAGAGGACACTGAATCAGTAAGAGAACCCAATATTCATATACTAGTAATTAGTATGGCAGATAGGCAGAAGACATCAGGATTTGGAGCCAGATTTGTGCTGCTCTCTCAGCTTCAGAAATTACTCTTTGTATTACCCTCGACAAATTCTTAACATTATACACTTCCATTTCTTCACCTGTAAAATGGGAGATAATAATTCTACCTCTTTCATAGAATTATTATGAGGACTAATGACCTTAGACCAGTGGTTTTCAACTAGGGCTAATTTCCCCCCTAGAGACATAAGTAATGTCTGAAGATACTTTTGATTATCACAACTAGAGGATGAGAGACTGCTACCAACATTTAGTAGGTAAAGAACAAAAATGCTCCTTAATATCCTGCAATGCACAGGACAGCCTTCCACAACAAAGGCTTATTTGGACTAATATACCAGTCTGAGGCTGAGAAACCCTGGCTTAACCTAATACCTTGCTAACAGTGTATAGTCAATACATATGGTCCAGAAAGAGAAGGAGGAAGAGGAAAAGGGATGATGTTGTACAAAGGAGATGAGTTCACTGCAGCTGCTTTCTTTTTAGGTGACTACCAAGCCATCATGACCCACTGTCATCAAATACACCCCTAGTCCCAATCACTAGCTATCTTTCTACATGGACAGTTAGTTACAGGGTGACTAATAAGAACTATAGAATAGTGGTCCCTGGAAGTGTACTCAAGTACCTGATCACAATAAAGTTTTATAAAACAGGGAGAGTGACCAAGCGTCCCTACAACTCTGACACATGGCCAGCATCTTCCGTCCAATAGGCAACTATCTCAGGCCTGAGAACAGCAAATGGCAAGACTCAGTAACTAAGGTTGGCAGTTCATTCTGTCCACTAGCCTTGAAATAGTGAATCATCACAACTCAGGTCTAATAGACCAGGTGTGTATTTAAAAGGACCTCAGCACACTATTTTAACAAGTCTTGCATATAAAACCCAGGAAGCCGAAAGCCTTCTGATGATCCTTCAATCCAGACGATGGTGTGGCAAAGCTAAGAAAGGCCAGGGACAGAAACAGAAGATGCCCTGATGAGTGTATAGTCTCAGTGATAGTGAAGCCTTTTTCAAGTGAAGTGTCAGCTAACCACACTTTGGCAGAACAAAATACAGAAGCAAAGCTCTGCCAACAGAGGCTGGAGCCACAAACCAGAGAGCAATCTGCATGTATACATGATGTGGAAAGAACTGCTTGTCGGATGCTGGTTTTTCTCGGCCACAACACACATGTGGTGGTATCATCTTCAAATTATGAAGGACAGATTGATTCCTGACTACCCAGGCATGCAAGGAACCAATGAAGGATAATGCCCTACATTGACAAGTTAATGTCTCAGCAGGGAAGACTAATTAGGAAACGTGTCATTTAGGATGCTGCCTATACTTCCAGCATCAATTCAAACAATGTCTTTGTTTGAACTGACATCCCAGGATAATGGATAAATGCTGATGCTCTGGAGTCAGATGGAACTGGGTTTGAATAGTAGCTCCACAATTTGCTGACTTTGCAATCTAGGAAAAGCTCAGTGGTGATATTGGCAATAATGACAACTGGGGATGATAATAAAGGCAAGTTTGTGGAGTTTTAGTGAGCATTAAATGTAACTCTTCAGGTAGAATTTCTACCATCCCCCCTAGCAGAGCAACTCTTTAGTAAATACAAGCTGTCTTGTGCCCATGATGGTCCACTTACCTTTTCTTCACATATCATATCCTGTATTTCAGCACAAAGGACACGGGTCCTGTCAGTCATATCGTATGATGACAAGTGTTACGTTGGGGTCCGGGGTTCCACATACACACTAAACATAGAAATGTAAACAAAAACTGTGACTGGGGAATCTGTTCATGATACTTCTTAGATGTGGACATAGCCTTTCTTCAGTTTTGATCTATCTATTCAAATGGTCGTCCTTTTCTTTTTCTCATCCACATGGCCACCATTTGGGGAAGAAAAAATATTTCTTTTGAATAATTTCTTCCCCACACACTTTTCTTTCTTTGCCGTGATACTTGTCAACCACCATAGCAACCATCAGGTAGTGTCAGCAACAGAAGCTCCCCTGGAGGAAGTTTGCCGTCAGTCACCGCCCTCATCCAACCTCAGGAACTGTAATGAGAGAGCAAAGCCATCTTCCCTGAAATTCAGAAGAAGCTACACGATGACAACCACACATTAGGACATAAATGCCTTGTCCTCACTTCGACAGCACTTAGACTAAAATTGGAATGATGCAGAGATTAGCATGGCCCCTGCACAAGAACATAATTTGTCCCTGAGACAAATACCTGGTAAAATATAAGTGAGTTTCATAGATAAAGGCAGAGTAGTAATAGGTTAGAATACTGGAATGAGAAAAAAAGAAGCAAAGAAGTGTGGACTTAATTAAATCAACATTTTCCATGATTCTCTTATGACTGAGACCATATCAGTCTTTATTAAAAAGTGAAACGTGATGAGAAATGTCAAGAATGTTAACATTTTTTGAGGGCTTACTATGTGCAGGCACCGTTTTTAGTCTTTTATACAAACATTGTTTTATACATAAGATGGAAACGATGCCACCCTCATTTTACAAGACGAAGGAAAAGAAATTTAGAGAGGTGAAGTACCAAAATTGCACAGCTAGGAAGGGGCAGATCTGGGGTAAACTCCAAGCAGTATGAATCCAGAGGCTTCTCTTTCAACCCCTACACTTTAATGCTTCTAAATTAAAGGAAAGGAATATTGCCTATCACACATCATTTAAAATCTAGACAATAACCCATTTCACAAAGTAACATTATGAAATGAAACAACTACTCTCATAATGTAACAATTTAAATGGTTTTGCTTCCAGCCAAAGATTAATGCTGTATTTTAAGCAGAGGAAAGAGAATTTTTTAATTCACTAAATTTGGACAGCCCACAAAACATTCAGAATTCGGTGACTGCTCTTAATGAGTTTTTTTCTTTCAAGAGTTTAATATTTTTACCAAAAAGGAAGATGAGATTTTCTCCAAGTACTCTAACAACTATAAAGGGCTGTCTTAGATTTTTCTAATTTTTCATAGCCTTTTTCTATTTAATTCACAAATTTCCTTTTGCTTCCCCTTCAGTGAATAAACTATAAACTCAATCTTTTTCTAATTGGCTCACAAGCACCATCTAGTGAAGAAGCAGAATAATTACAGAACAGTTCCTGCAAATTATCACAATCTGTACTAATTAAGCCTAAATGAGCACCATTTTACCATTGTTCTAAAACAGAATGAGTTTTGTTAAATGCAAATATTATGGCTAAGGGTAAAAATGTTATGTAATTTAGGGCTCCTGGGTGGCTCAGTCAGGTAAGTTCAGACTCTTGGTTTGGGCTGGGGTCATGATCTCCCTATTCATGAGTTCGAATCCCTGCATCAGGCTCCACATTGACTGTGTTGAGTCTGCTTAGGATTCTCTCTTTCCCTCTCTTTCCACCTCAGGGCACCTTCCCTGCTTGTGTTTGCTCTCTCTCAAAATAAATAAATTAACTTTAAAAAATATTATGTATTTCAAGTTCTGTTGTTCTTTGGAATTTTCAGAAATTGAGAATTAGCTTGCTTTCTATTTCCAGCTCCCATTGGCCTTTCTATGACCAATGACTATGGATCCTCAGAGAGCAGAAAGTGACATGTTTCACTGTAGCAATATCCCAGGGTGGTTTTGACATTTCGTTTTCTGAATCTGTATCTGTCCATGCATTACTTTTCTTCCTCGCCTTTTCATTGTCACACTAAAATAATTTTTTAAATATATTCACCTAACCATTTATTGAGGACAATCTCTGCCCTCGAGAAATTCACTGTCCAGCAGATGTAGACATTAGGAAAATAAAGTATTACAGGTGTTATGATAGAGTATAGTGTAGAGTAGAATTCATTCTAATCAGAAGGCTCATATTGAACTGGTACTATTTTGCAATTTCATCAGAGGGAGCACATCTTTATTCTACAGTAGGAGCTCTCTTAGTCAACCTCCATTTACCAACTCACCAGATTAACCAACGCTCTCTACTATGTCTATAAAATGCACTGACTTACACTTACTGCTCACCTATGCTTAGGCTAGAAAGCTACCCTAAAATGTTCATGAATTAGTGTTCCTACCAGCTAAGTTGAATGCTTAACAAGAAGCAATTGGATTTTGTTCCCAAATACATCTTTGCCAGTTTTAGTTGTAGTTACACAATATTAATTACACAATTTCAGTAAATACTACATCAATTGATCAAATATAAGTCCAAAAATTGGTGTTGAATCAGTTGGGAGTGAGACAAATGTAGAAGATTAGGGGGAAACCATACAAATCTAGAATGATTCTGCATTCAAACTGGTTTGAAGGTATTTTTAGATTCTTGCTCTAATTTTTGAAAAAAACAAAAGCAAAAAAAAAAAAAAAAAAAAAACCCTGGAAGTCTTAGCTCATGCTTATGGGTATGTTTTATACAAGAAAGACAATACACAGCATTTCTAGGATCTCAAACTTTAAAAGAGGGTGAACAATGGGGCACCTGGGTGGCCCAGTCAGTTAAGTATCTAACTTTGGCTCAGATCATGATCTCACAGTTCATGAGTTCAAGCCCTGTGTTAGGCTCTGTGCTGAGAGCTCCGAGCCTGGAGCCTGCTTTGAATTATGTCTCCCTCTCTCTCTTGATCCCTCCCCCACTATCTCTCTCTCTCTCTAAATTAATAAGTAAAAAATTTTTAATGGAATGAACAGAAGATGATAAAAGGATTCATTACCAAGGGCAATATTAAAAAGTGGCACAGAAGTATAAGAATAATGCCAAAGCAAGCAAAAGTATAAAGTGAACTCAAGATTGTGGGGAAATAGAACAATAAACTGGGCTTGTATTTGAGTTGTATTTTGAGAAAAATGAAAGCATGAGAGACACAAGTTTTCAGACCTTCAAAAATGATGCTATAATAATAAGGAACAGAGAGAAGTTTGATTTCTACAAATGCTATTTTCCTTTCTTCCTTGTAAAAGTAGAGTGAGCTCTAGCCAGGAAAGGCAGAAGAGGAGACTTAATAAAGAACCTCCTAACTCTTCTAAAATGTGTCCAAATGAGACCTGTACATACTATTTCTAAGTATAATTTCAGAATATGCCTTGAGACTGCTACATCTGTGGTCAGCCATCTTTGAGAAATCAAGACAAACAAGAGAAATGCTGTCAGATTGATAGAGGGCAAATATATCCCTGACCTTCCAAACATGGCAAGAAGTAGATATTGTAAATGATGGATCTGCTGATCACCCTCAACTACATTCTAGAACAAATTACTAAAATCACAGACTATGAACACTTTAAAAGGGAACAGTGTGTAATGTGAATCGTGATTAGGTCATAGGAAACAAGTCCTACCAGAACTAACTCATTTCTGTTTTTGTATGTTTATTAGGTTAGTCAGTTCCTTATTTCTATGTATTTTTAGAAGAAATTTGACAAAGCTTTTAAAGATACCTTCCTGGACAAAAAGTGAAGAAATGTGGATATAATAGATTTATTGTTATTTTTACCTAAATTATTCTGATTAACAGATTGATGTCATACTTGGAGAAGAGTCTCATCCTACGCTCTATGAAATAGGGGAATTATTTTCTCAGTGAATTCGATGAAAAAATTGATGGCATACTGGTAGGTAACACGAAGTTAGAAGCAACAGCCAACCGCTGGATAGCAGGCTTCTGGATCTTGATCCCAAAGGAAAGAAAATGGGCCCAAATGAATCAAGTTAGGAAAAAAAATACAGAGTACAAATGGGAGAGAAATTAATTATCAGGAGCACGTGTGGAAAAAGAGTTAAGGATTTTAGTTAGGTTCAATATAAGAAAAAGAAGTGTAATGGAGGTGATGGGCTCATAGACTACGTTAATTACAGCAGTAGTATAGTAGCGAGGAGCCATTTCCTGCAGTGGCTGGTCCATGGTGTCAAATATTACAGAGAAATCCAAGAAAATGAGTTCTGAGGTTTACACTGAAGTGGTAAGGAGGTCAATATCGACTTTGAAGAGAGTGATTTCAGCTAAATAATTAGGGTAGGTGCCAAAAACAAAGGGTTCTGACAAGTGAAAAGGCTGTGAGCAAAAGTAAGCTACCGATTTGACAGCTTTGATTGGTAAAGAAAATAGCTTTTAAATAGAGAAGATAAACTAACACTGGATTAATGCTATGTTCTCTGGTTTTAGAAAACCTTGATAATTTTACACAACTTAGAGCAAAAAACCACAAACTATAATTAAAACTGAAGAGTCTCCTTAGTCTCCTTAGATTATACAGTTCCAGCTGTGCCTTGCCTCTAATAATCAATACATTTTTATATTTTATTTTAATTTTACATTTATTATATAAACAAATAGAGAAAGACTAGCTTTGGGGTAATACAGATAGCAAAATGTGGTTTATCAGAATTATTAGGCTCATAAAAAGAAGAAAGGACTCTAAACTGTGAGGAACTGCAGAATGAAACACAATTTTCTGCAGAACCTGAATCAGCTCTGCTCTAAAAAGCAACCTCTGTAAGGAGACCTGGAGCTACAGAAGTTAAGAAAGACCTCAGGTAATCGCAAAGAGGAGGACAAGAAATAGAGGCAGGATGAAGATGGTGCCTAAACCAGTCTAGACTACAAGCTTCGTAACTTCCTAGAAAGGAAGGAGTGGTACTTAATACCAGAAACATGATGTGTTTTTGTAGTTTAATTATTTGTAGTTGTTGTGTGGATATATTTCTTTAAACACATAAGGTCTACAGCTACACCATTAAAAAAGAAAAAAAGGAAGAAAAGGAAAACTCAAGAGCAGCCTGCACTTAGAAACAAGTAGTCCATATCCTAGGAGCAAAGCACAGGATCCTTCTCATGGCCCCACACCAAAATGACAGATTCTGTGTTTCTGAAAGGTGAAGAAGTCTTCTGGAAAAATCAACTGCCAAACACATGGATGAAATTAAGCAAATGTCAAATTGGTACATTAAACTGTATTTCTTTGCTTGTTTAGCATCTCAAAGAGCTCACAATTTACAAGTAGTTCTCAACTTACCAAGATGCTGTTTTCTAAAAGTTAGTTGGCAAATCAGTTGTATGACAGCATAGTATTGTGGTTCTGAGTAGAGGCAGACTTCCCAGTTCAAATCCTAACCCCACCACCTACTTAATTCACTGACTGAGCCTCTATATCTGTAAAATGGGATACCTACTCAAAGGATTGTTCTTTTCTGACTAATGAGTTATCACATTGAATGTTTTTCCAGTCATTCCTGGCACATAGTGAGTATTCAAATTGGTAGCTATTATTATAATTAGCATGTTGATAGGAATAGGAACACAGTATTTCCCAGAAGAGGAGGATCATAGTTATAGAAAAGGCCTAGAGAAATAGGTCAAGGGATTTGGTAAATGTATAGAAAGACCTCTCTAAATGCATAAAAGAAGACTTCTCTAGGGGCACGTGGGCGGCTCAGTAGGTTAGGCATCCGACTTCAGCTCAGGTCATGATCTCACAGTCCCAGAGCCCAAGCCTCACATCAGGCTCTGTGCTCAGAGCCTGGAGCCTACTTCAGATTCTGTGTCTCCCTTTCTCTCTGTCCATCTCCCACTCATGCTTTGTCTCTGTTTGTCTCTCAAAAATGAATAAATATTCTAAAAATTTTTTTAAAGAGAAGACTTCTCTCTAGGCGATTAGCAGAACACATTTAAATTCCAAACAGCACACAAAGCAAAATAATAATAATAATTAATTAATTAAAATGCTGAAATACATTTTAAAATTCAATGACCAGAGGACAGTGGGAAATGCTGTAGATCCTTTCTTCTTGGAGCTTTACAGTGAATGTCATGAGTCCCTGTGATTAAAAAGGAAAAAATACCATCGAATTTTGTTTAATCCAGCATTGCCTACACTTATGTGACCATAGAAACCATTTTTCTCTTATCTGCCATTATCACCACACTTTGAGAGATGCTTCTCCACATCAATTACTTTCCCAGATATTCTAAATTGAAGAATAAACAGCAGTTATCCCTAACGAAATAAAAGTATAAGGTTTTGATTTCACAACCCTCTGAGAATTATAAAAACGCTCTTCATAAATTGAATACTGGCTAAATCATGGTTGCCATTCTTGCTCAACCCGTTCAAAGTGAGAATAGCAATATTAAAATAAAATGTAGAGCTCCAACACTTCCTTTTTTCTTCTCATGTTAGTAAGCCTACTATAAATAATTTTCTCTTTAATTATTACATACTTTAATGAAGATAAATATGAGAACTACAAAGTGTATTGAAGTATTACAATTCTGACTTATTATGGTGAGTATTTTGTAGTGTTTACACATATTAAATCACTATATTGTACACTTGAAAATAATATGTCACTTATACCTCAATTAAAATAAAGCATTACAGTTCTTCCTCAATAATCCAAAATTGTTTAATTAAAATAAAGGGAAGCTTTTAACTGCTATTGCATGGAAAAACAGGAATACTATTTATGGCAGCCCCAGAGGTTTTTACAACACATGCTAGTACTCATGTTAACTCTTAGTAGTTTTCTTCTTTCTGGGAATGTTTTTACCCAGGGGTATGAATTGAAACAGATAAGGCATTGTAAGGGAGTTCACAATGTTCTACTAAGTCTTAGCTTCAGCATAGCACTCTTAATTTTTAATTCCCCTTCTTGAAACGTTTCATAGTACTTTTAGAATGCTATGTGCCTTCTTTCTTGCCTAAAATAGTACTAATATATTCAGCCCAGGCACAAAGTATCTGAAGTAAGAAAGGAAGAGAAAATTCAGTTCAGAAACTCAGTTCACCCAGTCATTCATTTCTTTCTTTAACAAATAGATATTGAATACACTCCATGTGTCAGAGTATATTCTAAGTATCGAGAATACTCCAGTGGGCAAAAATAATCATGATCTCTATCTCCTTAGGGTTTATAGTCCCAGATGATGTCAATAAAACATAATTACATATAAAAAAGGATGGGGGCACTTGCGTGGCTCAGTCGGTTAAGTGTCCGACTTCAGCTCAGATCATGATCTTGTGGTCCGTGAGTTCGAGCTCCACATTGGGCTCTGTGCTGACAGCTCAGAGCCTGGAGCCTGCTTCAGATTCTGTCTCCCTCTCTCTCTTCCTCTCCCCCACTCATGCTCTGTCTCTCTGTGTCTCTCAAAAAGAAATAAACGTTAAAAAATTTAAAAAGGATGAACTGAAGTTGCTCTGAAGAAGAGACCTTTGGTTCTGTGAGCACTTGTAGTAGGAGAATAGGCTTCATCAGGGGGTTCTGGAACACTCCCCTAAGAAACTGTTAATGGAGTCAAGAGCTGAAGGAAGAGAAGTAGTTAACTGGCTGACAAAATAAGGGGGAAGACTTGCAGGGAGGTATACATGTGTGGGCAGGGCCCCCTGGCAAACGAGAGCCACTTCCTCTCTGCCTCTTCCAAGGAGAGCAAAGGAACAAACTAATCCTGGCTCCATGGTGACTGACAGATAATGTTATGTGTCCAGGCATAGTTGCACGCTCATCCTTGGAGATGGGAATTCTTAGCTTAGAAGAAAAAAATACATTCTTTAAATAATATGAACTATCAAGTATCAGGACAGACTGAGAAGGACGATATTCTGTGGTAAATGGGGTTTCCAAGTGTCTCCCAACTCATGCTACCTCAAACAATGACCACCCATGCTCGAATGAGAAAAGGGGAAGTAGAGACAATAAAAAGTAATAAGGAATTTAAGGAAGGAGAAAAGGAGGCATAGTCAGAGCTAAGTCAATGTGCAGTTTTTTTTCTTAAAAAAAAAAAGGTTTGTTATTAATGCTTTGTCATAGCTGTTTCAATCTTCCAGTGTTATACAAACCAACCATCCCCAGACAACAATCTGTTATTCCACAGAATTCTATTTATTAGGAATTCTGGCGAGGCTCAGCTGGTGATTCTCCTGTTCCATGGATATTGCTCATGCAGCTGCCTTCAGTTGGTAAGTCCATGACAGCCCCTAATCCTCCAAGCCTCTTTCCAGATTGCTTCTCAATTAACTCGGCCCAAGGTTCCTTATAATATGGCAACAAGCCCTCAAGAAGGAACTTTCCAAAAGGCCAAACCCTAATGCATAAATTCTTATCAAGCTTCTGTCTGCACGTCACTTGCTAATGCCTGTTAGCCAAAGCAAATCACATGGTCAAGCCCCAGTCAGTAAGCATTGATTCATATGTGCAAGAACAAGAGATCTTAGAATTTGTAAAAATGGTGACAATCTTTCTCTGTATGTGTGTCTATACTATAACCAAAAACATCATTAAAAATTTTAGTCTTCTCCTTTTATCCTACCTTTAAACACTCTCTCCACACACCCCCACTATATGCCCCCCCCCCAAAAAAGATAGGTTTTACAAGTGTTTTAATCCCCCTTAGCTGTAAATTGTGCTCTTTGGAAAACCATTAAAATATATGAAAGAATCAATAACTGAATTCATCCTTCAATCCATTTGTAAAGGTGGTGAAATGGGAGTCATCTAATTTTGATATTTATTAGGAGAAATGGTTGAAATTATTAAATGAGACTTTTGATCGCCTGTAATTTCAATTACATATGCCATTCCAATTCCTTAGCACCATTAATAATCACTAATCAGTTACATGAGCATCATGACATGTGGTGAGGGGACTGTACCAGTGAAGTTTCATTCAGGGAAGCAGAACCACTGTGAGTGACAGGAAAGAAGAAACTTATTAGGAGTCCAACTTTACACAACCGTGGATTCCATTGGCTCTGTTTCTGGCCATGGGCCTCAAGTGACTATCAGTGAGCAGAGTTGACAACCCAACATGAAGTGGGGGAGAGTGAGTACAAACTGGAACCCTTGTCTGTCTCACACTTAACACAGGTGACCTGCAGAAGCCAGTGCATTTGGCCAAGACCACGTACATGGGCTTTGCCCAGAAAGTTGAGAAGTTGAAGAAAGGGATCCAAAAGGAGTGAGAGGAGCTGGGGTCCCAGCTGGTGTGCAAAGTCAACAAGTGGACCTGAAGAGCAGTCACGCAATGCCGCAGTGGTACCCAGGGCCCCAAACGAGCCTTCATAGTGATATGCCTGCTGCCTGGCCTCATCTTCCAAATTTCACACAATTTCTCTTGGGGCTAACCTAGAATCAGACAAGGAAGGAAATTCTAGCCACCGTAGTTCCAGATCAGCTAAACTGACACAAAACCACACTGCTCATCAGAAACAGGGTTGCTTCTTGCCTGATAGACTCATCTTCTGAGATCAACCCAGAAGGCAAAGAAAGCCCCAGACCTTGGGAAAAGGTACTAGTATAAGTACTACTGCATTACCACTACCCAGTTGCAACTGACTCAATAATTTCTTGGTAACTCGAACCTTCTCTAATGTAAAGAACAGAGTTCCTCCTTCACTGGTGCTATGACAAAGATTGTGAAAAATACAGGCAATGTTATTTTGTATTTTGAGAGCAGCATGGGGAAAGAGACATTAGTCACTGCCAAAATTGGCAAATGACTATTGAAAGGAAGTAGAAAAATAAAAAAATAATAATTCTCCTCACAATAACCTGGAAAATGATAGTCCTCTAGCACAAGAGTTTTATTTAAAACATTAATAACTATGAATTAAAATCTGTATTGTGTTAAATATTTGAAGAGAATTACTTCCTTTGAAAAGTCTTGATTCAGTGAATTTTCACATGCTATCTCTTCCACTTAAAATACTAGTTCCAGGGCTCCTGGGTGGCTCAGTCGGTTAAGCATCCAATTCTTGGTTTCAGCTCAGGTCATGATCTCAAAGTTTTGTGAGTTCGAGTTCCACATCTGGCTCTGGGCTGGCAGCACAGAGCCTTCTTGGGATTCTCTCACTCACTATCTCTCTGTCCTCCCCCCCCCCAACTTGTGCTGTCACTGTCTCTCTCAAAATTAATAAACTTAAAAATTCTGTTCCTTCCTAATTACCTATCTTTTATTTATCTTCCAGAACACTTTTCTGCAAAAGCTACCCAGAATTTCCTGCTCTTACCCAGGCAATGATTATCGTTCTCTTCTATGAGCTACCTCCATAACTTGCAAATCATTTAATTTTTGTACTTCCATCAAATTATAATTTTATCACTCTTCTATACATCCCATACTTTACTGCAAAGGGACCATGCCACATGCTTCTGCTAATTGGGGACAGCACATGGCACACAATAAATAATGGGCTTGTCATTGCCACTTGATCATATATTTTATAGATAGGAAACCCAACCAAATCAATAGTAGAAGGAACAGAAGTAAAAACACTTCAAGTATAAGCAATTTCTTTTATCACCTTGTAATCTAGAAAATATCATTAGTGCTACCATTAACTTTAAAAAAATTTTTTTAACAGTTATTCATTTTTGAAAGAGACAGAGACAGTGTGAGTGGGAGAGGAGCAGAGAAAGAGGGAGACACAGAATCTAAAGCAGGCTCCAGGCTCTGAATTGTCAACACAGAGCCCGACGTGGGGCTGGAACCCACAGGCTGTGAGATCATGACCTGAGCTAAAGTCGGACGTTTAACCAACTGAGCCTCCCAGGCACCCCTTACCATTAACTATTTTTATGGCTTCTTTCAGTTTGAATTGCAACTCCTTACTCCATATCCCTTCCAAAAATTTCATGTCAATGATCTCTGATTTTTCCTTCCTTTGACATCCCCTCTCTCCACTTGGAATCTAAAAGAACTACTGTAATTTGGTTCTTTCTTCTCAGGGGCTTTTCCTCCCCATCTCCCCCAGGCTGAGCAGTGACCACTTCACTTCCTCTCACCCTCTGTTCCACCTGGATAAATGCTCTAATCCCCCAGATTCTGCCACATTGGGAACACCTATTATGCAAAGCTCTGCCCAATTGCCCCCATGTTGTCCCTTGCAGTCTATTCTAATTTCATACTCAAGTGGTGGTGTGAAAATATTAAATCATGGCACTTTTGAATCTATTTGCTACCTTCTTTGTTCCATTTTACTCAGTTTCCTTTATTTCCGTGGGGGGCAAGAAAATATTATTCCAGAGGAGAAAAAAGCTTATGCATAAGATAGGAATCATGACATTTATTGAAATGACCATGAACTTGTAATTTAAGAAAAAAAAACACAGTTATTTGGCAGAAGATATAGTTCTTGTTCCATCTGCCACAAAGTAATTAGGGGAAGATTGTGATGCTTTGGGTTCCAACTTCTCCAGTGAAAATAACAATAACATACACAGAAATCGTTATTTTTTTTAAAAAAAAGGATTTCATCAATACAAAAAAACATAGAGGGGTTGTAAATGCTAACCTGTGATCTTTAAAAAGACAATAATTACCACAAGAGCTGTTTTATGACCTATCTTTCTTTCAAATGTGCTCCAACTGTGAATGACTGGTTCAACTTTTAGCTATAGATTTGGTACCAAAGTACTGCTCATAAAATAACAGAGATCATATGATAGAGCACTTTACACTCCTCATGGGGCAGAGGACCAAATGAAAAACCTTCCCCCAAACAATTCAATGTCTAAATTTTTACAAATAAAGGTCTCTGAAGCTCACATTCAGATAGTCTCATGAGAATAATTAAACGGCTTCTCAGAATTTCTTTGTTTGAAGTATTTAAATCAATTCATTTTAAATTACTTAAATAGAGCACCTACTACTTTGTGAAAATAACACTAATATTCTTTCCTCATTCAAAGGCTAAAAGTTGCACTCCAAATATAAATCATAGTAGGAGAAATTTGCCAAAATATGTTGAGATGATCATATCATCCACCCTTGTGTATTTCTTCCCTCCCATTCCATATTGCTTTAAACAATTTTATAACCTCTTTTATTTCATTTAGACCAAAGAGGAAATTAGAGAATGTCAATGTGTAAAGATATTAGTAACCAAGACTGGGTAGGAGAAATAACACTTCTGAGGATGCCAGACTGGATGGATGAAGACCAAGGACCTAATCCACTCCATTCAAACTTCATTGTAACTCCTCTTGCTCTCTACCCCACTTTGCCTCTGAATGAAGATGCACCCTTAGGAGTAGGAAGAGATAGAAACACTCTGAATTAA
Source organism: Crocuta crocuta (assembly GCF_008692635.1). Classification (NCBI taxonomy): domain Eukaryota; kingdom Metazoa; phylum Chordata; class Mammalia; order Carnivora; family Hyaenidae; genus Crocuta; species Crocuta crocuta. Next base: position 3,446,807 of record NW_027528006.1, read on the forward strand.
GGTCAAGTTTCCATCATCAGGGAAAATAGGAGTTTAATAAAGGAATTCAGGGGGGCACCTGGGTGACTCAGTTGGTTAAGGATCCTACTTTGGCTCAGGTCATGATCTCGTTCATGAGTTCAAGCCCCATGTCAGACTCTGTGCTGACAGCTCAGAGCCTGGAGCCTGCCTCTGATTCTGTGTCTCCCTCTCTCTCTGCCCCTCCCCTGCTCATGCTCTGTCTCTCTCTCTTAAAAAACTAAAACTAAACAGGAGGGGCCAAGATGGCAGAACAGCATAGAAGTCTTTTTTTTTTTTTTTTTTTTGCATCTCTCATCCCTGAAATGCAGCCAGATAAACACTAAACCATCTTGCACACCTAGAAAAAACAATCTGCACAACCTGAACCACAGAACTCAGCAGGTACACAGCACAGAGATGTGAACTGCGGGCCAGAGAGACTGCGGGGAGCAGGGAGCTGTTTTGCTTGCAGAAAAAGGATGCAGACAGAGGGCAGGGTAGGGGGGAGGAGAGTAAGCTTCCCCCCTCCCACCTGAAAGCAACTGGAGAGAAAATAAAGAGTAGGCAAGGGACTAAACAAAAAAGGGAGGAATGAGAAAGGAGAGGATTTAAATTCCATTAAGACTCTATAAACAGGGAAGCACAGAGGCCGAAATGCCGCAGCTCAATACCTGGCGGTGCTCTGATGGGAAGAGCGAATCCTCAGGAGCAGAGAGCGAGGTCCAAGGGGTCCTCGGGCCAAACAGGGAGAGGCAGTTCTCCTGCTGGGAGGACATTTGGTAGAGGCTGTGCGGCCTCCCCAAAGGCAAAGGTCCCAGCGGACCCAGGAGAACAACCACATTCTCTGGTCTTGGAACAAGGACTTTAAGGGTGAAGCCTGGTGCCAGATGTGTGTTGTGATTTTCCATAATTCCTGAAATGCTGCTACTACATGATCGCGTAAACTTTTTCTGGGGCAGGCTGGCACCCAGCTGCAGTCTCTGGGAATCGCAGTGCAATCTCGTGAACATTTTCCTGGGGGTGGGCCAGCACCCGGCCATTGCTCAGTGCGACCCTCCCTTAGAGGGTCAGAACAGGTCAAAGCCACAGTTCCTCAGAAATGAGGGGTCAGGAAACACAGCCACACTTGAGATAAAACTCAGGAGGGAGGTGTCGCCTGGCAGCAGTGATGGCTTGGTCACTGACAGTGTAAAAGCGGGGAATGAACAGAAGCCAGGGACAAAGGAGGGGTGCCGGCTGGGGAGAGTACAGAATTCTGATACTAGAGACTGGGTAGCTGGGTGTGGTCACTTTCACCCCTCCACGCATGTGCATACACGCCTGGAGGTGCCATAACAATCCACCTCATCATGCGAAGCAGCACCATATAGTGGAGAATAAAGCCATTACACTAAACCCCACCCAACTGAGCCAACCATCCTCTTCAAGTCTCTCCATCTGCTTAGTTTACTGACTATAAAGTGCTTCATAGTTTGACTTCTAGGGGAAACCTATGTAATTTCAATCGTATTTCAGTCTGTTCACTGGTCCATCTATTCNCAGGTATTATGCTAAGTGAAATTAATCAGACAAAGACAAATATCATATGACTTCACTCATATGAGGTATTTAAGATACAAAATAGCTGAACATAAGAGAAGGGAAGCAAAAAATAATATTAAAAAGGGAGGGGGACAAAACATGAGACTCTTAAATATAGAGAACAAACAGGGTTGCTAGAGGGCTTGTGGGGGNTCTTATTCTTGAATAAAGAGAAAAAATGTATTTTTCATTATTTTTTTTAATTTTTTCTATTTATTTTTTTTCCAAATTTTTAAAATTCTATTTTCTTTCCATCATTTCATTTTATTCTATTTTATTGTATTCATTTTTTTTCAAATTTTCAAACGTTTTCCTTTTTTTTCTTTTTCCTTTTTTTCTTTTCTCATCTTTAATTTTTCTTTCTAATCTGTCACACTCCTTTCAACAACCAGACCAAAACACACTTAGGATCTAGCATCTCTTATTTGATTTTTTGTGTTGTTTTTCACTTTTAATTTTTTTTTTTTTTACTTTACTAATTCTTTTTTTTCCTTCAAAATGATGAAATGAAATGAAGGAATTCACTGCAAAAGAAAGAACAGGAAGAAATAACAGCCAGGGACTTAACACAGTTACAAGAAAGATATCTGAACCAGAATTTAGAATCATGATAATAAGAATACTAGCTGTGGTTTAAAATAGGTTAGACTTCCCTTCTGCAGAGATAAAAAAAAAAAAAAAAAAGGAAAAGCTAGTCAGGATCAAATAAAAAATGCTATAATTAAGCTGCAATCTTGATGGATGAGGCAGAGCAGTGAATCAGCAATATAGAGAACAAACTTATGGAGAACAATGAAGCAGGAAAAAGGTGGGAGACTAAGACAAAAGAGCACAATTTAAGAATTAGAGAACTCAATGACTCATTAAAATGAATAACATCAGAATCATAGGGGTCCCATAAGATGAAGAGAGAGAAAATGGGGTAGCAGGTTTATGTGAGCAAATCATAGCGGAAAACTTTCCGAACCTGAGGAAAGACATAGACATCAAAATCCAGGAAGCACAGAGGACTCCCATTAGATTCAACAAAAACCAACCATCAACAAGTCATATCATAGTCAAATTCACAAAATATGCAGGCAAGGAAAGAATCATGAAAACAGCAAGGGAAATAAAAGTCCTTCACCTACAAGGAAAGACATATCAGGTTGGCAGCAGACCTATCCACAGANGGTTGCTAGAGGGCTTGTGGGGGTATGGACTAAATGGGTGAGGGGCATTAAGGAATCTACTCCGGAAATCATTGCTGCTCTATATGCTAACTAACTTGGATGTAGATTAAAAAATAAATAATTAAATTTTTAAAAACCCCACACAACCAACCATTCAGACCAAGAGCACTTTTTAGTAAATTATGCTGAAGTTAAATAATAATAATAATAAATTTTAAAAAGATAAAAATAAACATTTAAAAAAAAGAAAGGAATTCAGTTCAATTATAGAAAAATAAAGTGCTATTTTGGTAGGTCTGAGTTTGTGGCCTGGGAGATGAAAATTCATAGCAAAAAGCTTTGGCCTGACTGGCTGTCAGGTGGGAAGCTGGAGGTCAAACAGGCATGGAAGTGCAGTAGTTATGATTCTGGAAAGCGAAATACGGAAAAGGTTTTGGAAAATCTGCTCCAAAGCCTCCTTTATTCTTCTCTTAGGTAAGAAGCAACCCCAGGACTTAAGCTTTTGTGTATGTGGCAAACGGCGGCAGCTGCTGAGACAAAGGGTAGAACAAATCATGACTGGATAACCAGCAACTTCTGTCATGTAAAAATAGTTGTCACTTGCTTCCTCTACAAAATTCATATTTCTTTATGTCATCTTGTCAGTGGTTGGAATCATCTTGCTGAAATTTCAACTGGGGTTTTTAAAAAAATATATTTAAGCAATTTAGTATGATACGGTTCCTCCCTTTCTTGGGTGCCATCTTTCCTTTTGCTATTTTTGTTTAACAAACATCAACAGAGTGGTTAAGTGGACCTGGCTGCCTGCCAGATCTAGGTTGCCATTTTCTATTGTAGAAGGCACGGAAAACCCACCGATGTGGACAGAATGTTGCCTAGCACAAAATGAGTACTCACTAACTAGTAGCTACTGTCACTATTACCAACTGAGTTACTAAAAGGAGTAAGAGGGCAAAGCCTGTCTATCTAGAATTAAAAAAAAAAAAAAAAAAAAAGCTNGGCAAGGAAAGAATCATGAAAACAGCAAGGGAAATAAAAGTCCTTCACCTACAAGGAAAGACATATCAGGTTGGCAGCAGACCTATCCACAGAAACTTCGCAGGCCAGAAAGGAGTGGTAGGACATATTCAATGTGCTGAATCAGAAAAATACGCAGTCAAGAATTCTTTATCCAGCAAGGCTATCACTCAAAACAGAAGGAAAGATAAAAAGTTTCCCAGACAAACAAAAATTAAAGGAGCTCATGAACACTAAACCAAAAGCAACAAAGACTAGAAAGGACCAGAGACCACCACCAGAAACTCCAACTCTACAGGCTTCATAATGGCAATAAATTCATATCATTCAGTACTTGCTCTAAATGTCAATGTACTAAGTGCTCCAATCAAAAGATATAGAGTAACAGAATGGATAAGAAAACAAGATCCATCTATATGTTGTTTACCAGAGACCCACTTTAGACCTAAAGACACCTTCAGATTGAAAGTAAGGGGATGGAGAAACATCGATCAGGCTAATGGTAGTCAAAAGAAAGCCAGAGTAGCAATACTAATAAAAGGACAATCTAGACTTTAAAATAAAGACTGTAACAAGAGATGAAGAAGGGCATTATATCATAATTAAGGGGTCTATCCACCAAGATCTAACAATTGTAAACATTTATGCTTTGAACGTGGCGACATCCAAATATATAAATCAATTAATCACAAACATAAAGAAACTCATTGATAATAATACCAAAATAGTAGGGGACTTCAAAATCTCACCTATAGCAATGGACAGCTCATCTAAACAGAAAATCAACAAGGAAGCAATGGTTTTGAATGACACACTGCACCAGATAGACTTAACAGATATATTTGGAACATTTCATCCTAAAGCAGTGGAATATACATTCTTCTCCAGTGCACATGGAACGTTCTTCAAAATACATCACATCCTGGGACACAAATCAGCCCTCAACAAGTACAAAAAGATTAAGACCATACCGTGCATTTTTTCAGACCACAAGAAAATCAACCACAAGAAAAAATTTGGAAAGATAACAAATACTTGAATGAATGGGCTAACCAAGAAGTTAAAGAGGAAATTAAAAGGTACATGGAAGCCAATGAAAATGAGAATACCACAGCCCAAAACCTCTGGGATGCAGCAAAGGTGGTCCTAAGAGGGAAGTATATAGTAATCCAGGCCTTCCTAAAGAAGGAAGAAAGGTCTCAGATACACAACCTGGTCTCAGATACACAACCTAACCTTACACCTTAAAGAACTGCAAAAAGAACAGCAAATAAAACCCAAAACCAGCAGGAGACAGGAAATAATAAAGATTAGAGCAGAAGTCAATGCTATTGAAACCAAAAAAAACAGATCAATGAAACCAGGAACTGGTTCTTTGAAAGAATTAACAAAATTGATAAAACCCTAGCTAGTTTGATAAAAAAGAAAAAGGAAAGGACCCAAATAAATAGAATCAAGAATGAAAGAGAGGAGATCACAACCAATACAGTATAAACACAAACAATAATAAGAGAATATTATGAGCAATTATAGGCCAATAAAATGGGCAAACTGGAAAAAATGGACAAATTCCTAGAAACATATAAACTACCAAACCTGAAACAAGAAGAAATAGAAAATTTGAGCAGACCCATAGCCAGTAACGAAATTGAATTAGTAATCAAAAATCTCCAAAAAAAAAAAAAAAAAGAGTCCAGGACCAGATGGCTTTCCAAGGGAATTCTACCAAACATTTAAAGAAGAGTTAACACCTAAAGCTCTTAAAGCTGTTCCAAAAAATAGAAATGGAAGGAAAACTTCCAAACTCTTTCTATGAAGCCAGCATTACTTCGATTCCAAAACCAGACAAAGACCCCACTAAAGAAAACTACAGGCCAATTTCCCTAATGAACATGAATGCAAAAATCCTCAAAAAGATACTAGCCAAAGGGACCTAACAATACACTAAAAAAATTATTCACCACAACCACATGGAATTTATACCTGGGATGCAGGGCTGGTTCCATAGCCACAAAACAATCAATGTGATACACATCATATCAATAAAAGAAAGGACAAGAACCATATGATCCGTTCAATAGAGGCAGAGAAAGTATTTGACGAAATGTAGCATCTTTTCTTTTTTGTTGTTGTTGGTCTTATTTATTTATTTATTTATTTACAAATAGTTTATTGTCAAATTAGTTTCCACATAACACCCAGTGCTCATCCCCACAAGTGTCCTCCTCCATGCCCATCACCCCTCCCCCACACATCCATCAGTCCTCAGTTTTTGTCTCTCATGGTTTGCCTCTCTCCCTTTCCCCCACCATTTCCCCCCTTCTTCTCCCCCTTGTTCCTCCGTCAAGTTCCTCCTAATCCTCCTATACGTGCAGACATATAATATTTGTCCTTCTCTGCCTGACTTATTTCGCTCAGCATAACACCCTCAAGGTCCATCCATGTTGCTACACATGGCCAGATTTCATTCTTTCTCATTGCCATGTAGTATTCCATGTAGCATCCTTTCTTGATAAAAGCCCTCAAGAAAGTAGGGATGGAAGGATCATACCTCAAGATCATAAAAGCCATATATGAAAGACCCACTGCTAATATCATTATCAATGAGGAAAAACTGAGAGCTTTCTCCCTATGTCAGGAACAGGACAGGGATGTCCACTCTCACCACTGTTATTCAACACAGTTGGAAGTCTTAGTCTTAGCAATCATACAACACAAAGGAATAAAAGGGATCCAAATCAGCCAGGAGGAGGTCAAACTTTCACTCTTTGCAGATGACATGACACTCTATGTGGAANGCATCCTTTCTTGATAAAAGCCCTCAAGAAAGTAGGGATGGAAGGATCATACCTCAAGATCATAAAAGCCATATATGAAAGACCCACTGCTAATATCATTATCAATGAGGAAAAACTGAGAGCTTTCTCCCTATGTCAGGAACAGGACAGGGATGTCCACTCTCACCACTGTTATTCAACACAGTTGGAAGTCTTAGTCTTAGCAATCATACAACACAAAGGAATAAAAGGGATCCAAATCAGCCAGGAGGAGGTCAAACTTTCACTCTTTGCAGATGACATGACACTCTATGTGGAAAACCCAAAAAGATTCCACCAAAAAACTGCTAGAACTGATCTATAAATTCAGCAAAGTCACAGGATATAAAATCAATGCACAGAAATCAGTTGCATTCCTATACACCAATAATGAAGCAACAGAAAGAGATATCAAGGAATCGATCCCATTTACAATTGCACCAACACCCATAAAATACCTAGGAATAAATCTAATCAAAGAGGTGAAAAATCTATACACTGAAAACTATAGAAAGCTTATGAAAGAAATTGAAGACACAAAAAAATGGAAAAATATTCCATGCTCCTGGATAGGAAGAACAAATATGGTTAAAATGTCAATACTATTCAAAGCAATCTACATATTCAATGCAATCCCTATCAAAATAACACCAGATTCTTCACAGAGCTAGAATAGACAATCCTAAAATTTGTATGGAACCAGAAAAGGCCCCAAATAGCCAAAGCAATCTTGAAAAAGAAAGCCAAAGCTGGAGGCGTCACAATCCCAGACTTTAAGCTATATTACAAAGCTGTAATCATCAAGACAGTATGGTACTGGCACAAAAACAGACACTCAGATCGATGGAACAGAACAGACAACCCAGAAATGGACGCCCAAACATATGGCCAACTAATCTTTGACAAAGCAGGAAAAGAACAGCCAATGGAATAAAGACAGTCTCTTCAGCAAGTGGTGCTGGAAAACTGGGCAGTGACATGCAGCAAAATGAACCTGGACCACTTCCTTACACCATACACAAAAATAAACCCAAAATAGATGAAAGACCTAAACGTAAAACAGGAAGCCATCAAAATCCTCAAGGAGAAAGCAGGGAAAAACCTCTTTGACTTTGGCTGCAGCAACTCCTTACCCAACATATCTCCAGAGGCAAGGGAAACAAAAGCAAAAATGAACTACTGGGACCTCATCAAAATAAAAAGCTTCTGCACAGTGAAGAAAACAATCAACAAAACTAAAAGGCTACTGACAGAATGGGAGAAGATATTTGCAAACGACATATCAGATAAAGAGTTAGTATCCAAAATCTATAAAGAACTTATCAAACTTAACACCCAAAAAACAAATAATCCAGTGAAGAAATGGGCAAAAGGCATGAATAGACCTATTCATAGATGACATATTCAATAGAAGACATCCAGATGGCCAACCGACACATGAAAAAATGCTCAGTATCACTCAGCATCAGGGGAATATAAATAAAAACCATAATGAGATACCACCTCACACCCGTCAGAATGGCCAACATTAACAAGTCAGGCAACAACAGATGCTGGTGAGGATGCAGAGAAAGAGGATCTCTTTTGCATTGCTGGTGGGAATGCAAACTGCTGCAGACACTGTGGAGAACAGTATGGAGGTGCCTCCAAAAATAAATAGAACTACCCTATGACCCAGCAATTGCACTACTAGGTATTTATCCAAGGGATACAGGTATGTTGTTTCGAAGGCACACATGCACCCCTATGTTTATAGCAGCACTATCAACAATAGCCAAAGTATGGAAANCTATTCATAGATGACATATTCAATAGAAGACATCCAGATGGCCAACCGACACATGAAAAAATGCTCAGTATCACTCAGCATCAGGGGAATATAAATAAAAACCATAATGAGATACCACCTCACACCCGTCAGAATGGCCAACATTAACAAGTCAGGCAACAACAGATGCTGGTGAGGATGCAGAGAAAGAGGATCTCTTTTGCATTGCTGGTGGGAATGCAAACTGCTGCAGACACTGTGGAGAACAGTATGGAGGTGCCTCCAAAAATAAATAGAACTACCCTATGACCCAGCAATTGCACTACTAGGTATTTATCCAAGGGATACAGGTATGNCTATTAAAAAAAAAAAAAAAAAAAAAAAAAATCTCAGGATAAGCTTCCAGGCAACTAATTCTAAACAGAAGTCCATGTAGAACACACACAAAAATGCACTCCCCTCCCTCCCTCCTTGTCACATGCTAATATACTTATTAATAAAATGCCTTTACATTTAATTTAGCAAAAGGTAAAACATTCCAGAAATGTAAGCATGACCAAAAGTGAATGAATGTTTTCATTAAAGAAAACAGTAACACTTCTCCTGCCGATGCCATCATCCAACGACATGTCCTGTGGTCATCATTAAAACCCACCCATTGGTGCTTACACAGACAGTATTCTGGGTGAGATGCAAGGACCAAATCCAGTACAAGTTACTCTAAAGTTCTTACATATAGACTAAGATTTTCATAAGATTTTCTATTACAGTCTTTGAATGCTCTATTGGTCTCATTTACAACCATGATTCTAATCTTTATATGACCATGTTTCCAAGTTACTATAATTATACCCAACACTAATGAAGTAGTTATCCCCAATCAGATGCAAGGGTGTGGACCTAAAGCATGTCCAAGCATCCATGCTCATATATACCCCAATGGGACGAAACCACAGAGCCAGCTATAATTTGCAAGAACAAAAATTTCCATGTATCAGTAAAGGCCTGAGAGTTTAAAAAGGCCTTTTCCAGAGGAAGTGATTTCTGCAGCAAAGTGTTCCAATAAACTCAGAGAGCAGTGACAAAACACTCAAAGATAAAGCCATGTGGGGCATCTGGGTGGCTTAGTTGGTGAAGTGTCTGACTTTGGCTCAGGTCAGGACCTCACAGTTTGAGTTTGAGTTTGAGCCCCGCGTCGGGCTCTCTGCTGACAGATCAGAGCCTGGAGCCTGCTTCGGATTGTGTCTCCCTCTCTCTCTGCCCCTCTCTCACTCATGCTCAATCTCTGTCTCTCAAAAATGAATAAACAGAAGAAAAAAAGGATTACAAATAAAGCCATGACATTCTGTTTCATCCCTCTGGGGAAGAAGCTATCGCCCTACTGACATAATACAAGGTGGTTAGTCTGTCACACTTTCTCCTATTTTTCTATAGAGGTTTAAATGTAACCTTTCAGGGGTGCCTGGGTGGCTCAGTTGGTTAAGTATCTGACTTCTGCTCAGGTCATGATCTTACAGTTCGTGGGTTCCAGCCCAGTCAGGCTCTGTGCTGACAGCTCAGAGCCTGGAGACTGCTTCAGATTCTGTGTCTCCCTCTCTCTCTGATCCTCCCCTGCTCACGCTGTCTCTCTCTCTCTCTCTCTCAGAAATAAAAAATAAATAAATAGATAATAAATTAAATGTAACCTTTCAGTTCAAACCAGTGTCTATGTATGTGTAGAAGAGAACTAGAATCACAAGGTCCGGATACAGCTAACCAGGCAGAGACCCTGCCACATTAGTGTAAGCCCTGTACTCTTGTGGAAAGTGCACTCCCCATCCGGGAGAAAGAAGGGGGCAAAGGCCAAGGCTGGCTGATAGCAGCTCACTGGCTTTTAGAAAATCAGGTCCAGAAAAGGGCTGATTTAGATAAAAGTTCCCTGGTTGAATCCAGTTTTACACCTTACTGGAGAAGTTTCCAAGTTTTGCTTTTCCTAGAGTAAGCCAGAAACAAAGTAGGTGGATAGGGGGGAATTAAAAAAAAAGTGGCCTCTATTTCAATTTCTGAATGGTCCATTTCCATGGGACTACGCCTTACATCAAATCACATTGCTGCTGTGTTTTCATCTTCCCAAATGCAAAAGGAAGGAGAAGAAGTTTCTTTCGTCTTTCTATTGTCTTTCCAATAGAGGAAACAGGAACACCTCAAATCCCTTGCCCTGAGTTCTCACTTCCTTTTTCATGTCTCTCCATTGTTGGGGGAAGGAACTAGCCACCATCATGCTAAGTGTCACCTGTGTACCACAACTCCACATCACTTCCATTCTTCTCAAAGTCTGTAACAATCACTTTGACTCCCCACCACTCTATGGTTGTCACTTCTACTTCCCCTCAAACTCACAGTGACCTTAGGATAGCTGGATCACTCTCCCTCCCCATTCCAGCACCTTTCTGCATTTGTTATTCCTAATAATTCCACACAACAAAAGCCCAAGTACCCAAATCTCTGATGGGCTGTTTTGGTCTATGGGTGAAATTGGAAATATCCAGGGGCAAACTGGACTCCATATGCTTTAGGCTACCTTTTCATTAGCATTATTCTTCAGAAATAGGCTTTTGAAAAGATTTGGGAAGCAGAGTTTAAAGTTGTGATCTTTGGCAAGAATATGAAGTACAAATATTTACATAGAATAAGGTAGTCATATCCATTCACAATCAACATGACAGGAATGTAACATCTCCCCACTACTTAAGAGTCCACGCTTTTAAAGTTCTCCATAATCATAAACTAGCCTTTCTCTACCTATTCAATATAATTATTCAAATAAGTAATAAATTATCTACCAAGATCCAACTATCTTTTACTACAACTATCTTAACCATCGTACATCAGTTTGAAATAGTCAACATTCTAATTACTGTCTCATCATCTACCTATTTTATCCACAAGATTTCCCTCCAGAATTACAGTATACACCATGCTAAATATCTATATCACCACTTCAATAGTGAACAGTTCAATTCCTTAGCCCAATATGTAACTTCTAAGAGATAAGTTTAAAAAAGCAACCTTGGGGTGTTGGGTGGCTCAGTTGGTTAAGTGTCTGGCTCTTTATTTCGGCTCAGGTCATGATCTCGCAATTCATGGGATCGAGCCCTACATCGGGCTCTGTGCTGACAGCAGGGAGCCTACTTAAGATTCTCTCTCTCCCTCTCTCTATGCCCCTCCCCTGCTCACATTCTTCCTCTCTCTCTCAAAATAAATAAATATTTAAACAGAAGAAGAAGAAGAAGAAGAAGAAGAAGAGGAGGAGGAGGAGGAGGAGGAGGAGGAGGAGGAAGAAGAAGAGGAGCAGCAATCCTGAGTGCTTCAAAATTCAAATGTTACCATTTCTACTGCTTTACTAAACTAACATGTTAAAAGTTTCACTTAGGGGCACATGGGTAGTTCAGTCATGTCATGCTCAGGTCATGGTCCCAGGGTCATGAGATTGAACTCCACTTTCGGGTCTGTGCTGAGCATGGAGCCTGTTTAAGATTCTCAAGTTCTCTCCCTCTGCCCTTCTCCTCTGCTCATGTTTGTTCTCTCTCTCTCTCTCTCTCCCTAAAATTAAAAAAAAATAGCCTTGCTTAAAGTTTTTTTCTCCTTGCTAACTACGCTAATTCATCTTTCCTTTGGGAGTCTAAAGAGCAGCTGGAACATGCAAGCTGCAGCCACTGGCGTGTAGAGTTTTGGTTGTTTGTTTTTCTCCTCTTACCATTCTGACCCAATATTTGTTGGCAAAGACTCTCAAAAACTGGCAGGAGCTATAAATTAGGTATTTGAACTATTCTCCCCTAGCTATACAAATGAGCTGTCCAACTTTCCCGTATGAAAATGCTTTAATTCACAAGCCGTATGCCTTAAGGGACTTGAAAATTTGCCTCTAAGTCAGATGAACACATGGGTTATGAGTTATTAATTATACGTCATAAGGCTTTGGGATAGGATAAATTGAACTAAACCCTAAAGCTGACTGATAGATAATATATCCCATATTTGTGTTGGATGAGAAAACAGCAAAATCTAAAAGTTGGGGCCATGACTTGGATGGAATCAGAAAGGCCAAGGCCCCCTATCCAGATTCATTACCAAATACCTAAACAGTTATTCTCTGACTCCATAAAGGCCTGAACGCCCACTGCAGAAAAAGATTAGTCCTTTCTCTCCGTCCTCTCTATTCCAGTCCCTAGAAAAAAATACAGAGAGAATGGTAAAAAAAAAAAAAAAATTTATATGCTGAAAAACTGTCCAGAGTTAGATAGACAGAAACATACATATAAAGTATTAAAATTTATACATTTACTTATACATATTCTTTACTTAGATGAGTCATTTAAACACAAACTCCCAATTTAAGACAAATGAGAAAATAACGATGGTTAAAAAGGCCCAAAAGACACATCAACATTAGCATTTCACTGCCTACGTATAATTCTTTTTTTTTTTTTTTTTTTTTGTATCAAACTTTGNCTAGTTGAATATCTGTATATAGTGTGAACAATGCAAGAATAAAAATAAGTCATATCTTCCAGTTGTGAGTTGGCAGAAGAAAAGGAACAATAAAATAGTATGGGTGAAAATTATTTCTGTTGGTTTTAGACTTCACTGTAAATAACCTAAGGCCACCAACCTTCAGGAGTATTAATTTAAGATTTTGTATCCAAAAATCATTTAAATATCCTAAGCATTAAAGTAAAATAAAATCAACTGGAACACAGTTTTTAATTCAAGCAATACAACCAGATGACAAAGGATTAGTGAGCAGCAAAGAATGAGATCCTAAATTTTGAAAATATAGAAAAAGATGGACTATAATAACAAAAATAAATAAATCCAAGTATCATTATTTTCAGTTTAAGCTGCATCCAGGAATGATCTCATAAAAAAAAAAATTCAAGTTGCTGCTTCCCAGATATACCCACAACTACTTTGGGAAAAGGAAAAGGGCATAAAGATATGATTTATTGTTTTCCTAGCAGAACTTTCATGATGTAATTCAGACTTGAGGTTACTAATGACCTGAGATCCATTAGCAAATTGCATTTATTACTTAAAAAATTAAAAAGGAGTCTTTCCTGCCTTAAAACACATGTATACACCCACACAAACACACACAAACAGATCTTAATCTCAAGCAAAACAGAAGTTGATTACCAAACCAACAGATATTGTGAGTTGTAAACTGAGTAAACATGCGCATTACAGGAAAAAGTTTCACAGCAGTTCATTCTTTTTCTGGTTTAGAGATAGTTTTTATGTGCTTATAATTATTTCAAGAAACTTAGTACCAAATTAGTTATATAGAGAGACTGTTATATACAGAGACAGACATTCATCGCTCATTCATTCACCTATAGACAGCTTTTGGCACAGTAGCAAAGTCACAAAGAAAATCTCCACTTTTACTGCAAAAAAGACATGACCTTTACTGATGTTTAGATAAACAAAGAAGTAGCTAATAAAAAAAGTAGGGCCACCATTTTTCTCAAATGTCATCAATTATGTAAGACCTCGAAACACATTCTGATTTGGAAAAAAAAAACAAAACTCTTGCCAACAGTTAAGAGACGGAGTAATTTCATCTATTTCTCATCTATTTCCTAGTGGCAAGTCTTCCCCAGATGGTAGTAACCCGCGCAACTGCTCTCTTTAGCCTTTTGTCACCGGAGACAATTGCTACATCTCTACGCAAACATGATGAACTCATTTTATTAGTCAAATAGTTGAATTCCATTCAAGTGCACTTAATACAGTAATACACATTATAAATTGATTGAAACTAAAAACACCTCTGATTGGAAATGGGATTTTGAAAAATACAATACTGATTTCAAATTATGTGTTTCACTGGTGTCCTGACGAAACATACAAAGAAAATTATTTGTTTCCAGCATCTGTGAAAGATTATCTAGTCCCTTAAAGTATTAAAATAGAAGTGAGAAAATACATCCCTGAAATCTAGAATTGGTAGTACAGTTTGAAAAGTTGAAGCCAATTTGATATGGTTAATTCGGATCATGGTTAAATGGGAAAAGGACAGCTCAGAAGCTGATACAAGTCTCAAATTAATAATGTTTGTTGAAAAAAAACATAAATGAAGGTACCTGTAATGTTTACAGGGTCAGAGTGCTCAGATCTGTGTATATAATGTAAGTCCTAAGATACTAAAAACTTAATTTCTTAAAATATTGCTGACCATTGAGGAAGAATAAAAAAATCCAAATGGATTACATCTAAAATGAGGCTGTTCTTTCTCCTTTTATAAAATACTTTTGGAATTCATAACACAAAAAATATGCACAGAAAGACATTCAGAAGTTTTCAATCTTTTTTTTTTAAATCAAGGGATCACTGCTCCTGAAAAATATCCCTGTTTGCTTTGCATTCTTCAGTCTTCCTTCTCTTCCAAGAGCCTTGCTACAGATGTCTATCAGCTGTATATAATGATACTTTATTTGCCTGTTATTTTCCCACAACAGAAGAGGTGGCTCTGTCAGACAACAGCTTGGTCTGGAAAATCTACTTCTGGTAGGATTCTCTCACTTTCGCCTGCAGCGCATCACATGTCTTCTTGGCATCGCCTAGAAGCATGGCCGTGTTGGGTTTATAGAAGATTGGATTGTCCACTGCAGCATAGCCAACACCCAGTGACCTCTTCATAACGATGACCTAAGGAGCATAGATTAAAGGACAAAATGAGTGTATTTAACAGACCTGGCCGGGACGTGATAGGTATGCCCACACTGCCCTGCCCTAACTTTAAATAAAGCCTGCACCGCTACTAACTCCTGAGTACACAGATTTCTAAAATACACAAGAAGTATTTTTTAATGCATGTATGCATTGTATTAACTTTCATTTTTTTAATGTGCCCATACTCACATCCATGAGAGAAAAATCTTGTTACCAATAAATAGTTTATCTATGAATGATAAGATTACAAGTGATTTTCTTCTCAGAGCTTTTCTCTATAAAGACTCTTAACATTTTCTAGTCAGAAAAATAAGCATCTTTCTCGGAATGGGTTAAAGAGACCAAACTTAGTGCAGAAGCTTCTGCTACAAATCCTAAGACAAATGTAGTTGAACAGGGAAATGGCATGATTCTTATTCCACCACTTTAAAGTATATCAGAAGGTTCCAGGGGCACCTGGGTGGCTCAGTCAGTAAAGTGTCTGACTCTTGATTTCAGCTCAGGTCATGATCTCATGGTGGTGGGTTCAAGCCCCGGGTTGGGCTCCATGTTGACAGTACAGAGCCTGCTTGGTATTCTCTCTCTGCCCCACCCTGGCTCGCCCATACTCTCTCACTCTCTCAAGATAAATAAATAAACATTAAAAAGAAAAAGAAGATTCCAAGACAAAATCCCAAAGAGCAATGTAGCCCATCAGAAGACAGAGGTAATAAATAATATTATGCTCTTACCAAGCAAAATGGAAGAAGCAAGTGTATCTCTAATATTGATGTATTATAGTCATTTACAACTACATGGATTATAGATGGTACTAGCCTGTTATACAGCAAGTCAGTTCTTAGGAAAATGAAAAGCCTTTCTGTGATAGTCTAGGTGATTTATCCAAAAATGAAAGCAGTCTAAATTTTTATTCACACTTCACAAAGCCTTAGTATAGTTTTCTTTAAATTCTTCAAATTCTCCAAATTGATGACCAATGCAATAACTTTTTATCTACACAGGAACAAGTGCATATATCGCTCACCACAAATTTCAAACTCCCATATTTACAATGAAGAGAAACAAAATGAAAGGGAAATGTACTTACATAATTATGACCATTAAAATGCAGATCTGATCCACAGGTGGTACAGACACCTGCCCTCTACTGAGGTAGGGGAAAGGTATGAGCCTCTGAGTCTCTATAACCCAGCGGTGAGTCTCCACAGAGGTGATGTGTGCGAGCAGGCCTGCTTCCTATGGCACGTTATGGTCTGGAATCCTAAATCACCTTTCTTCTAGACACTCCATAACAACAACATATTCCCTTTCAAAAAAAAAATTAAACGAAAAAACCTGCTGGTCTTCGTATATGAAGGTGATGATACTGACTTACTGTCCCAGAGGGAAGCCATCTACTCACTAGACTCTATCTGGAAGTCAGCCAGACCCATTCCAAAAGCTCACAGCTCTGTTTTCAGCTGTGGCTACAAATTTTGTTAATTCATCCACATATCGTTTGGTTCTAATGGTGACCAGGGCATTCACTCAGGTTCTCTGATGGCCACCGGACAGAAGCCGAATAGAGAGAGATAGGACCCACGCCCACACAAGTGCCTGCAGCTCCTAAAAGGTGTCAGCACTCCTCAGCGAGTGAGCCAGGATGGCTCTGTGCACATGTCTGAAGAGACATTTAATTATGAGAATGAAACACAAGTCTGTAACTTTACCTGCTTTGATTTCCAGACCTCAAGGACTGGCATGCCTGCAATAATAGAGTTCGGGTCTTCTTGAGCTGCTGAATTAACTGTGTCATTAGCTCCAATTACAAGGACCAAATCGGTATCTATGTAATAAAGGGAAAAAAAAGGAAATCTAAGACTCAAACAGGCCATTTTCATTTGGACTTCACAACAGTAATCTGGACTTTATAACAGTAATAACAGCAGTTAACATTTATAAGATGCACACTCGTGTCAGGCACGGTACACAGAGCTTTATCAGAGAGGGTCAGTAACTTACCAATGCCACACAGCTCAAAAGCAGTAGGTCATGCATCTGAACTAAGCATCCTGATTGGAGCTGACATTATTGTGCTTTCTCTCCCCCCAGTAGATCTACCTAATCTGACTTTATGGTTTTTTTTTTTTTTAATCTCAAAATGATCTTGTCCGTTATATTATTTTTTATAAGATTGGCATTTCACTTTCAACTCTTAAAATGACCACGTAAGATGCTATTTGATATCTCAAAGAAAATGGTCTAAGAGACTGTACTGTATTAAAGCTGTGCCTGTAATTCCTGGAACTGGCAGGTTTCACACAAAATTTTGCAACTTTGAAATCTGAAAGGGGGCATAAAATTAAAATGGTTCAAACTCCCTCTTTAAGGACTGTAATATAAATTACCTTAGATCTTTGCCAAAAATGCCATGTGAATGCAGACATACATATAACTTCACTACTTTTCTCTAATAAACAGTATTTTTTAAGTTTACAGTGGACACTTGCCAGAGGGAACTGGTTTAATTTTAACAAACATGATCTTGGGCCAAATGCCATTAACATTCAACATCTACCCAACGACAGCCATAAAGCACAGCACCTTATCTACTGAAATCCTTGCACTTTAAAAGAAAACAGAAAACTACTTTATTGATTATGAATCGGGACAACTGGAAGCCAGTAAAATCTCAGACACCGGCAAGCATTAGACATTAAATTGGCAACAGAAGCAATTTTATACATGAGGAACCTGAGGCTGGGATCCAGGGCAAACAAGTGAGAACTGAGACCTAGACCCCAAAGCCAGATCTCTTCTGAGTCCCTCTGCGATGAGCTGCACTGTCCCCCAAGATTTACACCACCCTGTGGATCTCCTCAAAGGCACAACAGTACCCATGCTACTCACACATCTACTGTGCCTTATGCAGTGCTGCTTTCATTGCTTTCATTTCAACTGCACCCCTACTAGGGGTAGGTTACTCTTCATCGGACTAGTAGGTCTTCAGTAATCCCACAATTTATGTCCTAAGACAGGTGTTGCTTGATTCAGACTAAGTATATTTAAACTTCAGCATTGCCCCTACCACTTACCTGGGAAGTCATGGTTGATCTCGTCCATTTCCAACACAATATCATATGGCACCCCAGCCTCAGCCAGCAGCACATTAAGCTGACCAGGCATTCGGCCTGCAACTGGGTGGATGCCAAACCTAGACAGGAAACAAATGAACAGCTGGCCTTACTTGATGGGCCAAAATGTACAGAGACCCTAACATCACCTCCAAAGCTGCACACTTTGTTCTTGGCACCTCTGCTTTTCCTGGTACTATCTGATCTCTACAGGCGGGCCTAGAACTAGTCCAGATATATGATCAATCTACAAATATTGAAGTTGGAGGTTTAATATCTCAGTTTACACAAATGATAACTCCTCTCAAAAAATACATGTAACCTTAGAACTTGACTCTTCCATATGTTTTAAGTATGATGAATTTCCAACAACATTAATAAATAAGATCACCTTACACTTAACAAGCATTATGTTCTCTCATGATACTTTCTGATAAATCTTGAATCTTTAAAAACTTATGTAAGTCAGCCTGGAATTAAACATTTGCCATGAAAAATCAACATTATTCCATCAAAAGCTGACTTCACATTCAACTTTAACCTCTATGTTCAAAGCTGGAGAAATAAAATATTGTCATGGACAGGAGTTAACAACCTCCAATCTTTCAGAGACTGATATGAGGCATTACTCCTCATCCCAGAAGAAATGTGATAGCAACATGCTGGAGTGTTTCAAAGACAGAGTGATACACAAATCAGAGCTCCATGCTTTTATTAAGGCAAAAGAAACCGAAGCATCAAGCAATTTCTTTCAACCACAACCATAATGGGATCTTTGGAGTCATTTAATCTAGCCTCTTGCCCACAGTAGTGACCTCTGTCTCCTCAGCAGTGGCAACAGTGCTTGACACACAGGAAGGGCTCAATAAAAAGTGAGTGAGTGAGTGAGTGAGTGAGTGAATGAATCCAGTGAAGAAATGCATTTTATAGTAGTTCTTGGCAGGGATCCATCTAACCTGTTTAAATACTTACAGTAACCAGAAACTTAAGGTCTATTCCATTACTAGACAATCTCAATAATTATATCTCACACACACTCATATTCAACCAAAGGGAACCTCTATTGCTTTCCAAAGTCTGTAGTTTTGTCATCTGGAGTCATAATGAGTCTACTCTCTCTTTCATTTGTGGATTCCTTTGAGCTATCCTAGGGTGCTTACTAAGCAAAACATCCTCAATTCTTCCAACTACTCAATGCTGACAGACCCACTGCTGTCCCCTGTTTCCACACTGCAATATCCAGCTCAAATCTCAGTCCCCCAAAGCGAATACAGTATGGATATCATACCATATCATATGCTGGATATGACCTGGATGCATAGGGCACAGCAAGGAAATCACATCCTTAGCTCTTCCATTGACAATGCCTAAGTCGGCCTTAGCTTTTAGAGCTGCCACAACACATTGCTGGCTCATACAAAAGTTATGTCATTTAAGACACAGAAACTGCTGCCAAGTCAGGTGTCCCCACTGTTAATACAGGTTCTTCTGGGAACAGATTAAAGCAGCACAGTAATCAACCCCTCCCAAAAACAAAGCCCTGAAAAGAGCTTTAAAATGGCCATTTATATGGCCCAAATAGCCGATAAAGGATTTTCTCACAGCTTTAAAAGTGATAGTGAGGAGTCTGAGTTACTGGGGGATCTTGTAGTTGGGGAAAAAAAGAAATCAAGTGACAGATATTCTCTTTTATAAACTTTACTTTTAATCTTCCTTCTGGGATCACCAAATGCCCCTAAATAATAATTTATATTTTTAAAAAACCAGAAACCCTGGGACAAAAAGGAAACAAAACAGTTGCCCCTAAGCAGTTGTACAACAGAGAATCCTTTTATTTTTCCTCTCTTTTTAATATATTTTCCCAATTTTCTATGAGAATGTACACTTTTGTGGGGAAATCAAACCATGTGATTAAGTGGCCTCGGGGAAACCCCAAAGAGCTAGGAAGATAGTGAGATCAGTGACCTTGGCCCAGCCAGGATCTTCCCAGCTTCACGGTTGCTGAAAGGAGGAGAATGTACACTTTTTATGGTGGAAAAAAATTAACTTCATTTAAAATAACTTAATACTGGGGGCGCCTGGGTGGGTCAGTCGGTTAAGCGTCGGACTTCAGCTGAGGTCATGATCTCACGGTTCATGGGTTCGAGCCCCGCATCGGGCTCTGTGCTGACAGCTCAGAGCCTGGAGCCTGCTTCAGATTCTGTGTCTCCCTCTCTCTCTGACCCTCCCCTGCTCATGTTGTCTCTCTCTCTCTCTCTCTCTCTCTAAATATTTAAAAATATTTAAATATTTAAATAAATATTTAAAAATATTTATTTAAAAATAAATATTTTAAAAAATAAAATAAAATAAGTTAATACTTCATCTGTTATATTGTAATACCATTTACAAGTGATTTCTCATACATTATTTCATTCTATCCCTAATCATCTTTAAAACTCTCCATCAAGAATGAGAATGTTGGGGCGCCTGGGCGGCTCAGTCAGCCTGGATGCCCAACTCTTGATTTTGGCTCAGATCATGATATTAGGGTCGTGAGATCGATCCCTGCGTCAGGCTCCATGCTGAGTGTCGAACCTACTTCAGATTCTCTCTCTCTGTTTCACTCTCCTCTCACCCCCACTCACCCCCCAACTCATGTACATACCCTCTCTCTAAAATGAAAGAATTAAAATAAAATAAAAAGAATTTGAATGTAAGTGCAAGTGATTCAAACCCAGTCCTTCATTAAATAAGCAGAGCTTCAGAGCTGTCCCCCAGCACCTAACAAAAAGAAGCAAGAATGTAGTTAAGGGGGGCCACTGCTGGTATATATTTTGGCACAATGGCCAATGCTGACTCTTCGTGACGTGCTGTGTAGTCTGTACAACTTTTTAAGTAGATAGTTACAGCTGGGATTCAAACTCAGGTCTCTCTGCCTCAAGAGTCTCAACTTTTAACTCTATACATTATAGTAGCATAGGGGAGATATATATCTGAGAGGCATTCTTGCTTAGTTAACAGCTCAGGTTTTACTAGTTACGTTGCTGCTGGGCAGGTTACTTAAGGACTCTCACTGTCTCAGTTTTCCCAGAGTAGTAACTGGCTCTTACTATCAGCCCACATCCTGCCAAGGGCTATATAAAACTGTGTAGAAACAGTTTAAGAAATACTTATTATTCTCAGCTTGAATGGATAAAATAAAGGAGTTCCAAAAATCCAATTCAGTGCTCTTTGAGAATGATTGAGAGCCCAGAAAGTTTCAACAGTGCTACAAGCTATAAAATAGAAAAAAAAAATTAAGTATCTGCATGAACACACAGACACAGGAGAAAAATATGTCTCCGTATGCAAAGCATTTACAACAAGGTAGAACATTTACTAGCACCTGTTGGATGCTGGGGAAAAATTACAAAGGGTGGGAGTTAGAAATCACCTGCACAGAAGGTGCTATTTCATCTACTTCAACTACTGCATCATCTTTCCCCTCAGTGGGCTAGTTGTAGTTTTATTCCAGTGAAAATAAAATTAAAAGCAGTCATTGTTTCACTCCAGTCATTAGTACACTCCAGACCGTGGTGACCCAAGCTCACCTCCTTATAGGGTTTTAAGTTCTTCAACCACAAATTCTCCTGTCATTTCGGGGACTGTAACAGTTCAACACCTGAGAAAATAATTTTAAATGTTCTCTAAAAACAAGACTGCTTTTTTTTAATTAAAAAAAATGTTTATCATTTATTGAGAGAGTGAGAGAGAGAGTGTGCGCAGGGAGGGGCAGAGAGAAAAGAAGAAAGACTCCCAAGCAGGCTCTGCACTGTTAGCACAGAGCCCGATGTGGGGTGGGGAGTCCCACACGACCCCGTGAGGTCACTACCTGAGCCAAAATCAAGAGTCAGACACTGAACTAAGTCACCCAAGCGCCCCAACTGCTTTCTTTTTAAACTAGACATTGCTATCTTAATGTCATAGTCTATACCAAGCCAAAGTCTTCAATCACTCCTGAAAACAAAAGAAATACGGCAAAATACTGACAGTTTATATTTCCACTCGTGATGTGGTAATGCAAGCTGTCTTCAGCACTGCAGCTGTTTTCAAACTGCCTCAGAGAAAGCATTTCTGCAATGTTAAATGGACTCTCTGGCTGAGGTACCTACTTTAAGATTTTAGTTTGTTTTTTTTTATAGCGGCAATAACAAAATATTTGAAAAAAAATTCTCCAGGAACCAAAGTATATGCTCAGTAAATTGGACTGATTATTACTAAGACTCAAATATGAACATAAATATCACTTTAATACTTCAGTAGCAATAGTGTACTTTAGGGGGTGGCTGGTTAGTAGAGCATGCAACTCTTGATCTCACAGTCGTGAGTTTGAGCCCCATGTTGGGTGTGGAGTCCATGGAAGGAAGGGAGAGAGGGAGGGATGGAGAGAGGGAAGGAAGGAAGGAAGGAAGGAAGGAAGGAAGGAAGGAAGGAAGGAAGGAAGGAAGGAAGGAAGGAAGGAAGGGGTAAGGAAATAGAATAATACAGCCTTTTCCAGCTTCTGGAGGCTGTCCCCATTTCCTGGCTTGTGGCTGCATCCCTCTCACTTCTGCTTCCATTATCACATCTCCTTCTCCAATTCTGACCCTCTTCCTCTCTCTTATGACAACCCTAGTGATTACATGGACCCACCTGAATAATCCAAGATAGTCTCCCCATCTCAAAACCCTTGGCTTAAATCTACAAAGTCCCTTTTGCATGTGAAGTAACATGTTCACAGGTTTGGGGGGAATTACAAGTGGATATCTTTGGGTGCGCCCAGGAGGCTTAGCTGGTTAAGTGTCCGACTTTGGCTCAGGTCATGATCTCACAGTTTGTTGAGTTTGAGTCCCACATCTGGCTCTCTGCTGTCACCACAGAGACTGCTTCAGATCCTCTGTCTTCCCCTCTCTCTGCCCCTCCCCCACACATTCTCTCTCTCTCTCAAAAATAAACATTAAAAAAAACTTAAAACAATAAAAAAATAAATAAAAAAAAAAAGAAAAACAAGTGGACATCTTCAGGGCCATTATTCAACCTATCACAAACTTCCTTTCTAGTCCTAAAATTCCATGAATTAGGATTTCTATCTTAGCTGAATAAACCAATATACAGTGTGTAAATTACTTTTAGATTTCAATTCTGTATTCCTCCTTTAGTAATTTTTTAAATTAATTTATTTGTTTTTAATACTGTCCTTGCTTATCTTTAAATTAATCCATCTGGCCATCATCTTTATGCTTTAACTGGCATGTCTTGGGCCAGATTAGAAATCAAAGACCTCTAAATGTATTTGTTGTTATTGTAATATTTAATTAGCTACAGACTGCATAAAGACATTATTTCTGTTGAGCTAGTTGTGAAGGGTAAACAATCACAAAGCTAACCAATGTTATGCTAAATATCCCAAACGATAGAACATTTTATATCTATTAGCATAATAATTTATTAGACCAAAACTTAAGACTCTAAGGTTAGAGAAAAACACATGCAAGGCTCTTACAAGAAAATGCCAGTGTTTTGAGAGAAATAACAGAACACACTAAATTTTTAGAAATATAAACGTGCACACTGATAAGTCAATGTGAATTTATAACAATTCTGGCCTATATAACTGGCTCATCTCCAAAGTCTGTATCAAAGTTAATTATACCAGACATTGGTTTGGCCATAACCAGCAATTTCCAGGAATTTATGGCCAAAGTTCATCAATGTCCCATCATCATATGAAGAATATCCAGAATTTCAAAATGCAAAGCCTACTAGCCTTTTAGTCCTTCCCTTTGAGCCACAAAAATTATCTTTATCGTACACACACTTAACAAAGCAGAATCAGCTGCCCCTGTCTACAAGATTCAACAGAAGGAAAATCAATACTAAAATGAGATCATGAAAAGATCTGCCAAGGTGCAGGGTGGCTCAGTCGGGTAAGCATCTGACTCGTGACTTCAGCTTGGTCGTAATCTCGTGGTTTGTGGGTTTAAGCCCCACACTGGGCTGTATGCTGGTTGTGTGGAGCCTGCTTGGGATCTCTCTCTTCCTCGTTGTCTCCCTCCTGTGCTCCCTCTTTCTCTCATTCTCTCTCTCTCTCTCAAATAAATAAACATTGAAAAAAAAGAGCGAGATCTTGCATGTTCCGAGAACTCTTTCCTTATGCATCCCCTCCTTACGATGCACTGTATCAGAGTAACTGGTTGACACGACTGTGCTCTCCACACTGGGCGCAACATGAGCATCGGAACCATGTCTCATCGATCAGTTCCCACAGCACTTGGCAGCAAGGTCCACGGACTCATAAATTTTTTACATGTCTTTTTAGAGAAAGAATTTAGGGGAGTGGCAAAAAAAAATATATAGCAGTTAAAAGCTGTAGAGTGCCACTGCCTGGATTCACAGTATTTGGACAGTTTAGGTCAGTACGCCTTGCGCCTCCTCTGTGGGCAATGAGACTGATCATAAAACCTCTTCAGAGGAGTACTGTGAAATTTAAGTGAGATAGTTCACATAAAGAGGTTTTTATAGAAAGTACTTTAGGCCAATGCCGAGCACAATAAGCCTTTAATAAATTAGCCTCCAATTACAAAATTCTATTCCAATACATTTCTGTAATATAAATGCTCATCTGTATTTTTCAAATAAATACACATTTTAATGATCACTTACATAAAAACAAATACACATTTTTTTTGTCGTTAAAACAAATGTTAGTTTGATGTCAACACTTTCTGGTTGGTTTTCTAATTTTTACCTTGAAATTCTAGTAAATATCAATATAGTCCAACAAAAGCCAGAAGTTCTTTGTATATCAAAAGACTAGAGAAATTATGTAGTCAAAATAGACTGAGGCTAGTAATTGTGCATACTGGGCTCACTGGGAACTTGGTCATAACTAACATTCAAATATACACTTATTTGATAAGGTCAAATTTTAAAAGGCCATGTTTAACCCTTCCAACATTACTATTAGACAAAAATGCACTGTTTCCACAACTGACAGGTACAACAAATATTATCATTAAGTCAGGATAACCTCTACAATTATCTTGAAGCAAGAACAATTTCAACACTTTTTCTATTCTCCTCTCAAATATGAAAATGATAGCTTTTTGTGAGACATTACAGAATAAAAACTAAGGACTCAGTCCCCAATTAAAGATAGACCCAGGCACAGTTCAAAAACAGTGAAATGAGGGGCGCCTGGGTGGCTTAGTCGGTTAAGTGTCCGACTTTCGCTTAGGTCATGATCTCGCGGTTCGTGGGTTCGAGCCCCGCGTCGGGCTCTGTGCTGACTGCCAGCTCAGAGCCTGGAGCCTGTTTCAGAGTCTGTGACTCCCTCTCTCTCTGACCCTCCCCTGCTCACGCTGTCTCTCTCTCTCCTAGAAATAAATAAAAAACATTAAAAAAAAAAACAAAACAAAACAGTGAAATGATCTACTCAAATAAATCAATCTGATCTTCAGAGCCTTTTAAACTAACCAAGAAAGAATAAAAACAAATAAGAGTGCATACAAGGGCTATTTGTAAATATTGCATGACCTGGATAGAACTTGGTGACAATGCAGTTCAAAAGACACCCTATTTCTTAAGCCTTTTTTTTTTAATAACACATGATGATATAAAGCCTATTCTTACACTTCTCACAACTTCACATCACATTTCAGACACCACATGTTCTAATGTGGATACAACAATGTTTATTCCCATGATCGTGGGCCATGGAGACAATATGTCCTGACCAGGGTGCATTACAGCAGTTGATTCTTGGCCATGTGGGACGAGTAAAAAGTATAAAACATTCACCACATGTATCCTACCACAACTGTTCAAATTAACTATATTTTCCTTCTCACATTAGGGAAATATCCAGATTTAGTTCAGCAATAAAACATGAAGAAAAGAGCCAAGTAT
Source organism: Crocuta crocuta (assembly GCF_008692635.1). Classification (NCBI taxonomy): domain Eukaryota; kingdom Metazoa; phylum Chordata; class Mammalia; order Carnivora; family Hyaenidae; genus Crocuta; species Crocuta crocuta. The sequence goes on from NW_027528006.1 coordinate 3,472,896, forward strand.
CCCACTTCAACAATAAGAAAAAGAAACTACAGAGACAACTGGGCCTCGTCCTAGAATATTGAGTGTTTTCCCCATTTTGCAGCCTCTTACTATTATAAATACTGCAAAGTCTCTTCAGATTAAAAAAAAAAAAAAGTCTTTTTACAACCTTAACAATTTGGCTATACATTTTGCCAGTCACTGTGCAAAATGTTTTCATACTAAAGATGTTCAAAAGGCTAATTTTTTTCTTTTACTGTCCTTTATTTTTTTAAAAATATAATTTATTGTCAAATTGGATAACATACTGTGTGTACAGTGTGATCTTGGTTTTGGGGGTAGATTCCCATGTTTCACTGCTTACATACAACACCCAGTGTTCATCCCAACAAGTGCCCTCCTCAATGCCCATCACCCATTTTCCCCTCTCCCCCAGACCCCATCAACCTTCAGCTTATTCTCTATATTTGAGAGTCTCTTACGGTTTGCTTCCCTCCCTCTTTGTTTGTAACTATTTTCCCCCTTCCCTTCCCCCATGGTCTTCTGTTAAGTTTCTCAAGATCCACATATGAGTGAAAACATATGATATTTGTTCTTCTCTGACTTATTCACTTAGCATAATAACCTCCCGCTCTATCCATGTTATTCCAAGTGCCAGGATCTCATTCTTTCTCATTGCCAAGTAGTATTCCATTGTATATACATAAACCACATCTTCTTTATCCATTCATCAATTGATGGACATTTAGACTCTTTCCATAATTTGGCTATTGTTGAGACTGCTGCTATAAACATTGGGGCACATGTGGCCCTATGCATCAGCACTCCTGTATCCTTTGGATAAATTCCTAGTACTGCTATTGCTGTGTCGAGGGGTAGTTCTATTTAATTTTTTGAACAACTTCCACACTATTTCCCAGAGTGGCTGCCCCAGCTTGCATTCCCACAAAGTGCAAGACAGTTCTCATTTCTCTATATCCTCGCCAGCATCTGCTGTCTCCTGACCTGTTAATTTTAGCCACTCTGACCGGTGTGAAGTGGTATCTCAGTGTGGTTTTGATTTCTATTTCCCTGATGATGAGTGACACTGAGCAACTTTTCATGTGTCTATTAGCCATATGGAGATCTTTTTTGGAAAAGTGTCTATTCATGTCTTCTGCCCATTTCTTCACTGGATTATTTGTTTTTAGAGTGTTAAGTTTGGTTAGGTTCTTTATAGAGTTTGGATACTAACTCTTTATCCAATATGTCATTTGCAAATATCTTTTCCCATTTCATCGGTTACCTTTTAGTTTTGTTGATTGTTTTCTTTGCAGTGCAGAAGCGTTTTATCTTGATGAGGTCCCAATAGCTCATTTTTGCTTTTAATTCCCTTGCCTTTGGTGATGTGTTGAGCAAGAAATTGCTGTGGCTGAGTCAAAGAGGTTGTTGCCTGCTTTCTTTTCTACGGTTTTGATGGTCTCTCATCCATTTTGAGTTTATTTTTGTGTATGGTGTAAGACAGTGGTCCAGTTTCATTCTTCTGCATGCTGCTGTCCAGTTCTTCCAGTGCCATTTGCTAAAGAGACTGTCTTTTTCCCATTGGATACTCTTTTCTGCTTTGTCAAAGATTAGTTGGCCTTACATTTGTGGGTCCAATTCTGGGTTGTCAATTCTATTCCATTGGCTTATGTGTCTGTTTTTGTGCCAGTATCATACTGTCTTGATGATTATAGCTTTGTAGTTCTTTTACTGTGTTTTATATTTTTAAATTACACTGACTACAGTTAGTAATTTGACCTTCCCAATACCATCATTCCACAATTTTCCTAAATATGTTATTCTAAGCCCCAGTACGTTGACAAATTAATGAGAAAAAAGACAAAACAAAGGGAAATTTTATTTCATTTGTTTAAAGCCTATTTATTCTTCTTTTTTAACCATAAACATTTATAAATCAGTAAAACCTTTAGAGTTAAAATAGAGGCCTGGGGTACAGGCCATGGACGGCCGGCATCTGCTAGTCAGCACTGGGGCTGGGCCACGAGACAGACTGTGGGCCTCACCCCTCTGTCCTGAGGCCACTTCTCCCGCTTGGGATTGCAGGTGCGAGAGTCATGATTCCACACTCAGAACCAATTATTGGGAATCAGTTCACCATTTTTTTCCTCACTCCCCTACCTTGGGATTTCTCAGATATTTGTCATTTATCATCCAAAGATCTCCAGTAAAAGAATTTTTCCAAGAAGTGCTAATGATGATGGTATTTTTCAGGGAGAATGCCATTCAACTCCCAGAACCAGAATGTCTTGGTCTGTTTAGGCTGCTATAACAAAATACTTTAAACTGGGTGGCTGAGTTCTGGAGGCTGGGAAATCTGAGTTCAAGGCACTGAAGGATTTTTGCAGTGGTCTGGAACTGAACCTGTAATATCTCTGAGCAAGGGAAGCCATAAGGCAGTGGGATAAAATCTTCAGACTGGAGAAAAAAGAATTGTCATCATGGAATTTTGAGGTATATAAAAAGAAAGAAAATCTACCATTAACCTCTCACTAAAGAACCTTTAAAAGATATGTTTCAAGGTGTCTGTGTGTCTGTCAGTTAAGCGTCTGACTCTTGATTTCGGTTCAGGTCATGATCTCACAGCTGAGATCAAGCTCCATACTGGGCTCCGCGCTGAGAGCATGGAGCCTGCTTGGGACTCTCTCTCTGCCCCTTTCCTGCACTTGCTCCCTCTCTCTCTCAAAATGCATTTAAAAAAACTTAAAATTTTAAAGATATGTTTCATATGGTATTTGTCTTTCTCAGACTTATTTCGCTTAGCATAATACTCTCTAGCTCCATCCATCTTACTGCAAATGGCAAGATTTCATTTTTTTGATAACTGAGTATCCATTGTGTATAGATACCACATCTTTATCTATTCTTCAGTCGACGGACACTTGGACTGTTTCCATAAGTTGGCTATTATAGACAATGTCACAGTGAACAATGGGGTGCATATAAACCTTTGAATTAGAATTTTTGTGTTCTTTGGATAAATGCCTAGTGGTGCAATTGCTGGACAAAAGGGTAGTTCTATTTTTAACTTTTTGAGGAGACTCCACTGTTTTCCAGAGTGGCTGCACCAGTTTTCATTCCAACAGTACAAGGGGATTCTCCCCTTGTCCGCATCCTCACCAACACCTGTTGTTTGTGTTGTTGATTTTAGCCATTCTGACAGGTGTGAGGTGATAATCTCATTGTAGTTTCCATTTGTATTGCCCTGATGATGAGTGATGTTGAGCATCTTTTTATGCATCTGTTGGCCATCTGTATGTCTTCTTTGGAAAAATGTCTATTCATGTCTTCTGCTCATTTCTTAACCAGATCACTTCATTTTTTGGTTGTTGAGCTTTATGAGTTCTTTATATATTTTGGATACTAACCAAAACAGACTCTTAACTATAGGAAACTGATGGTTACCAGAGGGGAGGTGAGTGGCGGATGGGTTAAACGGGTGACGGGGATTAAGGAGTATACTTGTGATAAACACTGGGTGCTGTATGGAGGTGTTCAATCACTATACTGTACACCTGAAACTAATACAATAATGTGTTAGCTGGAATTCAAATAACAACTTAAAAAAAATAAATTAAGAAAAAGAGTTAAACTAGACCTTACAGATTTTCCAATCCAACTATTTCCTCAGGCAGGACTCCTTTATTTAGAATTACATAGAATATGTGAGCACTGTACTGTGTCACAGAGCAGGCTGGGAGCTCCACTGCAGACGCAGTACACAGTCCCTGGTGGCAACACACACCTTAAGGACTTTTGTATTCTGTGCTTGCACGTGGCAGTGCTCCATTCTGAGGAGGGTCTGTGAAGGTAATAGAATGATCTGTTACTACATTCAATTACTTTCGTAATCTGACTGTGCATTTCACCTGTGAAAAATATGGTGGGATCTGAAAGGGCAGGTCTCTTTGGTTTATCACATTCTGATCAGAACTTCTGATTGACAGCTACAAGTCACTGATGAGAAGCACAAGGAAAAGTGGTGTTTACTTTTTTAAGAAGTAACTGTAGTAAATGCAATGGAGAATAAAACCTTCTAAAATATGAAGTCGGGTAAACGGACCATTCTTCATGGTGAAAAGGCTGGGACCAGCTGGGTAGGGTTAGCTTGTCCATCTGAAGAGAAACAAAGGAATGAAGTGGGACAAAATCTTCCTTACTGCCCTCAAAATGGACTGATGGGAAAAGCTGTGGAATCAACTTTCTGGCAAGTCTTCTTAGGCCGAAGGATAGACACCTGCCTCTCGAAAATTGTGAAAGCCCTTTGAAGCAGTGCTTCAGACGAACTCACTGGTACAATTCTGAACGAAAAGAAAATGTTCACTTAATTGCCTAGAACTTTCTGATAGCCAGAACTAGAGAACATTATGTACCTTTCATTCTTTTTTTGAAGGCAAATAAGGGCTGGCTGAACCGCTACTCGGGTCTGAAATCTGGTGTTCATCTATGGCCTTCCCTTCTGGAGGAAAAAAAATTACGAATGTTAAAGAGCTTACAAAAGTGTCTCAGAGGCACAATTTTTCTAAGACAGAATAACAGAACCTGTCCTATGACTGTGAATGAGAAGATGTTTGACAGAAGGCGATGTCACATTTTCCATTTGTGCAAGTGCCCTGTGACATTGAGGTCCAGCCAAAGAATGAGAAGTCCTCTAAGAGGATCAGGTGAGCGACAGTGCAAACATCAATGCAGTCCTCTGCAGAACCGTGTCACAACACTACTCTTGCTACTCCGAGGATGTTTTTATAGATTGTGCCCAAATCTGGCTTTTCCATCACTGAACCAAATCTAGCAACCAAGCGTGACTGCTGACATGTGTTCTATTTCAAAATAACCAACAAGACTATGAAGAATGATATCAGAGGAAAAAACCGAAATTCTATTTTTCACTAATGTTCTAAAATATTATATTCTGGCATACTTCAGAGACTTGGTAAGAATTATACATAATTTCATCTTCTTGCCTGAGTAACTTTAATATTGTTGTTGAATGGCTGTTGGAAGGCGATAGCCAGTGAGTACCATAAAATGGAAATTGTCAGCAAGATAGTGAAGGACTGGAACGCGAAATGAGAAAAGGGCTTTTATTTATTTATGCCCCATCATGTTGACATGAACCTCATTGAAGAATATTGGCTCGAAGAGTTTATTATGACTAATCCTAGAACAAGAAGCCAAAAAAACACTCTGATGGGCAGAGGCACCAGTTTCATGAGAAGTAAGAATTTCTCCTCAGACCATCAGAATGCCTGACAAAGGGGTCCAAGAAATGAGTCTAGAAGGGTATGGCAGAGGCTTTACAAAATACCTAAACCACAGGCTTTCTTTCCACCACACCAATATGCTGTGAACAGTAGAAATAGAAAGCCGAAGGTAGTCTGGCCAACAGTCAGAATCTGTGAGAAACAGGGTCGCTTTCTAGAAGCACAACTGACACTTCTGATCTGAGAAATTACTGGCAATTCTATACAATAGACTGAACACAGATGGGAGTGAACGTACATACTTTCTTTGGTTTTCCTCTCTTCCACCAAAAGTTTCACTCATATGACCAATTACACAAATAATTCCCATCACACCCACCTTCCTACCACTATGTTTTTCAAAACGCAGGCTCAGAGCAAATGCAAAGAAATAACACCATATTCTTTCAGAAAACTTGAAGTTCTGGCTAATTTATCACCTAACTGGACCCGTCGTAACTCCGAAACTCTGATACAATTTTCTATGCTATAGCTGTTTGTCATCATTTCAGCTGCATCTGAACTGGAGACACAATGGGGCAGTAAGTGTCCCCAAGTCAGAATATCTTCAAGCCTATGAAATAACCTCCCGTGAATGTACACTTCACTGTGAATACACAGAAGTTTCATCTGGGTACTCAGGACATATTCTCAGGACCTAGAACGGTGCCTGGCACAAAACACTATATAACTATTTGTTCAGTGAACGGTCATTAACATGAATAGTCATGTCTAAAAAGAATGTATTGCAAGCTGTTGCTGAAATGCTAAACAATGTCTTTCTTTTTTAAAATTTTTTACATTTATTTATTTTTGAGAAACAGAGACAGAGCACAAGTGGGAGAGGGGCAGAGAAAGAATGAGACACAGAATTTGAAGCAGGCTCTAGGCTCTGACCTGTGAGCACAGAGCCCGACGTGGGGCTCAAACTAACAAATTGAGATCGTGACCCGAGCCGAAGTTGGATGCTTAACCGACTGAGCCACCAGGCGCCCCTTCTTTCTTTATTCAAATTACAGAATATTTTATCAGACCTAATTAATATATATTCTCTTCAGAAGCATGTGCCTTTATTATCTTACAAATCTGAATGTCCTATCTCTTCCTGCATCCCAATACATAACAAATCCAAGAAGGCTGAAGTCTGTTTACCTGAATTACATGTAATACATGAAAATCAAGAAAATCCAGTTAGATTGACAAAATATTTCACCTTCAACTATCTCCAAAGGATGGATTCTTTAGCAAAAAGTAACATATATTTAAACCGATAGCCATGTCACATGAGACTGTAAAGCAATATTAAACCACAAATACCACTGGCAGCTAGACGTGTTTAGACAGAGAATGAAAAAGACTAAATGTTTTTAAAAATCTGCAAAAAAATTCATTGTCTGAGTTGCACAAGAGGTTTAAAAGATCCACTGGTTAACCACCTGCTCCTCTCCTCTGCATTCTGGCCCTCCTTCCACTCCACTTTTCCTAGCATGCCCATAAAATGGAATTCGTTCATGGATCCATTTGTGTACCAATTTGTTTTCTTCTTAACTGTAAACATGTGAGAGTTTACATGTGGGCTTATGCACCCTTGAATCCCAATCCCTAGCAATAAATTTCTATCAACAAAATTATTAATAGAAAGATATAGTTGAACATTAACAGGAAAGCAATATATAATTATCAGTCAGTCAATCAAAAGAAACTGAAAGGCGGTTTCACAAATTCAAAAGACTTCCGTGGTAAGTCAAGCAATAAGGCTTTCTGAAAAGAAAATCCAGCAGTGATTAACTGCAAAGAGAAAACAATTACACCTCTTTCTAAGAATCACTCGCTGGGAACACTATCTCTGCTTCATAGTGAAAAGCCCATCATAACAATCCAAAGACTGGGAAATAAAGAGAAAAAAAAATGTCTGCACTCTCGTGGGACAAGATTTTGGTAATAAAATGCTATTAGAGATCAAGCGTAAGTTAGGGAAGCTATAGAGGTGCTCTGGCCAACTGGGAAGCAACGATATAGTGGCCACTAAAGAGAGTCGAAGTCAGTGAACATTCATGACGTTCAGAAATGAGCTCTTGTCAAGAAATGCCATGTGCTTCATTATATAATCTCAGCTCCCTGTGAGTATGTTATGACTATAGCCAAAGGAAAGGAAAACAGGAGTGTCTCTAAATCAATCATGGGCCATGAAGCCAGACAGACTGTATGACAGATGCAATTTTTCTTGGCACCACTTGGGCATAACTAATTGATGACAATCGTATGTCCACACTGGCACATTTCCATGGGGTATGTGTGCGAATATGTCACCACATCTGGATGGTAGGCACGCTGGGGTCCTGAGGCACAAAGATCTACTAACACCAGAGGCCCAGCAGCTGTGCTCAATGAACACCGTGGGAGCTCCACAGAGTGATGAAAGGACTAAATTACTGCTAACTGTAAATACAGATTTATTCCATTAAAATACGAGGTAATGCTGCAGCCATCTCTTGTGCAGACAGACATTCGTCTCCTAAAACAAAACAAAAAAAAAGCCAGCATCGACAGATATACGTATTCCTAACTTCATCAAGAAAATCTGCATTTCTCCCAGGAAAAGAGGATACACAAGACAAAAATCAACAATTTCGATGACTCCCTTTCAGTAAAAAAACAAAAACAACCCAAAACGACTCAGAGCCTGCTGTCATTGTGTTAGCATGAACACTTCACTTCCATTTAACTCAAATATGAGATCTGCATATGAAGCCCGTGGTGAATATTCAACACATCACAGTAAAAAAATGAACTGTGGTATACTGATACATAATTTCACCTTTAATATGAAATCAATCAGTATAAGTGGCTAATTTTTCCAAACTCACAGAGAAATCAGACTGAACAATTTTAGTCTGACTCTACACAATATTAGTAAGTTTATTATTAATGAGTGATTTGAACTAGGACAATTATGTAAAATGACGGAACTCTCTCTCACATAAAGTCCAATATTCTGCTCACAAAATTACTTCAATAAAACACAAATTATAACTGAGCAACTATTCATATATGTTTAAATATCTCCCATAAATCTTAATTATTTTTCTCATGCAGTATGACAAAAAACCTAAAACAGCAGTTTTTGTTATGTCCTCATGGATCAAAATCACATTTTAATCAGGTCAGAAACCAAAACTTTGTCTCATCCCTTTTCTTATCATTTTTTCCATCCCTCTAAGTCCTTTCCCCTCACATCCTGCTTCTGTCAAACTACCCTACAGTCACGATGCTCCCCAACTTTGTATCTACCTCACCCTGGACTGATTTTCCAAGATGTCTAGTTAACGTAGGCTGGTCCGTGGGTAACAGGAGAGGTATGTCAGATTAATCATCCCCTTCCCAAAGGAGAACTAAGACAGGAAAGCTATCTTTCTCTACTTCATTAAGATTGCCACCCATGTCCTAAACATTTGTGGTGATAGAAGGCATTACAAATACATTAGACTTCTCACATGTGTACTGAATAAAAGAAAAACAATTTCTTTTTAGGAAAATCATAAAAGATTCTTTAACACCGCCTTTCCTTGTATAGGTCTGCAAATGCTTTAGGTGGCAAATGTATGATTAAAAGGACAGCCCTGTGCAATACCAGATAAGAAAATGGGAATCAGTGACCAAAATGAGTCTTCACATGTAAAAATCAAAAAACAAAGCCAGTGATTTTTCTCATCTTCGATCTTCAATTCCTCTAAGATTATACTAAATATGGAAACATCTACATCACAGAAAAGCTGGTCCTACCACAAAACAGTATTTGACTCTATTTGAAAAACACAGACTAACTACGAATCACAGGAAGGCAGAGAATGGGGAAGGAATAAGAGGAGGAAGGAAGAAGAGAAAAATTTTAGCCGATGCCAAAACGTTAGATCCCCTTCTATCATCATCCAAGTCTCTTCACCGCTCTTAATAGCTGGGACATTCTTGTGCAGACACTGACTAGCTCTGATTAGTTCTGGAGACGAGGTTAGGCTTTTTGTTATCATCTTCCCCAGAAAAAGTGGATAGACATCTAAGCGGAATTTTCATGAACAGACATTAACAGTTTTGTCAACATACATTAACTTTTGGTGAACAAACTAATTGTATTTAACAGTAGAGTTGGCTTCTCTCTCTGACTTATGGTACTATGTCAAAGAAACTGCTAGAGCACAGTGATGCCTGGGTGGCTCAGTCAGTTAAGCATCTGACTTCGGCTCAGGTCATGATCTCACAATTTGTGGGTTCGAGCCCCACATCAGGCTCTGTGCTGACAGCTAGCTCAGAGCCTGGAGCCTGCTTCAGATTCTGTATCTCCCTCTCTCTCTGACCCTCTCCTGCTCACGCTGTCTCTCCCTCTCTCAGAAATAAATAAGAAAAAAAATACTAAAAAATAAAAATAAATTAAAAAATTAAAATAAAAAGGGGCATCTGGGTGACTCAGTCAGTTAAGCATCTGACTTCAGCTCAGGTCATGATCTCATNAATTAAAAAAAAAAAAAAGAAACTACTAGAGAACAGCTTCTCTACCCAAGAGGCAACAGGTATCCCTCCCAGGGATAACTACGGACAGGCCCTTCACTGACTCCTGACAGTAGAGTTCCAGAATAGAGATCCAAAGGAGCATAAGACAGATGCAAAGTACTGCAAGGGTTTGTCACCCACAGGCCCCACCTTTACATCCCTCAAACCCTTTATCCAAGGTCATGGGAATAATTGAGAAATGCAGAATCCTCAACTTCCCCATTGTGCCCAAGACCCTCCCAAGAGCAGTCTAGTGCCCAAAGGCCAAGCAGCAGGGCGACTACTGCCCTAATCCATATTTCAAAAAGTGTGTGGCTTTAGGAAAAGAACATTTTCAATAGTCTTTGCCATGAGAACAGGAAAGCGAACGCAGCCGAACATTAACCAGCCCACAGGAGACCCACTGGGTCCCACTCACTCTACAAAGACCTCTCGTTTGAGACGTTTTTCTTCAGTCATTGTGAATAACAGAAACCAAAAAGGTACAACTTGGTGTGGTTCTAATGCTCTGTGTGACCTCCTTCCCCAAATCCAACCAGAAACAGGACTCCTGGTTTACCCCATTAATAAAATTCCTGAAATTCGATATAATACAGTTTCCCTTTCTAAAATGAGGCTCTGTGGTATTAGAGACAGTGAAACTAGGCAGCAAGACTAAGGCTAGAATAGGGTTTTTACAACTCAGTTTCTTTACCTGGGATCACATATGTAAAACTCCACTGTAAGAAAGTCATCTAAAAATGAGTCCTCTATTTTCTTTTCCTTTCCTTTCACACACACGCTGCAAACCTGGCACTACAAGTACTGACCTGACTTTCTTGCCCTGTTCGGAGAGCATCTTCACCAAGTCAGCGATGGGGTATTGCGCTTTGGCTGCACAGAGGCCATAGCCTGCAAAGAACATTAAGGACACCGAAGAATGTGATTTTTATTTTGAAATCATATAAACCACAATTTCTCCCTTGATCAAAACACATTAAAATTTTTTTAATTTTTTTTATTTTTGAGAGAGAGACAAGAGTGTGAGTGGGGTAGGGGCAGAGAGAGGGAGACAAAGAACCTGAAGGGGGCTCCAGGCTCTGAGCTATCAGCACAAAGCCCGACACAGGGCTCAAAGTCCCAGACCTCAAGATCATGACCTGAGACAATGTCAGACACTTAACCTACTGAGCCACCCAGGCACCCCATCGAAACTTGTTTTTATACCAAAAAAAAAGAAGGGGTGCCTGGGTGGCTCAGTCAGTTAAGCGTCTGACTTCGGCTCAGGTCATGATCTCACGGTTCGTGGGTTCGAGCCCTNCTTTTAGCAGGACTAAAAATGAAAGCAAATTTCTAGACTCATCAAATCAATAGATTTCCTTTATAGAAAGCTCTTATGATAGTATGATAGAGTTAAAATCCTAATCTGAAGCCAATATATTACCTGTAATACCACAGAATTCTGTGGTATGATTAAAGAAGAACTAAGCTAAACCTGAGAAAAATTAAGGATTGGGACCAGGAGATTAAGTGACCTGGTCAATGTCATGTCAGTTGTTAGAGGCAAAATTAAGAACAAAAATGAAGTGTTGTGATTCCCAGATCAAGTTCTTTCTATTAGGTCATGTTACCTCATCTTATTGGAAACTACATGATTCTCAATGATTTTTTAAACATTTACTGTTGAGAAGAAAGAGATTAACATTTACTAGCATTTACTGAGTCTAATGAGTGAGCTAGAGAATTTCATATATTTCTAATTAAATACTGAGAGTAATCCCAAAAATTACCATTGAGAAAAAAATAACCAAGACTCAAAAATGATTAAAACATTCGTACAGAATCATAGAAAGACATGGCTAAAACCCACTACATCAATTTGTAAAATCTCTATATGATCCCCAAAACATTAACCTAAGCCAAGGATTCTCACCATTTTTTACTTGGTAATCAGAGAATTGCTTCTATGTTTCCATTACATTTTCAAAAAATAAGTAAGTTCCAATTCAATTTTTTCCTATTATAAGAAACTGTATTAATATAATAAATTCCAACAGCTCTTATAGGTTATTTACTTTTCGTTTTTGGTTTTTTACCTGGAGTAATAATAATGCTATTAGCTTCACGAATCATGTCAATTGCATTGTCAAGGTTGATTTCTGTATGTGTGCCAGAAATTTCCATGGGTTTTCCACCAGCTGTTGAAGTGGTACCATAGCCTCCAAGTATCACATTAGCCAGGGAGCGATTCATTGCCTGGAGAACAAAATTATTGGCCATAAGATTTTAATCCATATGACTTTTTGAAAGGGTTGTGAATCCTATGTATACAATACTCATAATCATGTTAAGAATTTTTTATTTGATTATATAAAGGGGCATGTGGGTGGCTCAGTCGGTTAAGCAGCCGACTTCAGCTCAGGTCATGATCTCAGAGTTCAGGGGTTTGAGCCCCGTGTCAGGTTCTGTGCTGACAGCTCAGAGCCTGGAGCCTGATTTGGATTTTGTGTCCCTCTCTCTCGGACCCTCCCCTGCTCACACTCTGTGTCTCTCTCTCTCTCAAAAAAAAAATAAACATTAAAATTTTTTTTTAAAAAATCACAGAAATCGCATCTATAAAGTTAACTGCACGCTGGTATGTTTTCAATAAAAGTTAACTCAAGAAAGAATTTAATGAAAAATTACCAGTAACATTAAGAAATTAATGAAAAATTCAGATCCAGTTATTACTATCTGTGTTCCAATTAAGCAAGTTCTACTTACATATGTACATGTATTTCACCAGATTGAAAGAGAGTGATATCTATGAGAAATTTTACAAGGTAGACTCTATAGATCTCTCAGGTGAATCCTGCTACCAGCTGCAACAGTAAAGAATCCAAAGGATGGGAATTCATATCATTTAGGAGTTTGCTGCCCTCTGTCGTCAAGAAAAAAAAAGAAATGCAGGAGTTGATTCGATCTTCTTTTCCAAACCAACTACATACAGCTCCAGGAAGCAGTAACAGAAGTGACTAGATTCATCATTAAGCTCCTAAAATATTTTACTTCCAAAAAGGTAAATAAGTAAGTTCATGTATCATTTCATTAAAGTTTATACCCACCCTTTTAACTAAAAAATAATCTTGGGGAAAAAAAATAAGAGGAAGACATGCCATTTACAATCATCCAACACTGTGCCACACAAAAGCCACAACTGAATCATGTAACAAAATCACAGGTCTGGTTTCCACAATAGTACATTTGTAGACCTCTGGAGCTGTGGTGGTAAAAGACAAAAGCAAATGCCTTTTAAGAATTCAAATCACTGCAGGGACGGCTGGGTGGCTCAGTCGGCTGAGCATCTGACTCAGGTCATGAACTCACAGTTTAGTAGGAGTTCTCACCCACATCGGGCTCTGTGCTGACAGTGTGGAGCCTGCTTTCCCTCTCTCCCTCTCAAAATAAATAAGCTTTAAAAAAATTCATATCACTGTACATGAGCAAAGCAGTCATTCTACATGATGAGCACTGGATTTCTCACTTCTGAAAGGGCTATATTAAACATATCATTGATCCAATGTGTATACCATGTAAAAGCTATATAAATACCAAGCTATTACTTTAAAAAAAAAAAAAGACAATCCTGTATTATTAAAGAACAAAAAGCACCTGGGGATTTTCAGTGAGAAGTAACACATTGGGAGAAAAAACATGACAACTCGAAGACAGCCCAGCCTGCTATCACTTTCATNTCTATTACTTTTATAAAAAAAAGACAATCCTGTATTATTAAAGAACAAAAAGCACCTGGGGATTTTCAGTGAGAAGTAACACATTGGGAGAAAAAACATGACAACTCGAAGACAGCCCAGCCTGCTATCACTTTCATGCAGACATGAACATACACGTCTGAAGTGGGACAGAGGTAGAGGCATGGAGGAAAAGGTACAGAGACGATGAGCAGGGAGCCATACCTGACTAAAGGCGGCATATCAATAACATAAAGAGGATAGATCCAAATATTGTCAGAATTGTAACTGTCCTTTTGACCTAAGCTCATTAGGCAGACAGCTGTGTCTCCACATTTTACAGAGCCCAAACTCTGGTAAACTTGTCTAAGACTATCACATCAAAATAAAGTCTGGAATATCATTATGTATTTATGAACAGATAAGAGGACCAGAGAAAAATTAATAATGCTTTTAATTAGGTATAGAGTCTCAACCTGACATAAAGATTTAAATTCTTAACCCAGCCTCCTATATTTAAATCCAAGTTTTAATGATAATCCAAATAGCCAGGCCTGAGACTTCCAAACATTCAACATTTGTTGAATTTGTTAATCCTTTCTAGCTTTGAGTGAGAAAATTCTGAAATTAAATTACCAGAAATATGTTCTACCAAACAAATATTTGCCTTAAAAACTAATTCAAAGGAATATCCATCGACTGATGAATGGGTAAAGAAGGTGTGATACATATATACAATCGGATATTACTCAGCCCCATCAAAAAGAATGAAATCTTGCCATTTGCAACAATGTGGATAGACCTACAGTGTATTACGCTAAATAAAATAAGTCAGTCAGAGAAAGATAATTACTATATGACTTCACTCATATGTAGAATTTAAGAAACAAAACAGATGGATATAGGAGAAAGGAAAAAAAGAAAAAATAGAAACCATAAGAGATTCTTAACTATAGGAGACAAACTGCAGGCTGCTGGAGGAAAGGTAGGTAAGGGATGGGTTAAACAGGTGATGGGTATAAATACGGCACTTGTGTTGAGCACTGGGTGTATATGTAAGTGATGAGTCACTAAATTCTACTTCTGAAACCAGTACTACACCCTGTGTTAACTAGAATTTAAATAAAAATTTGAAAGATTAAAAAAATTGATTCAAAGGACTATTTCAGACACAGAGATATTTCTGCCATAGATAATTTTTTTTAAAAATTCGTTAATGTTTACTTGTTTTTGAGAGAGAGAGAGACAACACATGAGCAGGGGAGGGGCAGAGAGAGAGACAGAATCCGAAGCCAGGCTCTGAGCTGTCAACACAGAGCCGGATGCGGGGCTTGAACTCTACAAACCACGAAATCATGACCTGAGCTTAAGTCAGATGCTCAACCGACTGAGCACCCCCAGGCGCCCCGTGTCATCGTAACTTTTTTTAAAAAGTGAGACACACAAAGTGTTTCCATCCCCTACATCACGCAGTCCTGTCGAGGGACAGCTGTACCAGGGTATGACCACTTTATTCTAACTTGGTGTAAAAGAAACCATTCTTCTCTCCCTGTAAAACTGAATGAAGGAGAAGAGAAGAATTTCTGAGGACATTTAATTAATGTTTACCCACTTCTAATGGCATCTTCAGGAGAAAGAAAGGGAACCACACAGTAGTTTAACAATCAAAGTCAACTTGTTAAACACATATCCACAATTATATCACCATTAAGCTAATTCCATGTGGTCTCTCAAAAACTAAATTATTTTTCATCCCTGAATTTACCATTGCAACATCACATTTTCAACAAATGTTTAGGGTGTAGGGCTTTCTTTTGTTTGTTTCTTTCTTTCCTTTTTTTTTTTTTTTTTTTGGTTGCTCAAGTGATTAATGAGACTACCCTGGGCAGACTAAGGAGTTCCCAGCGTCCAAGACAAAGTATTCACAACACTATCCAAGACTGTTCCTTTTAAGTTATTAAGCCCTATAATGAAAATTGTATGCTACATTAAAGAGACCCTTAATCCACATAATCCCAAGCAAACTATAAGAAATAAATCTGAAAACAAAGGAAAGGTTATAAAATAGACAAAACTAAAGCAGTAACAACATACACTCCATTTACTATCATCTCTCATTTCAGTGCTTTGTGGGTGCTAAATAATTGACTGCAAAGCAAAAAAAGAAATTATTTTTGGTTTGGCTTTGATGCACTTCATTCTGTTCTATTTTCATTTGGAAATAAGCAACAAAGTACAAAAATCAGAAAATTCGGTCTGAAAATGCTGTTCCCTTCTGCAAGCCCAGGCAGTTTGGACATGATCTCAAGTAAAGAGACTGTAAAATCATGAAGCGGTTAATGTCTATATGACATCTACACATAAAGCAAATTATTCATTTGAGCTGGTTGTTTGGACACTATCAACATTTTTCAGTTTAATATTGGGTATTGTATAACTACAGCATTCGGCTCAGAAGACACCGGAAAGAAGAATCATCAAAACAAAAACTCAATTTTAGGGATTACTGATTAGCCACTCGGGGAGCATTTCATTCCCTCTCACATAATGAAACCACTCTGTCCTGGTTTGGACTTACATGTTTCCTTTAATAAATAATAAAATAATGAGGCCACAACATATTAGTAACATTAATAGATAATGATATATGATAGTATGTCTGTTACCATATGCTATGCAGAAAAGATTCATTCCAAAATATGAAATGAGCTGACAAAAATTAATCTAATGTTCCTGTAACAATTATTATATTCATTTGAGTGTGCTAAGTGCCAGGTCAGGCTCCATAAACACAAAGGCTAACAGAAAATGACGTCTTCAAATACCTTCCTTATAAAATGAGAATAATATCTCCTACCTCCAGAATTAGTGTGGGGATTAAACGAGCTACTATTTGTAAAGCAGCTTTCATGCCCAATTACGAAAAGCTACTTCATTTTTATTTTTATTTTTAGTAGGAACCACTTGGAGCTGCTAAAAAAACCGGCCATGAAGAAACAATTTTTTTTAATAAAACAATAAACAAGCACGAGCCAAGAATCAATGAAGATTAACGTGAAAAGTCAGAAATCGGGGCAATGTGGAGGGAAAGAAAATTTCTATCTTCAAAACTGGACAGCAGGCTCGTTTCCGTTGTTGCCTTGTTTGTTTTGTAAGAAGACAGGACTGACGAGTGTGTGGTGAAAGTAGCTCTCCACGTATCGCTGTTGAGAGCTAAGACAGGAGTGTCCTTTGTGGATGTCAATCCATCGATACTAAGAGCCAACAGAGCTCTTACTCCTTCTGACCAAGCAAGTGTACTTGCAGAAAGGCCACCTAAAGGAAATGATCAAAGTGCACAAGGAGGTATACCGAAGGGGAAAAAAAAAACCTAATAATATGGGCCTGATAAATTACGGTATATCTCTGTGATACAACATGCAGACACTGAAAATTATTAGAAAATTATTGGTGAGAATATCAAACAGCATGGAATATATATGAACTTAGGCATATAGAAAAATACTAGAATTAGAATATTAAATTTTAAGAGTTAAGGGGTAATGGCATTGCAAATGATTTTACTTATTTATCCTTTCCTACTTCCTTCCAAATTTCCCACATTAAACCTTTTTTATTTTTGGAACTGAATAGTATTTTTTAAAAATTTAAAGCTTCAGCTGTCCTTGAATCCAAATTAACTCGAGTTGCTCTTATAAACAGAGTATCAGTCTGATCCAGTGTGACACTTAGGGTCACAGACAACTATAAGAACACCCTGTTGGCCTTATACGGCACAGGAATAAAAAGTATCTGTGGAATGCTGACAGTAAATGGCATGCCTGATGTGGTAGAAATAGAACAAAAAAAGAGACACAGAAACCATGTCAAGAAATATGAAAGAAAAGAATAAGACAAAGATGATACACTTACAGAAGTACCTGTAGAAAAAAAAGTATTTTCAACAAATAATTTTACTACCTTATTTTAGTTATGGTCATAAAACTGCTACTGTAAGTCCCTGTGTTCTAACAACCAACAATAATAAAAGAAACTAGATGAAGAAGGAAAAGAGGAGGAAATCTAAAAGACACTGACAGAAATTTGGGAAATACTATTGATATATCCAAGAACCTGAACAAAACCATTTAAGAAAAAACAAAACAAAACAATAAAGCCAAGAAGGTGCCCATGATGATGCCCCAAGAACTAGATATAAGTCCTTCTCACCTCTCCCCAAATCAGTACGCCACTGGTTTTGTTAAAATTTAAATCTTCCCATGTAATTTTAAAATCAGTGTTTTGACCAACAAGTTTGTTAATGATGAAAATCTGCTGCCCCCTCCTGGTCATTCAAATTCACCAAGTGAAGCAAAGTCCAACTAAGAGTTAAAAACTCATTTTTAGATGCAAAGTGAAATAAGTCAGTCAGAGAAAGATAAATACCACATGATTTCATTCATACGTGGAGTATAAGTAACAAAACAAATGAAAAAAGGAAAAAAAGAAACACAAAGGAAGAAACAGGCTCTTAACTATAGAGAACAAACTGATAGTTACCAGAGGGGAGGTGGGTGGGGGATGGGTGAAATAGGTGAAGGGGATGAAGAGTGCACCTATCATGGTGAGCACTGGGTACAGTTGTTGAATCACTATACTGAACACTCAAAACTAATATAACACTGTCTATAATCATACTGAAATCAAACAAATAACTTAATTTTTTAAAAAGTTCATTTTTTGAGAAGAAAACTATTTCTAACACAATTGAATACATTTTTCCTTTTTTTATAAACATTTGTTTTCTGCCTTTTAATATCTTTAATGCTTGTTTATTTATTTTGACAGAGAGGGAGAAAGTACAAGCAGGGGAGGGACTGAGAGAGAAGGAGAGAAAGAATCCCAAGCAGGCTCCACAATGCCAACACAGTGTTCACCACGGGGCTCAAACTTATGGACCATGAGATCATGACCTGAGCCAAAATCGAGAGTCAGATGCTTAACCAACTGAGCAACCCAGGTGACGCAAACATTTGTTTTTTTAAAACCCCAAAGCCTGACGCTTTTCAAGCAGGAGACACAAGCCTCCACCTTTCCAAATTCCCTGAACAACCTGGGAGATTTAATTTTTTTTTAATGTTACTTATTTCTAGGAGAGAGAGAGACACACACACAGAGTGTGAGCAGGGGAGAGTCAGAGAGAGAGGGAGTCACAGACTCTGAAACAGGCTCCAGGCTCTGAGCTGGCAGTCAGCACAGAGCCCGACATGGGGCTCGAACCCACAAACCGCGAGATTATGACCTAAGCGAAAGTCGGACGCTTAACCGACTAAGCCACCCAGGCGCCCCTGGGAGATTTAATTTTAAAGTCTCTTACTTTGTTTGAGTTTGGGCTATCAAATCCTTTGACAATATGGCCAAAGAAAACTAACTTTTTTTATTAGAAAAAGATAACCTCAGCATTCAATTTACAAAGAGATTTTCAATGAAAACATTTGAGAAATTCTGAGTTTTAAAATAAGGGTCTTTTTCAAATATTGTAATAAAAGAATGGAGGCAGAATAAATGTCCTTTTTCTGCCTGAATTATTAGTCAGCAGAGCCACATTCTGATGTCACTCCATTTCACACTTGCCCTTTCACAGTCATTCAGAACTGTTATTTAGGGAATAGTATCTATCATCTGAAAATGTTTTCTAGTCAAACCTTTAATTATTTGCAGGATATCTTCTTGCCATCCAGAAGAGAATTAAAAACAAAAAGGAAGCTAAGAAGTATTTGTTTTCTTAATTTTTTTTTCTTTTTTAAAAAAGATCATGCTGACCACAAAACTTCAAGATAGGCACTCTCACAGATGACCAGTGGGAGTGCAAATTGTAGCAAGCTTTCCGGAAACAACACAGCAGTAAGTAGAAAGAACTGATAAAAAGGAGCATACTCTTTCACTTCGAAGAATCAATCCGAAAACAAAATCAGAAGTGCCCAAGATCTGTTTTCTACAAAGAAAAACTAAAACTCAAACAACATAAAAGGTACAGCATTAGGGAAATATTAAATAAATTTTATATATCCAAATGATGGATTTATATGAAATCCCTTAAAATAGTAGTTAAATAGCACTTTTAATAAGGAAATGACAAGAGGGGCACCTGGGTGGCTCCATTGGTTAAGCATCCAACTTCAGCTCAGGTCATGATTTCACGGTTTATGGGTTTGAGCCCCGTGTTGGGCTCTGTGCTGACAGCACAGTTTCGGATTCTGTGTCTCCCTCTCTGCCCCTCCCTTACTCATGCTGTATGTGTGTGTGTGTGTGTTGTGTGTGTGTATGTGTGTCTCTGTCTCAAAAATAAACATTAAAATAATAATAATAAAAATAAGGAAATGACAGGAATATAGTAAGATGAAAAGAATAAAGTGTAAAACAGTATACAATATGATCAGACAAGTAAATACACAAATATGTAATAGAGAAAAAAGAATAAAAGAAATAAATCAAAATCTTAAATGCTTATCTCAGGATGGAGGGAGTCAGATTTTTTATCTTTATATTTCACTTTCCTAATTATCTACACTTGGGTGCTTTAAAAGCAGTCTTGCAAATTTATTCAAATGAAACACTCTGAGATTTCTACATTAGAAAACAGGAACGGACATAGTCCATGTAACACACGTGTCTTACCACACACATGATGTAGGAGAGGATGGCGCCAGAGGAGCCTATGAGCGCGCCCACAATGGTCAGCAGGTTGTTGTTGAGCAGGAAGCCCTCTGCGCATAGCGCCCAGCCTGAGTAGCTGTTCAGCACAGTGATGACGACAGGCATATCCGCACCCCCGATAGCAGCTGTCAAAGTCACACCCTACGATGAAAACCAAAGCAGCACTCAAAATTATACAATAAAATAAAATAAAACCTTAGACACTGGACATCTTGGTTCTTAATCATTCTGGCCTTCTAATTAATACACTTACCTTGAAGTTCCACTGCTGCCGGTAACGACCAAGTGCCTCCTATCTGGTCAACTCTCCCGCAGATACAACAAGTGTAAACACTGAACCACCTCCCCACCCCAAAATATCCCTAGAAGGCGGTGAGTAAAAGTAGGCAGAAACTAGAGAGGGGTCTGCACTTGGAAAAAAGTAACAGCACTGAGTGAATTTCCCAGTTTCTATGGTGTTAGCTTAAGGGCAGGCACCTGCTGGTGCCCAAGAAAAAGAGATGAAACGAAATTACAAGCCCACAGTCTTACTAGTTTAAAGATCCAAGGATAGGATTTAGGGTGACTAAGGCAGCTGGAAAGTCAGAAGGCAAACTGCAAAGGAGCAGACTAAGGAGAGGGAGCTCCAAATTCTATGTATAAACTCAGCCCAAATCTGTGGCTGGCTCTTTATGCATCTCTTTACACATTATGCATTATTCCTGTTAAGGAGAAAGTAATAATAGGGGCGCCTGGGTGGCTCAGTTGGTTAAGCGTCCGACTTCGGCTCAGGTCATGATCTCACGGTTCGTGGGTTCGAGCCCCGCATCGGACTCTGTGCTGACAGCCAACTCAGAGACTGGAGCCTGTTTCAGAGTCTGTGTCTCCCTCTCTCTCTGACCCTCCCCTGCTCACGCTGTCTCTCTCTCTCTCTCAGAAATATATAAAAACATTTAAAAAAAACAAAAGGAGAAAGTAATAATAGATTTCAGCAACCCCTTCCCCCAACACAAGTGAGTCAGATTTAAAATCTGAAGGCAGCCAAGTTAGTTGTCTACAAAAATAAACTAAAAAAATAATGATCAATACTCTTTGGAGGAATACAACAGAATCCAAAGTCTCTCTAGTACAACCCCAAATCACTAAACACAGGAAGGAAAAAGCATGATGGGGAAGAAAATTTGTGCTTTTTATTCCACATACTCCAACAGAGTTTTAGTTTAAGATGTGAATGAATTTAAGATGTGTATTCACAGGCTACTTAATTAAATCAAAAGGAATTAAAATAGTCCACAAAATATTTTATCTTACTCAGACATTCTCATAAAAGCATAAAGTAGCTCTTAAATATCAAATTCATCTCTTCTCAAAAATAGTAATTCTTAAAGTTTTCTATTTCTATGCTATCACTCAGACACATAAGAGCATAAAGTAGCACTTAAATGTCAAATTCATCTCTTCTCAAAAATAGTAATTCTTGAAGTTTTCTATTTCTATGCTATTGGTTTTATTTTGAGACTTTTTTTAACCTCTTCTTTACTGGATAAAAAGAAATATCAAAACCATTTTTAATTTGTTTAAAATAAAACTAAAATCAGTGCCATATAAGCTGGAAAAAAAGTGGATTGACAGTAGTCATAAAAAAAATTTTAATGGAAAAACATTCCATGCTCATGGATAGGAAGAATAAATATAGTTAAGATGTCATTACTACCCAAAGCAATCTACACATTCAATGCAATTCCAATCAAAATTGCACCAGCATACTTCTCAAAACTNGAATTTTAAGCTACTTTTCAGAATTCTCAAGCTTCTCTATCAAAATAAGTCCTCTTAGGATTACATAAAATACATACTATTTTAACACTGTAAATCTTGAATCAAGCAGCCAGTATGTGTTGATAAGCAATTACTATATGGCTAATTCTGTGCTAGGCACTACAAATTATTTTAAAAACTTAAAACATTAATCTTGTCCATAACGTTGACTCCAGACTAGACAAACAAGGAATCAGTGAATAACAGCTGTTCCCAAAGGCATCAGACATTGACATAATGAAACGCTACACTGTAGCATAGAGGCAACTAGAGAATACTGTACGTTATCAGACTACTAAATACAAAAAATTAGAGAGGAAGAGGAGGACCGAACCTACCACAAAAGGCTTTGCTGAACCCCCCCACTGAACACAGAGAGCTTATTAACTGCACTTCATTTTATATACTGTAGTTATTTAACTTGGTATTTTAGTTTCCAATAAATGTTAGCACAACTAATGGGCAGAGAGTACCTTCCACTTATTGCATAAAACCCAAAGCATTATTCTGTGGGCCCTGTCACAATAGGGAGGGACCTAATGAATAAAACTGAAACACTTGGCTTTTTAAAATTCCTATTCACCAACACACTGATCCAGTGAAAAGACCCCAGAGCAATGAATGTGTCACACGACAACGTTGGAAGGAACCGTTATGTGGAAAGAAAGAGTCATTTTCTTCTTACACTTTTCTGTATTTTCCAAATTCTAAAACAGAACATGTAACATCATTTTAAAACATGTTTATTCCATCAAGGGTCTTGAAGAGACAGAAATATGATTAGACTGTAATCAAACAAAATACTGCCAGTTCCTCACGGAGTACATGCTTTCCATCTCTGACTTCTTACCATGACAGCAGAGAGAGCAGACACAGAGCCCAGACAGGTGATGCCAGTGGTAAAGCTAGGGTCCATCATGAATGGGATGATTCCACCCACACTGGCAGCCAGCAGGCCTGCATTAAGTAAGTGCCTTCCAGGAAGCAGGAGAGGGGCGGACTTCAGAATACCTAGGACCAGAAGCATGTCAGTCAGAACCTAGCACGTGTCATTAACCGCCCCTGCCCCCCATCCCCCGTTCTCTCTCTTTCTCAAGTGTGTGTCATTTAATCCTAAACTACCAAAATTTAATATCAGAGTAAAAAAAGGACCTGAAACATAAAAGCAAATTAGGGCTCTTAGATGTAACAAATGTTAACAGAAGTAGGAAAAGTATGGCTCAACTTAACTGTTCTTTACTTTGATCACACAACAATTTCTCTACTCTTTGTCATAGAATCTTAAAAAATTACTTTTTTCCCGTATGACCGACACAGAAGTTGTTAAGTGTGGTTTCATTTATTTAAAACTTCAAAACAGAGTCCTAGCATATTAGCATTTCTGACTCTATCAACTGAGCCCAAGGGAGCAGAGCCCTGCTTTGCTAGTTGTTTTTAAAAACAAAGCATGAGACAAGAACATTGTAGGTTTGAAGTTCTTTTGTGATTCTTAAGTTTCATGGAAGTTTCCTATTTAATTTTAATGACTTGATTACTAAGAGGCAAGACCAGATTTTTATATCACAAGCTAGTTTCTATATAGGCTCGCTTTTTCATGAAAACACTGAAAACAGTCTATGTGAGGTTTGGGGTTTTTTTTTCCCACTTCTATTTTCCTGGCTGACTTTAGCAGTAGCAAAAGATGCCATACTAGAGCTACAAAATGTGTATCTGTTTTCAGATACACATGAGCACCCAAACTTCTCTCTATTTCGGAAAATGTATGAAGTACAATCTTATGAACTCTACAGAGGCATCTCTAAGGGTTATGAAGATGTTGTTTTGTTCACATATATTACCAAATGTCAACCAGTCCCTACACAGATTTCCATGCCCTTGTTTCCTCCATTGGCTGTCTACAGAAGGAACATCTTCAAAGCCTGATGAGATCTGGAAGGCTCAATAAAGGAAACCAATTGTGATGTGGAGGAGGGGGTCTTTTACATATTTGAGTGCTACACGAATTCTTCACCTAAAGGTTCGACAGTTAAGCCATTTTCTGAAATTGAAATGGACCCCTAAGCAACATCTATTTACCCTAAACAATATAGGTAAGTGCTGAATCACTTACCCTGCAGCTTTCCATAGGCAACAAGAGAGCCACTGAATGTGACGCCTCCGATGTAAGTACCGAGGTAGGCCACGATCTTGGTGAGATTTGCTGCTGCGTCCATAGCAAAATGTGGATATTCCACAATGTACTCAGCGACGCAAGTAAGCACCGCTGCCAAGCCCACTAAACTGTGGAAAGCAGCAACTAACTGAGGTAAATCAGAAATCTGGATGCGTTTGGCAATTGTCAGTCCTGTTGGGAAATGAAGGTCAAAGAGATATTAAAACTCAACACACCTTTGAGAAGCAACTATAATAAAGATGACACCTGAACATTATTCAGCCATAAAACATGATGGAAATCTTGCCATTTGTAACAATACTGATGAACCTCGAGAGTATCACGCTAGGTGAAAAGAGCCAGACAGAGAAAGACAAACACCATATGATCTCACTTGTATATGAAATCTAAACCAAAAAACAACCAAGCTCACAGATATAAAGAACAGACTGGTGGTTGCCAGAGGCAGGGGAAGAGGGATGGGCAAAATGGATGACCCTTCCAGTCACAAAATAAGACGTGGGGATGTAATATACAGCACAGTGACTACAATCGATAATACTGTATTGCATGTTTGAAAGTTGCTAAGAAAATAGATCTTAAAAGTTCTCATCACAAGGGGCACCTGGATGATTCAGTCAGTTGGGCATCCAACTCTTGATTTTGGCTCAGGTCCCAATCCCAGAGTCATGGGATCAAGCCCCACATCTGGCTCTGTGCTAAGCATAGAGCCTGATTAAGATTGTTTCTCTCTCCTTCCTGCCCATCTCCCCTGCTCACACATACTCTTTCTCTAAAATAAAATTTTAATAAAAAGTTCTTGGCACAAGAAAAAAATTTCTGCAACTATGTATGGTGACAGATGTTTACTATACTTACTGTGATTATTTTGCAATATATATAAGTACTGACTCATTATTTTGTACATCTGAGACTAATAAAATGTTGTATGTCAATTATACCTCAGTTTTTTAAAAAGACCACATTTAAGGGTTTCCCATCATTGTCACTAATAAGTATTTATCTGCTTCCTTGTATGGGGCTAAATATTCTCTCCCAGGGACTATACAGAAGGTAAGGACACTGGCTATGTATACCCTTTCAAAATAGTAGGTTTTCTCAACACAAGGTCCAATTCCAAAAACCCAAACACACAGCACTAACATGTGCCTCTTCCCTCACAACCTGCAAACACTCCCCTGATTAATGCTTCTTCAGATTACTTAAGGTTCCAGTTAAGCCCTTTACATTCCCCCAACTGCAACAATAACTCAAGCTCTCTTCTCCATAAGCTAACACGTGCTCCTGACACACAAGAAAGAGCTGGAATTTGAAGAAGGCCTAGGTTTTCTGGGGAGTGGATGGGAGCCTAGTGCAAAGGTAAAGACACACAAATAGCTGAGTAAACATGCAAATGAGGAGACTCAAATTCCTGCCTGGCTCTAGGGAGGTGATATAGAAGGAGTGTGTCTCAGAATACTTGCTAAGATCCTGTCTAAAGGTTTTTCTGCCATGAACCTACAACACATTTTCCTTCCAGTTCCTTTCCAGGGACTGTCGAGAAAGGACACAAAGCATTCCTGGGGAAGCACAAAGGAAGGCCTAAAGATATAGTTACGCTGGTAAATATATAACCACCAGCTCCTCGGGATAAAAACATGTGTCCATTATAAATATGCACATGAGTTTTCACTGATATGAAGGTATGGAGCACACAATTTTCAAATAATAAAATATATAATACTCTTTACTATAAATTCTATGTAGCCAATTGACTTTCACAGAATGTATCTGTTGACTTTTACCAACTCTTGTATCTGTCACCAACCTAGTGTTCACAACTGATGAGTGAGTACAGTTCCCATGGGAATGTTGGCTGACATTTTTGTCTGCAGTAACAAATAAGACAAAACGAAACAAGATGCATGTGAGAAACCTCACTCATTATCAACAATATGAGCAGCAGCTTCGCTGAATCGGATGACAGTTTTCAAATACTACGAGAATATTTGCTCAGTTTTTGTGATATTCACCATGTAATGGCTATAGACACAGCACTTTTGAATTTAAGCTGCATTATTAATATTTTCTCCACCACTTTCTCAGGTCTGGGCAATCAATAAAACAATAATTAAAACCCAGATTGTAGCATTTGTTGATTTCCACCATGTAAATGCAACCACCATGGTCAACTGCTAACTACCAAGTTTATGTCATTAACATGGAGTTGGGAAGAGATGGACGGAGTCCCACCTTTACACAGTATTCCTAAAAACAGATATAATAAACACAGGTAATCTCAAGAGCATAGAAAATAAGCTCAAAGAAACTAATTAGAAAGTTATAAATAATATAATTACCTTTGTTTCTAATACAATGTATTTTATTTTGGTGAGAAGTCATCATAGTTGGTATAATTCTCATTCAAATACAAACATTTTAAAACATTTAACTTTGAGCAAGTACATCAACTGCATTAAAAGAATGAGCTAAAAAAAAATGGGCCGGGGTTCACGTAAAGGAGGAAACCCACCAAGTGCTTACCAATGGTGCCGCCCAAAGCCATTGCTCCAGACATCTGAGCTAACAATTCTGGGGATGGTTTCAGGCCTCCCAGAGTGGCTGCCAGGCCTCCAGCCACCCCAATCATGCCCAATGCATTGCCAAGACGAGCCGTTCCCTGGGTAGAAAGGCCGGCCAGGGCACCAACACAGCACAGACCTGAGCCCAGATACATGATCTTTGTAAACAAAAGGAAAGAGAAGAGAGAGAGAGAAAGACTATCAAAACTTTGCAGTCTACTAGTATATGGAGGACCTCCCTTAAGGAAACATGATTTCCTAAGAACAATTTTAAACTTGGATAATAGAGGGACCAATATGACTTCTTCTTTGAGTATTTCAATATAGTTTCCTATCCATTAGGGATGTTAACACATTAAATACCTTAAATTGTATTTGCAGTTATACCATTTAGGTAAATTGGTTTCTTTTGGATTGGATAGCATGCGTAAATGCATACAGAAGTACCTAAATTTAAACAGTTATGGGATCTAGACCTGACCAAATGTTGTAAAAGAGCCAACCCCTGACACCATAAATGCCAGGGACTGTGCCTTATACTTTACTTATGTTATACGTCAGTCCTGTGAGATTCACAGAAGTTGAAAGGGTCATCATCCTCATTTTACAAGAGAAAACCAAAGCTTAAAGAGGTTATTCCATAATTCTTCCAAGGTCAAGTGATCAGAAAGTAGCAAATGGGTCTCCCTGACGTAACACTCCAACTCTTCTCAAAAAAGATTTTGTTCAATCAACAAGAAATGTTGGGGACAGTGGAAACCATGGGGGACATGATTTCCCTGCTGTCAGAGCAGATGCAATCTCATGACAGTCATTGAAAAGTGGAAAAAAAAAAAATACTGAGCTCAGAACAAAATTGAGTCTCAATTATAATTATATTGAGACATGGAACTTTCAAAGTTCAACTTGATTATTTCTGCTTTTCTACATAACATTTATTTTTAAACTGTCTTTTTTAAACGAATTGACATAACATCTCGTGCTTACAAAAGATGATGCACTGAATTTGTTGGGAGGAGAAACAGAAAATTTTCAAACTTTTTTACTGCCTATTTTACCATATCCCTACCACAATCCAGCCAGGTACATAAAGAGGATACTAATACTAATAACCTTCTTAACTCTTTTTACGTGTAGAAAACCTGAGGGACAAACAGGGAAGCCCATGTTAGCAGTTAACAGGCAAATCTGTCTCTAGAATCCAGTGTCTGGATCCTTAGGGGATAGGAATGCTCCATTTGACCAAGATGTTTCTAGAGTTATTATTGTACTTGCTTGACAGGGCCCGAATTTTGGTAATGACAGTGTGAATTCTAGTTGGAAAGGAAACACAGTGGCAAAAATAAACATTGTCAAAACAGCCTCTTACTTGTTCAATGTCATAGCCACTGTAGAGGGCTGCTAAATATCCTCCGACAAAAGTGCCAGCAGGGAGCAGATACAGGTAGTTGTATTCTGGGGGGTCCGTGGGACGCTTGAACATGTCCAGCATTCTCTGGGTCACCAGAAAGCCACCTTATCAAAGTAAATATAAAACAGAAAGAGGTATCTCACTGAGCCACGTGATTTTTAAAGTGGTACAATTTTCCTATTTTAAGCACATCTTTATCACCTAAGGATAAATATAATATTAAGTAACATTTTAAAAGCTCAAAATTAAAAGTTAGGCTATTACTCAAGCCGGTTCCATTCAGTATGGGGAACCCTATATTCAGAAAGGAAATCTGCGATCAGAGTGCAGCACCAACGATTTCTGCATGACTACAAGTAAACAGACATTGAAACAGCTTGGGAATGCAAGAGATCAAAGGCTAGAAATTTCTTCTAATAAGTTATTCTGTTAAATCTATATTAAGTGATAAAAGGAAAAAAATGCTATACCACTAGGCACCAGATTTCTTGGACATATTAACTAATTTTTGGCTACAAAATAGCATCAAGTGAGTTTACACAAGTGATGGGCCAGGCTTTCAGTTTTCAGGAACACAGGCTAGCATAAGGCCAAAGGCTAAAATTTTATCTCAAAGTATAGAGATGTCATGGTGATAGCTACAAGTCAACTTAATTCAAAACTATGCATTCAATAACTTTCCAGTTCACTTGTAGCAAGACAATCATTTTGTGTGTTTATTTGGGAGTACGGGTAGGGTAAGAGAGTGTTCTTTTATCAAATGGTTTCTAAAAATTACAAATGGGCAAAATAATTCTTCACAGAGAGCATTTATGGTTTGAGTGAAACCACTTTTAAAGGCACAATTAAGTTCTTAAAATCCGGATGTCTAAAACACTCCAAATGTCTGTATCGATTTGTATTTGCTTCTCACATCTCCATTAAAAATAGCACTGGGGGCAGCTAACTCATTTGGAAGAGCATGGAACGTGCGACTCTTGATCCCGGGGTCATGAGTTCGAGTCCCATGTTGGATACAAAGATTACTTAAATAAATAAATTTTAAAAAATAGCACCGTGGGGTCTTTTACCACCACTGCCATCGTACCTGCAATGTTGACTGAGGAAATAAATGTAGCAAGAGCGGCAAGGCCCTGAGAAGTGGTGGAGGGATACAAATGTCCTCCCATCAGTGCCAACCCACCAACTGCGGTCAACCCTAGGAAGAGAGAATCCAGATGGTGAATGAGCATAGTGACACGGCCAACCCCAATTCAGAGCCGCAGGGTCTCACATGTATAGACACAAAGGAAAACGTTCCCACACACCACTATCATTCAAGTACTATCGCAGACAAAGAATTAACAAATGTTTTTCCTCTTGCATGAAAATCTGGCCTTCCTTGAACTTTCTAGCTCTGCTCCCCTGATAATGATATAAATCAATAACATTATCAAAAAGGAACCGCTAGTGGATAAACTGCTTCTGAACTGGAAGGAACTTTGCATGAACTATAAATATATGATGGTGAAGCCATAACTTTGAACTTTCCGGAGTGCGGCGCCTCTTGGAATGAGACACGTTCCATGCAGAGACACAGGACACTGGGCCTCCAGCACTGCTATCAGGGCTATGCACCGGCACCACGAGGCTTCTAGGCCAGGGCAGGTCCCATGCCTGTCCAGTGTGGGTCTCGTCCCTCAGATGTGAGCCATCACAAAGGGCCAAAGAGAGCAGCTCCTAGACAGCCATGTGGACCGCTGCATGGACCTCTGTGAAAACTCACACCAAAAAGAAATGCCTGATGCTACCCTGGCTGACCAGCTGGGTTTCCTATTCCAAAGGCTTCACGGTGAACCTGGCAACAGGTTTGGCTTGCTGCAGACGTGCTGAGCTGAATGTCTGGACGAATCTAAGAGGAGGCCCTAAAAGATGTTGGGCCTATGATTCCGTGGAACAGTGGTTTCCAAATTATATCACAGGAATCCTTTCTTCAAAGGAAATTATAGGAGCGTCTGGGTGGCTCAGTCAGTTGAGCATCTGACTTCAGCTCAGATCATGATCTCGTGGTTCATGAGTTCGAGCCCCATGTCAGTCTCTGTGCGGACAGCTGAGAGCCTGGAGCCTGCTTTGGATTCTGTCGTCTCCCTCTCTCTGCCCCTCCTCTGCTCATACTCTGTGTCTCTCTCTCAAGCATAAACATTAAAACATTTTTAAAAATAAAGGAAATCATAATTGAAAGAAATAACAATTCTTCTGCACTGCTTGAAATGGGAGCGGCCCGAAGGCCTGACACGCTTGCTCGGCCCCTCACTTCTGGCCCCACCTTGCCCCTGTGGGAGCCCAAACCACCACAACCACCGCCTCAGATGCCAAGCCGTACCATTTGTAAACAAAAGACTTTATAAACCTCACTGAAAGCAGTGGGAGAGTCAAACGAGCCCATGAAAACCTAAGATGAGGGAAAACAAATGAGGACCAAACCTGAGATTGCATTAGTCACAGACATCAGTGGTGAGTGGAGAGCAGGGGTCACTCCCCAGACAGTGTGGTAGCCCACGATGCCGGCCAGGCCAAAAGTGGTCACCATCTGAGAAAAGGCTAAATTGGGCGCTGCAATGCCCAAACCCAGAATCCCAGTGAGACCTACAGAAAGAGAAGAGTGTGAGCTGACATTCAATTAATTACCTCAAGATTAAAAGCACACACGCACATGTGTCAAATAGTCAATGCTTTTAAATTCTGCACCCAATAATGAGATTTGCCAATAATGAGATTTTTTTAGACGTTTCATGATGGGAGTGGGGGCAGGTTAAAGGTATTATGAATAAACTCAACTTCCTGACTGCCACCTCCCAAAATAAAACAAGCTATAAAGATCTAGTAGAATTTATGAGTCACCTTAATAACAATTTCCCCATTGTCCTCTTCCCTGTTTTAACTTCCATTGACAATGCCACATGTGTTTATACAAGTGTTTTTGTTCCAGAATTACAGACCTCTACAGATCTACCAAAGCATTTCTACTTGGGTAAGACACAACCTTTACAAGCTAGGACTTTTTTGAAGCCAATTTCATGTCACTCAGATTTGGCTAAGGAAGAGGGATTTTAAAAGAGTAGGAAGGATTTCATTCACTCCAGCACCTCCCCAAAACATATGGCTTCCGCCCACCCGGGACAGAAGTTTTGCAATTGCTCCTGAATCTGGACTGGACTGCTGGCCAGGGCAGTCAGCTCCAGCCTCAACACCAAGTCAGCAAACAGGATTTTACAAAGAAAAGGAAAAAAAAAAAAATACAAATTAAATTAAGAATGTGCAGAATACAAACAGTCAGCTCTGAACATACATCTTTAATTGTTGCCTTTCCTAATAGCAAACATGTGGATGGCTCCTCTGCAACAGAAGGGTTACCTAGTGGTCAGTAAAAACAATGCTAATGGGGGACCAGGGGGCTGGAATTCAACTTCCTTAAATAAGGTACTTTTTTTCCTTGATAGGAACTATTTCTTTATAAGTGGCACAGCTAGAACACCTAGAAACCGACATTAATTTTACTTTAAATCATGTAGGAAGGCTGCAGTTTTAATTTATATTTCCCTACCCACATGTAAAATTTCCAGGGTTCCAACGCATGGCCCATTAACCATCTGGAGGGAGAGTTAGACAGAATATTGTTTTGTGTTCTAGCTAAACATCAGAGAAGCTGTATAGAGCTGCGGTGAATATGTTTTCATGGGGTGCCTGGGTGGCTCGGTCTAACTCGTGAGTTCAGCTCAGGCTCTGCGCTGACGGGGTGAAAAGCCTGCTTGGGATTCCCTCTTTGCCCCTCCCCCACTCACATGCACTCCCACTCCCTTGAGCTCTCTCTCTCTCATAATAAATAAATAAACTTAAAAAAAAAAAGGAATATGGTTTCATATGCCAGACTGCCTCATTCAAATGGTGGTCCCACTGCTCACTAGCTGTGTGATCTCAGGCAAGTTACTTAACTTCTCTGTGCTACAGCATCCTCATCTGTAAAATTATTAACCCTCTCTATCCTCAGCTGGAAAAAGAAAATAATAAATAATATGTGCACCTCACTGAGGCCTTGTAAGGAGTACATAAGTTAAGGCATATGAAGTGTTTAGTGCAATGCCTAGCACTCATTAAAGGACTATGTTAATCGAGAAGCAGTAAACTATCCATCTTTTGCTGGGCATCTAAGATAGAAATCACATATCTGAAGGATTTTTAATCGACTATTTAATAAACTAATGTCTTTTCTATAAAACATTTAATAATGTCAAATATGCTATTTCTACAGTCTTTGAAGCAGAGGAAAAAGAAAACAGGGGAAAAAAAGGAAAAAAAGCAAATCATATTCTTTGAAGAATACTATTCAAAGAGATTCCTAACACACATGTAAAAGAAAAAGACTTGTTTTTATTATAAAGGAGGACGTTGAAGGTAAAGGAAAACAAATGTAAGGCCATCCTTTTATTCACTAGAATATGTTATTGTCATATCTATTAAAATGCAATAAACCTTGACTTAACACAAGACAAACCTAGAAAAATAAACCATCATACATGCCTCACTCTGTTTCCTTACAAATCTCAAAGAGAAATGGAAATTTACAATCTTTCCAAAAATCCTGTGCAGGTACAATATAATAAGCTGGTTTCTTTCTTTCTTTCTTTTTAACAAGTAAGTGCAAATCGGGACATGGCCCCATCTATTCACCATGTTCAGAACTAGAGGCTTTTCAGTTATTTTGCTGAGACTTGCTCTTTATTCAAGGAGAGTTACACATTTCGCTTTCAAACATCTGGGCTCACATGGGAATTTGAAGAATGCTGAGGCTACAAGAATTGCGTGCCTGGTGCTAGTCCTTAATTCTTTATAGTTTGGTTTATGTTTTGTTTTGTTTTTGTTTTTTTTTTTTTTGCTTTGGCTCTTAAGTAGATCTAAATATTTTAAATTCATTCTATGAGAAACCAATTTAAAACCAAATGTCCATATTTCAAACTCAACCATTTCACACCCAGAATGGATATTTATCACTCTTTTACAGGGACTGTTTAATGTTTTCATAAAGATGAACCGAAAAGTGAAGAATCTGTGTTAAATTGTAAAGAAAGAATTGAAAATTAAAAAATCAAATTTTTTTTACTAGGTGAATAACTAGGATGGTAGACAAAAAATCAAGGGCTCTATCTATACCGTACTGTTTGTTCTTCAATGCAAACATTTGCTTCCCTAGTCTTACCCAACATGCAGATGATCACAACTGATGTTTCATAACCCACAAAGACAGATAAATAAATAACCACATTTACAGGCACTTAACACCAACACAATCTGACACACATCACTACTCAATATATTTGATGGAAGATAAAACTATTAACAGCTATATTTTCAATGTTTTCCATGAAAGAAAAGTTCTCATACACATTCATTCCAGTGTCTGGTGAGTGCCTGTATAATGCCACAGATGTGAGCCAATAACATGCTTATGAAAACTCGCTTCTAATAGGCCCACTTCCTAATGGAATCCGAAGAACAGCGTTTCATTCACTAAATTTTGACAATTAATGCATGTCTTGTAAAATCCAAACAATTAGGAGGCACCCCTAAGGAATGGGGCCCTCACCTGCTGTATATGCAGAAGCCGTAGTCATGGTCTTCCTCAAGGGGGTGACTGTAGCTGCTTTTTCAGCTTCCAGCTCAGCCACTGTCTTCGGCTTCACTGGGGCACCTTGAGGAATATTTTTCGGGGTGGGAGCAGGGAAAATCACTTTGCCATCCTAATAGAAATCAGAAAAACAATGTTAAAAAGTCAATCCAGCACTTCAAAAACACAGAAGATAGCAA
Organism: Crocuta crocuta; assembly: GCF_008692635.1. Taxonomy (NCBI): domain Eukaryota; kingdom Metazoa; phylum Chordata; class Mammalia; order Carnivora; family Hyaenidae; genus Crocuta; species Crocuta crocuta. The sequence continues at coordinate 3,506,891 of NW_027528006.1, forward strand.
CAGTGCTAGGGAAAAACTGTTCTTTGAAATATAATTTTTCTGGGGTGCCTGGGTGGTTCAGTCGGCTAAGTGTCTGACTTCAGCTCAGGTCATGATCTTGTGGTCCATGGGTTTGAGCCCCACGAAGGGCTCTGTGCTGACAGCTCAGAGCCTGGAGCCTGCTTCGGATTCTGTGTCCTTCTCTCTGGCCCTCCCCCTGCTCATGCTCTGTCTCTCTCAAAAATAAATAAACATTTTTAAAAATTAAATATAATTTTTCTTTTAAAATTTTTTTTTTAGAGAGAAAGAGAACACAAGCACACGTGTGAGCCAGGGAGGGGAAGCGGGGAGGAAAGAGAGAATCCCAAGCAGGCTCCATACCCAACAGGCAGCCCAACACAGGCCTCCATCCCGCATCCCTGGGACCACAACCTGAGCCGAAATCAAGAGTCAGTTGCCCAACCACCTGAACCAGCCAGGTGCCCCTAAAAATTTTATTTTAAGTAATTTCTATACACAACACATACATTTGTAATGAAAATGCAGGAAGGAACAGGTCTCTTACCTTCATCACTACAGTTCCTCTAATGACATGACCCATGGTACCAAAGTCAAAGTCGTCTTTCACTTCAAAATAAAAGTTATCTTTGTCAGGGCTGATGGCCTTCAGGAGCTTAGTGATGTTGTTGGAATAGAGGGTGCTGGCCTGAGTGGCCATTCGGCTGGGAAGGTCTGTGTAGCCGATGTGAGTAACTCCCTACGTGAACAAAAATATAGTCTGAAAGATCTAATCCGGTCTGTTCATCTTCCTGCAAAGACAATTCTCAGTCATAGCCAAGGCTAAACTGTGAAATTATGGACTTTATAAATATACACACATCTCGCAAACAGAGTATATTTCAAAAGGAGCTTTAAATGTACCTATTTTTAATTTAAAAAATTTTCAGGCCTCAGTTTCTCTGAACACTTATAGGCATAACCACTCTCTTGCAAATCACTGTGGTGAGCCATGGGAAACTGTCCACAGACAGAAGAGTCTGCTTCCTGTACCTTATGAACGTAAAGTTCTCCCGGCTTCGTGGTTTCAAAGTTTCCACCAGCCTCAGCAGCTAAATCCACAACAACTGAACCTTCCTTCATTGACTCAATCATTTCTTTACTAAATAAGACTGGAGCTTTTTTACCTAATAAAATAGAAAGAAAACAGAACAAATTATATTATGTTTTTTAAACTCTATTTTCTAATTATTACAGTAGTCTCTGAAGACTCAAAAATTTAACATCTGAAATTTTAACTCTTTCAAGAGACCCCAAAAGTCTACACACAGGCAGCACTGGTCCTCCTAAGGAAGAAATATGGTTAGTACAGACTGCAAAGCCGATATGCTGGAGGGAGCCGTGTGACTCTTCCCCAGTGATTTACATCCAGCACCGCTCATGAAGACATAACCATTTGCCTGGGTTTTTTTTTTAATGCATAATAATAAGCTATTAAGGAAACTGTACACCTGAAGTAGACAATCCATAAAGATCACAAAAGTCAAGGGGGAATACTCACCAGCAATTTATGAATTACAAAATATAATATTTCCAAACATCTTAACAAATCTCACCAGATTTTCCAACATGTTAAATTAATCTACCTTCGGTTAACACAGGATAACTTCAAGGAGAGACAAGGAAACGCCATGAAATGAAAACAACAGGAATTCCCAACCTGGGATTGGGACTGGGAATCACACATACACTTTTATTCCCTCCCCCCAACACTATTGTTCTGCCTCTGACGAGCCAAGCCCTATACCTGGTGCTCAGCATATAATGATAAACAGAAAAGATTCCTGTTCTTCTGGAACACTCTAGTTATGAGATAGTTCACATTTTTAAATTCATTCACTAACTCTTACATAGAAGATAAAGCACCAAACTAACATATTAGTATGTTCAAATGGGGGTCCACACTGTCAGTATATTACCATATTCAAGTTTCATAAAATAAAAATACCTAAGCAAAAAGACAAAGGAAATGAACTTGTGAGATTGGTAGTAGGAAAGTAAAGAGTTAATAGCCTCATTATCTTTATCTTCTCCTCTTTCAGTAAGTTTTCAACTCTGTGTTTACAGAATTTTAGTAAAAGGACTATCAATTTTATAAATGGAAATTAATTTCAAATGAAATTTGCATTATAATAATCTGTTTTTCAATCTGCTTGATTGGAATACATGTAGCTTAAAAAAAGAAAAATTAAAAAATGGGGGGAAAAGTTGTAAAAATACAAATGGATATTTATATAGTACTTCCCTCTTCCTCAATACCAACTTTATACTTCCAAGTTATAAAGTCCAAATTCTAAGCCAAATTCTAAGCCAGGTTACTGAAGACCTTCCTCCCAGAGTCTATAATCACTCCTTCTCACATCCCTCATTGCCGCCGCACTGGACCTTCGGCTCCAGCCACACAGGGCTAGCTGCCACACGGTCTGTTGTATAATCTTTTGAGTCTCCAAGAAAGAGCAAGAATAAGAAATATTTTCCCCAAAGACAACACTCTGACGTCCTGGTGGTTTCATCATTTCTCAAAATTCTCTGGAAATAATACTCTCCCCACTACAGTCCAACAAAGGCTTGAATATTTAAACTTTACCCAAACATAACAATTTGGGGATGCAAACCACATACATCTGAGGACTTTCCCTACCACCACCCCCCCAAAATAAAGGTTATGATGCGAAGCTCTGCAGTGATTTGAAGCTACAGATCCACATAAACTGGCAAATTTAAAGCACGAATGTGTGCTTTCTAAGTATTTACGATCATCCCCCCTCCTCTTCTCTAGTCCAGAGCCTGTCTTCCATTAACCAGCCTTTTCCTCACACGTTACCTATACCCTCCAGTCTCAGGTTGATGTGCCTTAATCTGCAATTTGGATCCAGAGCCACCCCCTTTGACTTCTAACTGCACTAACTATATAGCCATCGACTTCACACATTTGATTTGGCATCTAATTATTTCCTCCTACCTTAAAAATTCTGGATTCCTTCCTTCTTAAGGATCAATTCCTGGACTATAACCCTACTGACTTTACAAGACCTCAAGTAGCCAAAACCATTCAGGCTCCCTAGAAAACATCCAATATATTACCTATGTGTCTTTGATTTTACTCACTCAAGCTTCGCAAAACAATTATTCAGTGGCTGATACAACTTTAATACACACACACACACACACACACACTTGAATCTTGACAAAAATAATATTCTGTCCATATTGTCACTCTGAAATTCAATCACTTTTGAAAGGACAGGATATTCTTTCACATAACTTATTTAGTGTATAGTCAAATAAATAGAGGATGAGTTAAAATTTAAGTCACAGAGGAATATTTAAGACACATTAAATTATTATAAGTAAAAAGCACACAGCTAAATAGTATGTATAGACTACTGCCATTTGGTATAAAAATTCACAAATACATTTATGAGGGATTCATATATATTTATATACACACATATATTAAAAAAATACTACATATCCTATATAGTTTCTAATAAATTCTTCATAGTATAACATTTAGCCATACCAGGATATCTTTGAATGCTAAGAACATTTTCTTCTTTGTGCTTTTCCTTATCTCCTAAATTTTCCATAAGAGCTAGTTTTAATTTGGGCACCTGGGTGGCTTGGTCGGTTAAGTGTCCAACTCTTGAACTGGTTTCAGATCATGATCTTATGGTTAGTGAGTTTGAGCCCCACACTGGGATCTGTGCTGACGGCGTGGAGCCTGCCTGGGATTCTCTCTTCCCTCTCTCTGTTCCTCCCCTGTTCATGTGCGCTCTCTCTCTCACTCTCTCTCTTTCTCTCAAAATAAATAAACCTAAAAAAATTTAAGAGCTAGTTTTAATTTTATAATTTAAAAAATCAATAAAGGCTACAGGGAATACAATGATGAATAGAACAGTACAGCTGGCTTTTAAGCATTCACATGTGGATTAATTTTTTTTAATTCTGAAAAGTGTAGAAATGAAAATTGAAAACAGAAGGGAAAAAAATAGAGCCAAAAGAGGAGCAGGGCAATACATAAAAGTTCCAAATGAGCAAATCCTCAAAAGAATAGTTCAAGAGGAAGAAAGACTGAGAAGGAAATTTCAAAATACTATTTACCCTGATGGCCTCCTAGGGTAAAAACGTAATACATGATAATGTGGCATCACAAAACAGAAGGAACAAAAAGAATAAGATGATTAGTTAGGTATGGGGGGTTGTGAATCTACTATCAGACTTCAAACTAAACTCTATAGATCAGAATGAATTATAAGAAAATCAACCCTTGGGGAGCCTGGCTGGCTCAGTAGAAACAGCATATGACTTTTGATCTTAGGGTCATGAGTTTGAGCCCTACCCTGGGTATAGAGATCATTCAAAATAAATGAAATTTTTAAAAAAGAGAATTAACCCATAAAGGAAAAGAGAAAAAAGAAAACCTTGGTGAATCTCTCTCTAGTTTTTGGATTAAAAAGTATTTTCTTGGGTGCCTTGGTGACTCAGTCAGTTAAATATCGGACTCTTGACATTGGCCCAGGTCAAAATCTTGCAGATCGTGGGATTGAGCCCCACATCAGGCTCCCCTACTCACAGCACATAGCCTGCTTGAGATTCTTTCTCTCCCTCTGCCCCTCCCCTGCCTCCGTGCATGTGCTTGCTCATGTTCTCTCTCTCTCTCTCTGTCTCTCTCTCTCAAAATAAAGAAGTAAACTTAAAAAAAAATTTCTTAAAGCAATGGGGAGAACATCAATAGTTTTAAATATGAAAAAAATGTATATATTATGGTCCTCAAAAACAAATATGACAAAATATATATTAAAAAGTTCAGAGAAATTTAAATAAAAACAAAACACTAAGGTCCTAATAAATGAACAACACAAATGCTCAATTCTAAGAGAAATAGTAACAACTAAATTTTTTTTTTAAATGTTCACCCTCTGAGCAGCTGGGTGGCTTAGTTGAGTGATCGATTTGTGGTTTCAGCTTAGGACACAATCTCACCATTTGTGAGTTCGAGCTCCACTTGGGTTTAGCGCTGACAGTGTGGACCCTGCTTGGAATTCTCTCTCTCTCCTCACTTTCTGCCCTTCTCTATTCACATGCTCTCTCTCTCTCTCACACTTTCTCTCTCAAAATAAATAAATAAACTTTAAAAAAAAGTTCACCCTCATAGCGAATCAAAGAAATACGAGTTACAAAAAGTGAGATACCTTTTTTTTCGCCTCTCAAACTGAAAGAGTCAAAAAATCTTAATAATGAGGGCACTTGGTTGGCTCACTAAGTTGAGCATGCAACTCAGGATCTTGGGGTTGTAAGTTCAAGTCCCACATTGGGTGTAAAGATTACTTAAAAATAAAATCTTAAAAAAAAAAAGTCATTTTTGTTGAAATGAAACAAGTAACAAGATGTTCTATTTATGAGATTATGGGCTGCACAAGTTTCAGGAAAGCATAGTTTACAAACATGTATCAAATGGCCAAAAATGTTGATATCTACTTGTCCAGTAACTCTACTTCTAAGATTTGACTAATCCTGGGAAAATAAACGAAAATACACACATTGGAATGACACAGAAAAAAGGTTAGAGCATTATTTTTAATTGGCAAGAACTAGAATTAAATGAAAAGCCCAACTTTTGGGGAACTATTAAACAAAATATGGTACATTCAAACAAGAAAATTCTACAAAACCACTAAAATATATTTACAAAGATTTCTTAATGACTCATCATATTATATCAAGGTGATAATTTATGATATAGTATTATATGTAGAAAATGAGAAAGAGACTGTATCCTTATCTAACATGATAAAAATGCAAGGTAAAAGGATGAAAGGAAATGGTAAAATGTTAATAGTATTTTTCCACAAAGTAGAGAGATGATGGGTGGTCTTTATTTTCTACTTTGTACTGCATTTCCAAAAGTCACATACTATTTTTATAAAAAACAATAAAGTACTCCTGCATAATCACAACCAGTTTCTTCTTTAAGTTGAAGACATAGGTTCAGAGTTGTACTAGAAAATTAAAATAACTTAAAAATGCCAGCAGACCAATCTATTTACTTACCAACTGAAAGGCTTCACTCAACATTCTGTGCTGTCCCTGGTACAGCAAATGAAGCTATGCAGTTGGGACAGCCTTTCAAAGAGTGCTTCTAAAACACTTACAAAGTGAGTCAGAGACTAAGGATGGATAACAAACGGGAAGATTTTTACAATATAAAACATAGAGAATATATCCAATGTTTAATACAAATCCTACAAATATAAAGAGATGTCCCATACATCCCAGAGAGTCTGGTATAGATTTTAGATATAAGAATAAAAGGTGAAGTGATCAGATGTTTCAAGACATAACTGTAGAAGATGTCAGAAGAATTAATAAAAGAAGACAGGGACACCTGGGTGGTTCAGTCAGTTAAGCATCCGACTCTTGATTTTGGCTCAGGTCATGATCTCACAGTTAATGGGTTCGAGTCCTTCATTAGGCTCTGTGCTGACAGTGAGGAGCCTGCTTGGGATTCTCTCTCCCCGACTCTCAGACCCTACCCCACTCTTGCTGTCTCTTGCTCTTTCAAAATAAACAAACTTGAAAAACAAAAAGGGCAAATAAGAGTTATGCTTGTTTTTTTTTGTTTTGTTTTTTGTTTTTTAGGCAAGCACAATTGGGGTTTCCCCTTTTGATTGCTCATTTCTTTTAATTTTGTAATTTTATCTGCCAAAGAGGAGATACACAAATAAACCAAAATTTTTACACTTTCTCAAACCACTTTCCCCCAAAACAACAACAAAAATCAATATGATAGAAAAAATCCACAAGAGAATTTTTTAGAATGTATTTTGTAGCACAATGCATGCTGTGGGTGAAAGATTTGGCATGATGTACAATGTCATGAAATATTTCTTGGTGCCTTCTGGTTCTTGAACATTAAATTCCCTGGTAAGATTCCTCGGGAGGCTCCCTCGCAGCTGGGAATCTATACTGCAGCCAAGACAATGGTAGGACCCCATGCACCGCAGTCATCATTCAAATATGCATTCATTTAATCACTCAACTAATATTTGGTGCTTGCCATGTGCAGGCTGGATAGGAAGGAAAATTTTCCTTACGGTTCTGAAGACTATTATTTTAGGACTGAAAGAAGCTATATTCAGAGGTCAGTAAACTGTTTTATTATTCAAAATAGCTGAGGTATTTAATAAAGCAGTTATCTAAAAATCTGTAGTTTCCCAATTGGTTGGCCATTCTTTAGGGAGTGTAGGGACAGCATAGATGAGTGTAAGGTATCCTTGAATTTCTGTGTACACCAAGAATTGACAAACATGCCTCACATGCACACTGATTTTAGATGTATACACGTATGGCCGTGATCCACACAAATTCATTCTTAAATATGATTGAATTCATAGTTCAAGAATTCATAGAATACTTTCCATACTCATGTATTTTCTCATTAAACAAATAATAAGATGAAGTTTTAAAAGTAATAAAGCTAGAAACTTCTAGAAGAAATTGCTCCTTTCTAAAAACAGCTTTATGGGCACCTGGCTGGCTCAGTCACAAGATCATGAGTTTGGGTCACATGCTGGGTATAGAGATTACTTTTTAAAAAAAAGGAAAAAAATAGCTTTAACAACTATGGCTACACAGCAAAAGAATCAGCGCTAATTTCACATGAGTGATTTAACTTAAACTAAATACCAATGGGTAAAGACTTACCAGCAAGTTTTATAATATATTATACTTCATTAAATGAATCAGGCCTAACATAATCATCTGAAATCAAAAAATTCTCAGAGTCTACCTTACTAGGAAAAGAATTAAGCCCTCAGACAACTTTAACCACACCAAAACAACAACAACAACAACAACAACAACAAAAAACCCAAAACAAAATGAAACAAAAAACCATTAAGAGGAAACCACTAAAAATATTAAGAACAAGACACCAAAATGAAATGGGTTTACCACAAAAGTTTATAATGATTCCAAAGAGTATTTAGCATTATTTACTGGGATTATTCCATAGCATGTAGTCAGATGGGGAAATTTCTAACTTCCTGGACTCCTGGCCGGTAAGGTGTCAAATTAGACAGGCTCAAGAAAAACCTTCTGCTTTAACAAGATCACAGTATATTCAACAATATAGTAGCAAAGAGATTAAAAATAGAAATTATAGGGGCACCTGGGTGGCTCAGTCAGTTAAGCATCTGACTCTTGATTTCAGCTCAAGTCATGATCTCTCAGTTCTGAGCTCAAGCCCCACGTTGGGCTCCATGCTGACAATGCAGGGCCTGCTTGGGACTCTCTCTCTCTCTGCCCCTCCCCCACTTGCATGCAATCACACACTCTTTCTCTCAAAATAAATAAATAAGCTTTTAAAAAAATACAAATTATAGAATACATTTATCCAAACCAAAATAGATTTCTCATGAACAAGTACTAAGAAAACAAGGATAATTATTAATAGAATGCAATACTATCCTCTGACTCAGTGAAAAATACAGATGTAAAGACATTCTGAACTACAGCATTTATGCATAAAGAAATACCGTTATAAGAGAACACAATTTTGCACTGGGCATTGTTGTTTACCCAGCACCTATTTCCTCCTCTTGTCACTACTCTGATTGCCATTTTCTCCACACGGTCCATGAACCTCAGCAGAAATAACTCAGAAACCACTCCAGATGCAGGCTGGCCTAAGGATAATCTCATCATGTTATTAGTGACCAGTTTAGAAATCCAGATGTAAGCCAAGGGGCATCTCATTGCCCTGCCTCCACGAATTGGTTCAGGAATGAGCACAAACTCAGTTAAGGCCAATAAGAGCAAGGGAAAGTTTACAAAGGGCTTCTGAGAAAGATGTTTCCTTGCTCTTCAAGAGGGAGCCTGACTTGTCTTCCAGATGTCCTATGGTGCAGACTAGAGGCTCCACAATGCTGCTGACTTCTTCTACTGAGGATGAGGACAACTCACAGAGCAGAGTAAAATGGCAGACTACAGGGAGCACAGCCAAAGTGCTCCTGATATCAGCACACCTATCCACACTTACAAGTGGACGTTCCTCAGATACACAACCCAAGAAATCTTTATTTAAAGCAGACTGTGTTGGAATTTTTGCTTCTGGCAGCCAAAGGTTTGCCAATTGATACACACCAAAGGTTTGCTAGTTGATACACACCAAATTTTGGAGTTTCAAACTCACAGATGGGGTTAAAGCACTCAGTCTTAAGCTATAAAAATGTTGCAGACAAGGACAAAAAATTTCTTATACATACATATGTATATACATATACATATATATATACATATACATATACACATATATGTGTGTGTGTGTGTGT